>NC_044034.1:11384762-11684762 GCF_901765095.1 Microcaecilia unicolor
AAATACAGCTTTGAGATCAGCTAGCCTGAATTTCATCTCCCCTTCCCCTTTTCCTGGGGACTTCTGATAGCAGGACTAGTTAAGTACAGACATTTAAGAGACAAAAGGGTACTGTGCTTCAAAGAGAAATAAAACTCTCTCTGCCCTCCCACCTAAAAAGACTGAACAAAAGCATGACTAAGGTGGATACTTGAAGAATCACATAGACATCTCCACCAGCAGACAGATAGTCTGGAAAAGGCATAACTCCAGCTATTAATAACAAAGACTTCAGAGGGGAAACCATAAACAAGACATTTGCTTGTCAAAGGTATACCTGCCCCTCCCATCAGCTATCAGACAAATGGACGCCAGGACATCTGCAGAAAGGAGAGACCTATAATGCAGATCATGTGAACAGACTACAATAACCATAATGCCTTGCAAGTTATCCAGTGCAAACCAGGAAGCAGGTGCTGGGACTCTGTGATCATATCCTCCTGCAGCTTGCAAGATATAAAAGCAAAAGCTGTTTCCTCAAGAAGTCTCTTCAAGACTCTCCCTCCAGGAGATTCTCTCTTCAGCACCAATCCAGATGCCTTGCTCCTGATCTGCAGTCCACCTGCCTCATGGCTCTTCAATGGACCACAAAATGCTTTGCAACAGACTGCTTTGTAAGTTATAACTTTTGATCTAGACCTGCTACTCTACTTTACCTTACTTAAGCACAGATTATCTGTAAAGATCTCTTAAAATCTACCTCTCGTGTGCAATTGTATATTAAATCAACCTTTTTGAAGCTAAAAATACGGTCTCTTTGTGTTCTGAGTATATGGTATCTTTTATATATATATTTAATTTATTGCAATTATCACCTTTGGTGATTGGTGGAGAAATTAATATCCTAAAACTTATAAATACAGCGCCTGCTCTTAAATTATAAACAGTAGCGAGTGCTCTAGAGCTCTATTTCTTGTAACACTAGCAGACCAGGAGCTTAGATTCAGTGAAAAGGTCAACTAAGAGAGACACTCAAGGCCTGTTTTTACAGGTCTTAATCGTGGTTCATATTTCATAGTTCATAACTAGCACTATAGAAATGATAAGTAATAGTAATACCCACAATAAACAAGCACTTATCCTGCTAAGCTCCCTGGCATGAACTCGGTTTTTACCTTGTACATATCTCCCTAATGAGATATTGCACTTTCCAGCCACCCAACTCTGGGCTACTTCTACCTGTTTAACTATCTTCCCACCTCTGCAATAAAGCTGCCTTTCTTCAGATTTCTACATCCAACCTCTGATACAGATCTCTTGCCTTGGGGGCAACACTTCTGAACATCTGACTGTAAATAAATTATCTATATTTATTCAATAAAGGAAAATTCAGAAAATAAAGAGGCTACAGGTGTGCCGAGGTTATATTTCAGGCTATTGAGACTTTACAGATATTAAGTCTTAAGAGGCTTGACACAGTCCTCAGAAGGGTATGGTGTCTGTAGTCCCTGTTTTCAAAAGATTTTACCAGGATAAAAATCAGAGGGTAAAAATTGACCTTCTTGTGAGTAAAGCGTGGAAATTATCACAAAAGAAATACAAGAATGACATCAAACGAGCCAAAAGAGCATATTACACAAAACAAATCACAACCACCGGAACAGACATAAAAAAACAATATACAATCATAAAAAATCTTCTGAACATGAACCCAGTAACAACTTCACCCTCAAACTATCCATCTGCCGACCAGATGGCCAAATACTTCAATGATAAAATCTCTAATCTATGCAAAACAATTCCACATGATGACACCAACATCGACACTTTCCTAGACGAACAGGACCCTGACTCTGATGATATCCCAGCAGACCGATACTGGACACATTTCGCTCCCCTTAGCACCAAAGAAATCTCTTCAGCACTATCCAAACTCTCCAAGTCCCACTGCCACCTGGACCCATGTCCCAATTATCTGATGAAGAATGCCCCAGAACGATTCATAACAGAACTCACCACCTACCTAAACTTCCTACTTCAACAAGGTTCCTTCCCATCAGAACACGGCAATATTCTACTCACACCAATTCCGAAAACCCCCAAAAAACCAGCGAATGACATCACCAACTACCGACCTGTGGCTTCCATCCCTCTCCTAACCAAACTGATGGAAAACAGAGTGACCTCCCAACTCAACGAATTCATACAAAAATTCTCTATACTACATGAATCACAATCAGGTTTTCAACCTGCGCACAGCACAGAAACAGTGCTACTCACCCTGGTATCCAAGTTCAAACATAAAATCTCAATTGGCAACAAAATACTTCTTCTGCAGTTCGACCTGTCCAGCGCATTTGACATGGTAGACCATGACATCCTTACAAAATTACTGGACAAACTAGGGATCGGCAGAAACATCATTAAATGGATAAAAAGCTTTATCACCACAGATCCTATCAGGTCAAATCAACCTCATCAATATCGCCCACATGGTCCTCAAAATGTGGAGTCCCCCAAGGATCACCCCTATCCCCGATCCTCTTCAACCTCATGATGATCCCTCTCGCCAAATCCCTATCCAAATCAGGCCTAAATCCCTTCATCTATGCTGATGACGTCACAATATTCATCCCTTTCAAATCCACTCTTACAGAAATCTCGGAGAAAATATTCACTGCCATGAATACTCTAGCATCCTGGGCCAACGCTTTCAAGGTGAAACTGAATAAAGAAAAAACTCAGTGCCTCATCCTTTCATCACAACACACTGCTCAGCTCCCAACCACCCTGAACACCCCCGACGTTACAATCCCAATATCTGATAATCTAAAAATCCTAGGAGTAACATTAGACAACACCTAACTTTAGAAACTCATGCAAAACCCATGACGAAAAAAGATGTTCAACATGATGTGGATACTGAAAAGAGTGAAGCCATACCTTCCACAGAAAACTTTCCGCAATCTAGTACAATCCACAGTGCTCACCCCATGCCGACTACTGCAACAGCATCTTCATCGGATGTCAAGCCCAAATCATGAAAAAACTCCAAACAGCCCAAAACACAGCAGCTAGACTCATTTTTGGCAAATCAAGATTTGAAAGCGCAACACCCCTTCGTGAAAAACTTCACTGGCTCCCAATCAAGGAATGAATACACTTCAAAGCCCACACAATGATCCCAAGATCCTCAATGGCAAATCCCCAAGCTACATGTCCAACCTGATCATCTTCCAGCCAGAAACTTGACCAGTACTTCTAGAACATACAGTGGGGGAAATAAGTATTTGATCCCTTGCTGATTTTGTAAGTTTGCCCACTGACAAAGACATGAGCAGCCCATAATTGAAGGGTAGGTTATTGGTAACAGTGAGAGATAGCACATCACAAATTAAATCCGGAAAATCACATTGTGGAAAGTATATGAATTTATTTGCATTCTGCAGAGGGAAATAAGTATTTAATCCCTCTGGCAAACAAGACCTAATACTTGGTGGCAAAACCCTTGTTGGCAAGCACAGCGGTCAGACGTCTTCTGTAGTTGATGATGAGGTTTGCACACATGTCAGGAGGAATTTTGGTCCACTCCTCTTTGCAGATCATCTCTAAATCATTAAGAGTTCTGGGCTGTCGCTTGGCAACTCGCAGCTTCAGCTCCCTCCATGGGATTAAGGTCTGGTGACTGGCTAGGCCACTCCATGACCCTAATGTGCTTCTTCCTGAGCCACTCCTTTGTTGCCTTGGCTGTATGTTTTGGGTCATTGTCGTGCTGGAAGACCCAGCCACGACCCATTTTTAAGGCCCTGGCGGAGGGAAGGAGGTTGTCACTCAGAATTGTACGGTACATGGCCCCATCCATTCTCCCATTGATGCGGTGAAGTAGTCCTGTGCCCTTAGCAGAGAAACACCCCCAAAACATAACATTTCCACCTCCATGCTTGACAGTGGGGACGGTGTTCTTTGGGTCATAGGCAGCATTTCTCTTCCTCCAAACACGGCGAGTTGAGTTCATGCCAAAGAGCTCAATTTTTGTCTCATCTGACCACAGCACCTTCTCCCAATCACTCTCGGCATCATCCAGGTGTTCACTGGCAAACTTCAGACGGGCCGTCACATGTGCCTTCCGGAGCAGGGGGACCTTGCGGGCACTGCAGGATTGCAATCCGTTATGTCGTAATGTGTTACCAATGGTTTTCGTGGTGACAGTGGTCCCAGCTGCCTTGAGATCATTGACAAGTTCCCCCCTTGTAGTTGTAGGCTGATTTCTAACCTTCCTCATGATCAAGGATACCCCACGAGGTGAGATTTTGCGTGGAGCCCCAGATCTTTGTCGATTGACAGTCATTTTGTACTTCTTCCATTTTCTTACTATGGCACCAACAGTTGTCTCCTTCTCGCCCAGCGTCTTACTGATGGTTTTGTAGCCCATTCCAGCCTTGTGCAGGTGTATGATCTTGTCCCTGACATCCTTAGACAGCTCCTTGCTCTTGGCCATTTTGTAGAGGTTAGAGTCTGACTGATTCACTGAGTCTGTGGACAGGTGTCTTTCATACAGGTGACCATTGCCGACAGCTGTCTGTCATGCAGGTAACGAGTTGATTTGGAGCATCTACCTGGTCTGTAGGGGCCAGATCTCTTACTGGTTGGTGGGGGATCAAATACTTATTTCCCTCTGCAGAATGCAAATAAATTCATATACTTTCCACAATGTGATTTTCCGGATTTAATTTGTGATGTGCTATCTCTCACTGTTACCAATAACCTACCCTTCAATTATGGGCTGCTCATGTCTTTGTCAGTGGGCAAACTTACAAAATCAGCAAGGGATCAAATACTTATTTCCCCCACTGTATCTCAATCTTCATCTCCCTAACTGCAAAGGCCTTAAATACAAAACCTACTACGCATCCAACTTCTCTGTAATTGGCAGCCAACTCTGGAACGCCATACCTCAACACATCCGAAAAACCACTGAGCATCTACCCTTCTGAAAACTGCTGAAGACATACTTCTTCAAACAAGCCTACAACCCGTCCTAACTCTCAAACACAACTCCACTCCACTATATCACCCACACTCCAATCCCTTCAACACATCTCTTACCACTGTCCCACTCAATGTAATTATCCCACTCTATGAAATTATGCCATCCCTGCGACACTTTTTTCCATACTTTGTATCATTTCTGTGTACATCGTACCATACTGAACCTAATCTAAGTAATTATGTCATCTCTTTGATACATTGTTTCCATCCCTGTATTATCTCTGTGATACTTTGTCATCTCTTTGATACATTGTCTCCATCCCTGTATTATCTCTGTGATACTTTGTCATCTCTTTGATACATTGTCTCCATCCCTGTATTATCTCTGTGATACTTTGTACCACACTTTGTAAGCCACACTGAACCTGCTATTGAGAGGGAAAGAGCGGGGTATAAATGCCACAAATAAATAAATAAATAAAGGTTCCCACGCTCTAAAAAGTACAATACAGCTAATTTGAACTCACACTACCATTGCCATGGGCAGAGGAAAGGTGAAATGCACTGAAACATGTTTTTTGTGATGGACACTTTGTATCTACTACTACTACTACTACTACTATTTAGCATTTCTATAGCGCTACAAGGCGTATGCAGCGCTGCACAAACATAGAAGACAGTCCCTGCTCAAAGAGCTTACAATCTAATAGACAAAAAATAAATAAAGTAAGCAAATCAAATCAATTAATGTGAACGGAAAGGAAGAGAGGAGGGTAGGTGGAGGCGAGTGGTTACGAGTCAAAAGCAATGTTAAAGAGGTGGGCTTTCAGTCTAGATTTAAAGGTGGCCAAGCATGGGGCAAGACGTAGGGGCTCAGGAAGTTTATTCCAGGGATAGGGTGCAGCGAGACAGAAGGCGCGAAGTCTGGAGTTGGCAGTAGTGGAGAAGGGAACAGATAAGAAGGATTTATCCATGGAGCGGAGTGCACGGGAAGGGGTGTAGGGAAGGACAAGTGTGGAGAGATACTGGGGAGCAGCAGAGTGAGTACATTTATAGGTTAGTAGAAGAAATTTGAACAGGATGCGAAAATGGATAGGGAGCCAGTGAAGGGTCTTGAGGAGAGGGGTAGTATGAGTAAAGCGACCCTGGTGGAAGATGAGACGGGCAGCAGAGTTTTGAACCGACTGGAGAGGGGAGAGGTGACTAAGTGGGAGGCCAGCAAGAAGCAGATTGCTGTACTCTAAACGAGAAGTGACAAGGGTGTGGATGAGGGTTTTGGTAGAGTGCTCGGAAAGAAAGGGGCGGATTTTACGGATGTTGTAAAGAAAGAAACGACAGGTCTTGGCAATCTGCTGGATATGAGCAGAGAAGGAGAGAGAAGAGTCAAAGATGACCCCAAGGTTTCAAGCTGAGGAGACAGGGAGAATGAGAGAGCCATCAACAGAAATAGAAAACGGGGGGAGCGGGGAAGTGGGTTTGGGGGGGGGAAATGAGAAGCTCGGTTTTGGTCATATTTAATTTCAGGTAGCGTTGAGACATCCAGACAGCAATGTCAGACAAGCACGCTGAAACTTTGGTTTGGATGCAAGGTGAGATATCAGGGGTAGAAAGGTAGATTTGGGAGTCATCAGCATAGAGATGGTAGGAAAAGCCATGGGATGAGATTAATGAACCAAGGGAAGAAGTGTAGATAGAAAAGAGGAGGGGACCAAGAACAGAACCCTGAGGTACGCCGACAGGCAGAGGGATAGAAGTAGAAGAGGATCCACCATAGTGAACACTAAAGGTGCGGAGGGAGAGGTAGGAAGAGAACCAAGAAAGGACAGAGCCCTGGAATCCAAGTGAGGACAGAGTATCGAGAAGTATGCTGTGATCGACAGTGTCAAAAGCAGCGGAAAGATCAAGAAGAATGAGGATGGAATATTGACCTCTGGATTTAGCCAGTAATAGGTCATTGGAGACTTTAGTAAGCGCAGTTTCGGTTGAGTGGAGAGGGCGAAAACCAGATTGTAGTGGGTCAAGAATAGCATGTGAGGAGAGAAAATCAAGGCAGCGGCGGTGAACAGCACGCTCAAGTAATTTGGAGAGAAAAGGAAGGAGGGAGATGGGTCGGTAATTAGAGGGACAAGTAGGGTCGAGTGAAGGCTTCTTAAGGAGAGGTGTGACCACAGCATGTTTAAAGGCAGCGGGGACAGTCGCAGTGGAAAGTGAGAGGTTGAGAATGTGACAGATAAAAGGAATAAGAGCAGGAGAGATGGAATTAAGAAGGTGGGTGGGAATGGGATCAGAGGAACAGGTGGTACATTTTGAAGACGAAAGGAGAAGTGTAGTTTCCTCAATAGTAACTTCAGGAAAGGAGGAAAGGGAATGAGGGGAAGGAGAGAGAGGGGAACGGACTAGTGGAGGGAGAGGTGATGAGGTAGAGAAAGCAAGGTTTATCTTTTGAACCTTGTTGTGAAAGAATTCAGCAAGGGTCTGAGGAGATAATGAAGGGGGAGTTGGGAGAGGGGGCACCTTGAGGAGAGAGTTCAATGTAGTGAAGAGAAGTCGAGGATTAGAGCCAAGAGAGTTGGTCAGTTGGATATAATAATCCTGTTTGCCACGTAAAAGAGCAGATTGGAAGGAGGTCAGCATGAACTTAAAGTGTAAGAAATCAGCAAGGGCTCGAGATTTCCGCCAGAGGCGTTCGACGGAGCGGGTACAGGAACATAGGTAGCGGATATTAGAAGTCAGCCAAGGTTGGGGTTTTGTACGCCTTACAGGGCGGGTCATCAAAGGTGCAAGAATGTCTAAGGCAGAGGATAGAGTATTGTTGTAAGAAGAAACAGCCTCGTTGACAGACGTGGAAGGTGCCACAGTAGAGAGGAGGTTTGAAACATGGGAGGATAGAGATGAAGGGTCAATATCGTGAAGATTCCTAGATAAATTAGATAAGATAGGATGGGACTGGGAGGGAGGAGATTTAAGTGTGAAAGTTATAAGATGGTGATCAGAGGAGGGAAGATCAGAGGCAAGGTGTTTGCTGGTGTTCAGGGTTGTCGCTAGGGGTCACTGCCCAGGACACCAGTGTGTATCTTCTTGTGATCCTGGGTTCATTGCCTCAGATGGTAACAACCCCTCCAGGGACAGGAAAATACCTAAATGTAACTCACCTTGAGCTAAATGCAAAATCCTTTCCCTTCCTCAATGAGCTTCATGAGGGTTGGGCCATGAGCACTTGAATCCTCCACTATATAGGGGGCTGTATCATTGGGGGAGGGGGGACAGGTAGATTGGCTACATCATCAGATTAGTCCCCTGCTCCCACCAAAGCCAACCCTGCTCTCATCTCCTGGACTTCCTGGGCACTGGGAGGCCGGTTGAAGAACATGGAAAGTCTCTCAGACATTTTCTTTTGAAAGTTAGCCTACAGGCCCCATAGAAGTTACCTCCAAAAGTACAATGAATCCCTGACCACTCTTGAGCGTTGGGCTGAACTGACCCTGGCTAAATCCACTGTCCCCATTGGGCTCACAATCTAAGTTATATATTGGAGCTGCAGGGGAATTGAACCTGGCTCCCCAGGTCTGCAACCTGCTGCACTAACTATTAGGCTGCTCCTCCCCCCATTTATTTCTAATATTTGTATTGTCGTTGTAGTATTTATGACAGATCATAAAAGACAGTGAGATTGAACACAAATTGCATAGAAGTACAATGAGTCCCTGCCCTACTGAGCTTACTGTCTCACTTAATATACCATCTGTTGCTTTCAATATGTCAGTGAAACCCCTCCTCACATTCACAGGCTCTGGTCCCATCTCTGTCCCTCATGTTTGAAACTGTTCTGGCTTCTATGTTAATCCATTGGGATAGAAAGAAATAAACTTCATTTCTATAAAGGAAAGAAAGAAATCCTGAAAGTTTAATATTTCTGTAACAATGATTTCCTTGAACATGTTTAACACAAATCTATAAAATCTTCCACCTCTCACACTCCTGCCACAGACTTTAGATTAAAGAAATTTATCAGGAAAGAAGCTGGATTTTATTAAATCACTAGTAAATCAGGCCCGTTTCTGACAGAAATGAAACGGGCCCTAGCAAGGTTTTCCTCGGAGTGTGTATGTTTGAGAGAGTGTGTGTGTGTGTGAGAGAGAGTGAGACTGGGTGTGAGTGTGTGTGTGAGAATAAGTGTGTGTGCCAGGGCCCCCCCTCCCTCTCTCCCAGTTCCAAGGTCGTCCCCTCCTTCCGTCCGAGTTCCAGGGTCATCCCCCCTCCCTCTGTCCTAGTTCTAGGGTTGTCTGTTCCCCACCTCCCTCCAAGTTCCAGGGTTGTCTTCACCTCCCTTCCTCCGAGTTCCAGGGTTGTCCCCTCCCTCCAAGTTCCAGGGTCATCCCCCCCTCCCTCCCTCCGAGTTCCAGGGTCATCCCCTTGCTCCCTCCGAGTTCCAGGGTCAACCTTTCGAGTTCCAGGGTCATCCCCTCCCTCCCTCCTTTCAAGTTCCAGGGTCGTTCCCCTCCCCCCATTCACGTTCCAGGGTTGTCTCCTCACTCCCTCCGAGTTCCAGGGTTGTCCGCTCCGAGTTCCAGGGGACCGAGTTTCAGGTTCCCCCCTCCCTCCCTCACAGTTTCAGGTTCCCCCCTCTCTCCCTCCTTCCCTCAGAGTTTCAGGTTCCCCCTTCCCTCCGAGTTCCAGGATCCCCCCCCCTTCTCGTAACGTGATGTCACACGCATGAGGGTGTCGTCATCCCTCCCTTCCTCCCTCCTTCCCTTCCAGTTTCAGGCCCACTACCTCCAAATTGTAAAAGTCATCTTCACTTACGAAGTCGGGTTTACGGCGGCTGACAGCAGTAGTGGTAACAGGTGTGCAGGCTCGGCCCTTCTCTCTGTCTCTCAGCTCTGGTCCCGCCCTCATTTCCTGTTTCCGCAAGGGCAGGACTACACCCTCATGCGTGTGCCGTCGTGTTCCGTTGCTTGGCAACTCTGCAGCGTTCCCTTCCAGTGATTGGTCTTTACGAACACGGAAGTACATGACGTCATTTCAGGAGATGGATACAGCAGGAGCACGAATGCTTCAAGGCTTCACTTTCTCGGCTTCAGAATGTTGGAGGTGCTTTTTATTATATAGGATAAGGAAGAGCAGCAGAGCTTCCCAGATTTATTTGTATTTTCTGATGACTTATATAAGAATTTGGTAACATAACTACAAATTGTCAAGCAGAGAGAGAGACTGGGAATGTTAATCCTGAGTCCTGCTGTTTAATTCCAGGCTGGTACCTGGCGGATTCTCAGAGGAAATTCAGAAGTAGTGCAGAAGAAAGGTTGGAGTTTCCCTGTGAAGGTGTCAGTGAAGGTGAAGAGATGAGATTTATCACCTGCATCATAAAACGAGACCTTTCCTGCCTCATAGTCTAGCAGAATCCCCACCGCCCGGGGGATCTCACTCAGGGGGAGCTGGGTCTTAGGGGATGTGAGGGCCCAGCATCTCTGTTCATACCACAGCTTCACTGTCCAGAATCCTTCCCCAGGTGACAGTTTGATCATCCCCTTCCTCCTCACAGAGTCTTTACACACTCCCAATAGACAGAGAGTCACATCCCCCACCTCCACCTCCCAGTAATGTCTCCCTGAGGTGAAGCCCTCACTCCCCAGCACACAGGGATCATAATCAAATCTCTGAGGAGTGTCCGGAACATTCTGTCTTCTGTTTCCCTTTCTGACACTTTTCCGATCTTCAGACAGGGTAAGATCAGGACGAGCAGTTTCAGGATCCAGAGTCACATTTACTGCAGAGAGGAAACACATTAATAAACATGACGCAGGGTTGCCAGGTGGAAAATTTTTTCCCCACCCAAACCAGCCCAAACCCCGCCCAAAGTCAAACCCCACCCCTGACACCCCCACCCCCGCTGTCATCAACCCCGCCCCTGCCGTCATCAACCCCGCCCCCGCCGTCATCGGCCCCGCCTCTTCTGTCACCGGCCCGCCTCCCCCGTCATCGGCCCTGCCCAGAACGTCACTAACCCCACCCATAACGCCACTAGCCCCACCCCCGCGGCCCGAAAAACCACTAAAAAAACCGCCGAAAGACCCCAAAGCAAGACCAAAAAAATGCAAAAATTTCCCGTGGCGGGTCGCAATTGGGCAGGAAAACCGCCCACCTGGCAACACTGAACATGAGCAAACACTTCTCATTAGTTTATCACACACCCACCGCTAACCCTCATTGGCTCCTCACACACCCAGCTCTAACCTTCATTGGCTGCTCATGCTTGTGCCTCTAACCCTCATTTGCTGGTTCAGTCAATCACTTTTTCTATGACAGGAGCTCTGCTATTGGCTATTATCATCTTCCTGCCTCATAGATTGGACTCATCTTATTGGATATCAGCTTTTCAGTGTTCCCTATTGGAATGAGTCTATTCATACCAAGGAGGTTGGATAAAAACAGGAGATGGGATGATGTAAAAACATTGAAGCCAATTAGGTTAATCTCCATTTCCCCTCCCCAACTCAGACGTCATCCCCGTACTCTCAAAACAAAGCAAACAAACTATGAGCTACTGCAGCCTCGTTGTCGTTCTTAATTTAATCTCACTTATATTTTCAAATATGCCGGCTTGTGCAGCATACGGATGTGAACAGAGGAAGTATAATTACGGAATAACCTATGTAGAGTAATAATTTGTTATAAATTGGAATCACTTTGTCATTTGGAAGGGCTGGTTCTAGGGAAACCCTAGCACAGATGTTGTTTCAGAACTTTCTGGTTCTGCTTCTCGAACAGACCACTGAATCTCTTCCTTGTTTTGCTGGATTGATAAGTTGACTCATTAAACTTTAACTCGTGGCCAACGGTAGAAACAGACATGCCGGAATGAAGCTTATGCAACACACCTATTTTGTCATTAAGACACATCACATGTTTCTTTCTCTTACGATTGGTGCATGTAGCTTGTAACTCACCCCCTGGATGCTTGGTGGCCATTTCCAGAAGCAAACTGTACTGTATCATTCAGATGGAAACGTTTCTTGTCTTAATCCGGTCATCAGATTAAATATGTTTATTCCACTTTGACCAGATTAAGGGCCCTGTTTACTAAGGTGCGTTAGCATTTTTAACGAGCCCACAATTAGCATGTAAGTGCATATAGGGATATTGTAGGCACTTATAGGGTTAATGCGCATACATATTAACACACATTAAAGACGCTAACGAGCCTAACCTCTTGGCCGCTCTAGGAAACTTGGTGGTTTGGTATAATTATTGTATATCAGATTCAGTTACCTGTATATCTGCCACATTCCATCCACCAATCTGCATTAAAATAAAGATGAACAATGATCAGATCTCAGAGAAGAGAAATAAGTACAATGATATAAAAATTATATTAGGGGTGTACAATGATTAAATTTTAATTATACCCCCTTCCCCAGCCTCTCCCCCAGTTTCTCTCATGCCCCAATGACCAACTTTCATTCAGCAGGGCTCAAGTTTGGCGTTGCCTCAGACTCCTTGTCTCCCCCTGCACAGCGATCGGGCTCTACAGATACTAGAGTCAAGCAGTGCAGGAAGTTGGGGAAGTCTCGCGGTTTCAAGTCTCAAGAGACCTTCCATAACTTTCTGCACCATGCAGAGGGAGAGAAGGAGTTCGAGGCAGCTCGGAGAAAGGAGAAAAAATCCTGAGCCCTGCTATAGAAGCAAGCATGGGGGAGGGGTGGGCCAGCATTAAAAAAAAACCAGGCAGCATCACAAAACATGGTATGCGTTAAAAGATTAATGCATTAGTACCGTTATTAATGTGTTAATTGCCCACTCCTAAAATATATATGTTTCTAACTGAATAAAACTTACCAAATCCTACAGGATGTGATTTTATTTTGTAAGAAAAACAATAAAGAGAGAGAGAAATGTTAGAGATTTTGAATTATAAAAATGTCCTTCAATGATCTCATAAGTACATTCATACATAAGAACTGCCATCCAGGGAAAGACTGAAGGTCCATCAAGCCCAGTATCCTGCTTCCAACAGTGGTGAATCGAGATCACAAGTACCTGGCAAGATCCCAAAAGAGTAAAAGATTTTCTGCTGCTTATTCCAGGAATAAGCTTATGACATAGGAAACACATGACTTCCAGGGTGCAATGCAGCAAAATAAAACAAGCTTTGCCTTATCACCCATTCCTTCTTCAGGTTATATTCAAATAGGAGTCACAATAGACAACGCAAGGTCATTGTTGCTTTGGGCAGAACTGATGGTACAGCTGGTATAAAGTAAGAACATGACATTATCCAGCCCATATTCAGCCCACGGCAGTCAACATTTTTAATGTTTAAATCATTTTGTATTTATTTTAATGCAAAATCCACAAAACCATATGAATCTAGTCATATAAACAATCATATTTCCACCCCAAACAATTCCCTTTTCACTCTCCCCCACCCCCACCCTTTAAGCAACCATAATAATGAGGAAAAAACTGTGGCTTAGTAAAAGGATCCCTATATTTACAATGTCCCTCAGTTGTTCCATTTTGAGATATTGGTGGGAAAGTAAATTTGGTCCAGTAGAGCTGCTGGGAAACCTTGTGATTTAAGTTATGCCCTGCTACTCAGGAGTGGAGGAGTGGCCTAGTGGTTAGGGTGGTGGACTTTGGTCCTGAGGAACTGAGTTCGATTCCTGGCACAAGCAGCTCCTTGTGACTCTGGGCAGGTCACTTAACCCTCCATTGCCCCATGTAAGCCGCATTGAGCCTGCCATGAGTGGGAAAGCGCAGGGTACAAATGTAACAAAAATAAAATAGATACTATTGGAGATTCTACATGGAATGTTGCTACTATTGGAGATTCTACATGGAATGTTGCTATTCCACTAGCAACATTCCATGTAGAAGCCTGCGCGGCCACATTGGTGATCTGCAAGGGCCGACTTCTACATGGAATGTTGCTAGTGGAATAGCAACATTCCATGTAGAATCTCAAATAGTAGCAACAGTGGAGGAGTGGCCTAGTGGTTAGGGTGGTGGACTTTGGTCTTGAGGAACTGAGTTCGATTCCTGGCACAAGCAGCTCCTTGTGAAGGTCACTTAACCCTCCATTGCCCCATGTAAGCCGCATTGAGCCTGCCATGAGTGGGAAAGCGCAGGGTACAAATGTAACAAAAATAAAATAGATACTATTGGAGATTCTACATGGAATGTTGCTACTATTGGAGATTCTGTTGCTACTATTGGAGATTCTACATGGAATGTTGCTATTCCACTAGCAACATTCCATGTAGAAGCCTGCGCGGCCACATTGGTGATCTGCAAGGGCCGACTTCTACATGGAATGTTGCTAGTGGAATAGCAACATTCCATGTAGAATCTCAAATAGTAGCAACAGTGGAGGAGTGGCCTAGTGGTTAGGGTGGTGGACTTTGGTCTTGAGGAACTGAGTTAGATTCCCTGCACAGGCAGCTCCTTGTGACTCTGGGCAAGTCACTTAACCCTCTATTGCCCCATGTAAGCCACATTGAGCCTGCTACGAGTGGGAAAGCGGGGTACAAATGTAACTAAAATAAAATATGTTTTGATAGTTTGTTGGCAACATGTCATTTTAGATATCTGAGGGTTTTTTTTTTATTCTTTATTTATATTTTCCAAATATTTTATATTACAAGAAGATCTTGCTTAAGAAAAGCAGACCAAAAATAAACTTAGGAATATATCAACCGTAGTGAACATCATAACAAATTTAAATTTAAATGTCTTCTTTAAATCACAATAAACAAAATAAAAAAGGAGGGGGGGGGGGCGTGTTTTAAGAATAAAAGGGAAATTTAACAAGTACAATTTATAACAGAATAGACTTAACACGCATTTTCACACCTACTTTAACACCTTCTTAATCAGTTGGTAGCAACCGCAGACAATTTCCTGGAATCAAGAAAAACTCTTGACTGCAGTGGCGTCACGAGGGCAGCTGACACCCGGGGCGGGTCGCCGCTGCGCACCCCCCCCCGGGTGCAGCGCGACGCACCCTCCCCCCTCTGTAGCGCAACACCCCCCCCCCGCCCGTGAGAACATACCTGGAAGGCGGTGAGGGGCGGGTGGGAGGGCCAATCCGCCGAGAGCACGCCACTGGGGGGGCGTCGGCGCCTCGCTGGCTCCTTGCTCTCTCTGCCCCAGAACAGGAAGTAACCTGTTCTGGGGCAGAGAGAGCAAGGAACCAGCGAGGCGCCGACACCCCCCAGCGGCGTGCACCCGGGGCGGACCGCCCCACCGCCCCCCCCCTTCCTACGCCACTGCTTAACTGTTCTGGCTGAAAAAATATATATTTCAAGCCTTCATGTTTCAAAACACATTTTACTAGGATAGTTCAAAAAGAATGAGGCTCCCATTTCTAAAGTTTCCTTTCTCATACTCAAAAAAACATTTTTCTAGTTTCCTGTGTCTGCTTTGTGACATCTTGGTATATACGTACTGTTTTACCATAAAATAAGTCATTCATTTTTCGAAAATATAGTCTTTTTAACGCTTCTACATCCTGTTGAAAGACAAATTGAACAAATAAAGTCATTCTTTCTGAATGTTCTGATAGGGAGACTTCCAGCAATTCAGATACATTTATTTTGTCATTTGAGATTTTTCCTTCCGAGCGGTCTTTATTTTGTATGTAGTAAATCTCATTTATCGGAGGCAAAACTTCAGAGGAATATTTCAATACTTCAATCAGATCATTTTTAAAGGCATCCAATGGTGATATACCTATTTCTCTCGGAAAGTTTAAAATGCGCAGATTTAGTCTCCGATTGTAATTTTCTATTTGTTCAGTCCTTCTTTTCATAACAGTTTTATCTTTTATCATTTCGGAGGATAAGTCTTGTAGTTTTCTTACATCCTGATTAAGCTTTGTTGTTTGAGTTGTAAACTCCGTTTTAATAGTAGCCAGAGAGTCAGAGAAAGTATTCATTGTACTCACTAGTGTGGAGATTTCTTTCGTGGATTTCTCTACGGTTACTGCCAGCTGTTGGAGAACTACCCACACGTTCTCCAACGACACCGTTGCCGGAGCAGCTCTCAATGGCTTCCATTCACTGCCCAGGCCAGTAAGGCCTTGCATTCCTTCAGAGTCCGCTTTTCCAGCACCTTCGAACGAGGTCCCCAGCACAAACACTTCGGTTTCGGGAGATCCTCTCTGAATCTGGCGGCCGTCCGGAGGGAGCGGTGGATGAAGCGCCTGAGGAGAAAGCGTAACATCTAGGCCCAAGTCCTCAAGGATTTCCCTCTCCTGGAGGACAGCCGGGCTCCTCTCGGCGTCCTGGGTGGAAATTCGCGAGGTGAACCTTTCAATCGACACTTGATGTGGAGAAGAGGTCCGGGTTGTCAAAGGTTTTTCCCGGACCGTTACCTTCCTTTTGGTATGCGGCATCGAAGAAAATATTTTTAAAACAGAGTGTAGATTCAGGAAAGGCTCGAACCTCGGTCAACTGCATGTCGCCATCTTGACACGCCCCCTTGCTGTTCGATATCTGAGATTTTTTTGTCCAGCTGCCTTCCATATTTTTTATCATAGTCTCTTTTTTTTTTTTTTTTTTTTAATTTTTATTTATAATTTCAACATTTTATACAAGCATTCAATCTTGTTCAAGAAAAACAGAATATATATGGTAATTAATAGGAAATAAAACTCTCCCCTCGTACTCTAAGGGAGGTATAAAGAACATAATATTTTCAATTCTTTCCTAGACCACCAAAAGAAGGGGGGCATAACATTAATGATGGAATTTAAACATGTGGTAAACAAATTTTAAATGAATATGGCCTGGATAAACTCCACACTTTTATATATTAATCCTGATCTTATATTTTTTTTTTTTTTTCGGACACTATCTGGTTATCTTTTTCATATCTAAAAAGACTCTCAGTTGTTCCGGTTCAAAGAACACATATTTTTTATCTAAGTAATTTATCATACATTTACAGGGATATGACAGAATGAATCTTGCCCCAAGCAATCGAGTTTCTTCTCTATAAGCTAAAAAAGCTTTTCTTCTATCTTGTGTGGTTTTCACCACATCTGGATATATCCATATCTTTTCTCCAAGAAACATTTTAGTTGAGTTTTTAAAGTACATTTTCAATATGGCATTCACATCCTGTTCAAAGACTAATGAAACAAGCATAGTTTTTCTAATTTGAATTTCAGTAACTGATTGTTCCAAGAAGGCTGTTAGATTTTGTAAATCTCCTGGAGTCTTCAATTTTTCTCCCCTTTTCAAATCTGGTAAGTAATATATTTTGTTAATTGGGGGAATCAATTCTGGGGAGTATAGAAGATTTTCCATAAGAAATTTTTTAAACAATTCCTTCGCATTAAATTCAGAGGAAACAGGAAAATTCAAAAACCTTAAGTTTAAACGTCTATTATAGTTTTCAAAGTATTCTATCTTTCGATGAATTGCCATCTTATCCTTAATAAGCATATCAGATTTCTCTTTCAAAGTACTTAAGTCTTGTTGAACAGCTATATTAGTCTTTTCAGATTCTTTTTTAAAGGTATCCAACGCCGAAGTTACCAAGTCTAATTTACTCACGATTGGGGTTACAACGGACGTTAATGTCTGTATCGCTGTCCAGATAGTGTCCAAAGTTACCGCCTCGGGGGTCTTAAGCTCCACTTTATTCTGTTGTTGTCCCAGGGCCTCATTTTGAGCTCCAGTGTACAGGTCTTCTATTTCGCCGTCTTCCGACGTTTCTAGAAGTCCTAACCCACTTCTGAGGCCTGCTGGGCAAGGCGGGGGGTTAATTTCCGGCGAGGATAGTGAGGTCTCAACTCCCCGTGGAAAAGACGATCCACCTTCGTCCTCCACTGCGGGGAAACTCAAGCCGGTTCTACGTGGAGTGCTGGCGGCAAACCTCTCCATCGTCGTCTGCACTAGGACGGCATCGGGAATTTTCACTGGTAAGCCCTTTACCACCCCTTTCCGTTTGGTGTGAGGCATTTTTAGGAAACTTTGCTGTTGCAATCGTGCACCTAGGGAAAGTCAGCATCGGTGTTGAGCGTCTGCCAATCCGTCCGCCATCTTGGAACGCCCCCCCCCTTCATAGTCTCTTTTTTTAAAGTTAAACTCTAATGTATTTGATTTCCTATATATACTTACTTCAAAGTTAATATCAAATTTGATCATATTATGATCACTGTTATCAAGCGGCCCCAGCACCATTACCTCCCGCACCAGATCATGCCCTCCTCTAAGGACTAGGTCTAGAATTTTTCCTTCTCTCGTCGGCTCCTGTACCAGCTGCTCCATAAAGCAGTCCTTGATTTTTCCCAAGACTCCTTTAATATCATCTATAGAAATGCTGAATAAATATTTCCTTGAAGTACTTGCTATTCCAAAAGAAGCTAAGCCTCCTATTGTGAAAGCTTTCTATGTTACAGGAGCCAAAGTAGCTCAAATAGAGACTCCGGAAATAAATCTAACACAATTCTTAGAAACATCATCTTTAGAAGTGGTAACTGAGCGTACGACCCTTCTTGTTACCTTTGCTTTTGAGACTGATAGAAACCATGTCTTCAGACTCTACTTCAGACATATGGCTGCCCAGTTTTTTGGATCAAAAATACAAATTTTTCCTGATCTCAGTAAAAATACTCAGAGAAGGAGAAGAGAATTTTTGGGACTTAGGCCCCGGGTTCTCGCTCTAGGGGGTACATTTAAATTGAAATTTGCCTGTAGATGTATAATTTCCTTAAATACAACATACTATGTATTTTTTGAACCAGATAAGCTGCGACAGTTTATAATTGCTAAAGAGAGTGGTGGCGAAAGAGTTCTGGTCACCCCAGTAGGGAGCTGAAACCGCAGGCAGGAACTGGGCTCTACCCTTATAATTATCTTTTTTTCTTTTTTTTCTTGTTTGAATATTTCCTTATATCTTGATCGTATATTGTGGACTAAGTAACAATGTAATTTCTTTTATTACTCCTTGAGTTAAAGGGGTGGGGGAAAATATGCCTTTGAATATTTACCTGATTTTCCTATATTTACTTAATGTAAATGTTATTTTGAAAATGAAAAAAAAAAAAAAAAAGCAGTCCTTGATTTCGTCAAGGAATTTCACCTCCCTAGCGTGCCCTGATGTTACATTTACCCAGTCAATATTGAGGTAATTGAAATCATAATATTCAAAAACATTTCTACAATCATGAACCACGAGTGTTCCAGGGGGAATATGGACTTTGTTGAAAGGAGGTGGAGAAAAAAAGACCTCAGTGAAACCAGTCCTACGTCAGACGAGGGCGGACCAGGAGCAAAGGAGGGAAGTCCAGAGGCGATCAGCTGTTGCCAGTGCAGCGGCTTCTCACGGAGGTGAGAGGCACTGTGAGGGCCCGGTGGCAGACGGAGGGGGGCGGGTGGAGGGGGGAAGCGGCGGCGACGACGACGATGACGACCTCGGGGGGGGGTGGCGGGGGAGGGGGCGGAGCCATGGAGGACGGCCGGGAAGCTGTCATTGGGAGGGAGGGAGGAGGAAGGGAGGGGGGCTGGGGCTGCCTAAAGTTCTGATTTAAATGCAGGGGGGGGGAGCGGGGAGCAGCGGCGACCTCGGGCGGGGGTTGGGTGGCAGGGGGCAAAGGCCGTCCATAAAGGCCGTCCATAGGCACCTTTTTTATTTTTTTTTTAACCTTCCGACTGTTTAACGTACCGAAGGAATAGAGAATGCAAGTGAGCTACAACGAGCAGCTCATTTGCATTCCTTTTCCTTGATTCATGCCCTTCCCTTACCGATTTGCTAAGGGAATCGGTAAGGGAAGGGCTCTAACGATTGTTTAGTGCATCTTCCCCTGAGTCTTACTGTGGGGTGAACAGTATAACACTGTAACTTCCTGCAGGGTTAACAATGTAACACTGTATTTTACTGTGGTGTCTGTTTCTCAGATTTATACATTTATTTCTGCACATTTTTACAGAATCATCCAGAGCATTTGTAAAGAGGACAAACGAAATTAAAAAGCGATCAATTCCTCACCTCCAAATGTTGTAATCCATTTCTTCAGCTGCTGAGGGTACCTGAATTGGAAACCCATTTTCAGATCAGTAGAAACAGCCTCCGGTTTTGGAAACTTCATTTTCTGACACCTATGGGTTAGAGAGTCACTGGGATTATTCTGGGAGATGTTCACACCCAGGGGATAGAGATATGAACAGCGGAAGGAATGAAATATACCATGAACACTCCATTTTCTGACTCATTTTTGAAATAGGAAAACATTCAAAAAGTGGCACAAAATGGCATTTGGAAATCGCTATTTTTGAAACCCATTTTTAAAAATTTTTGCTATGCAAGGGAGTGTGTTAGGGGCAGGATTTGGGCATTCCTAACACTTGGATGTTTTTCTGCCACAATGGAACAGAACAAAAATATCCAGGGCTACAATTTAGATGTTTTGGTCTAGATTTGTTTTTATCACAACTAAGTCACAAAAAGGTGCCTTAAATGACCAAATGACTACTGGAGGGATTAAGGCATGACCCCCCCCTCCCCGTATTCCCCTAGTGGTCATTGACACCCTCCTACCCCCCAAAGTCTCAGATGTTATGGTCAGTCCTATTAGAGCAGCAAGCAGGTCCCTGGAGTAGCCTAGTGGTCAGAGATATGGGCCAGGCCCATATCTCCCTGTATCTGTTACACTTGTGGTGGAAAGTGTCAGCCCTCCAAAACTTACCAAAAGCCTACTGTACCTACATATAGGTGACACCTGCAGCCATAAAGGCTATTGTAGTTGTGTACAGTAGTTTTTCTACGGATTTTGGAAGGCTCACCATACAAGATAATGGGGCAGTGGTAAGATGTGTACCTGGGACCTCCTAGGGTCCCCCACTGCTCTACTGAGATGTCTGTGTGGCCAGTCTACTAAGAATACTGGCAAACATCCATCCTAAGGCTTGATTTTGTGCATTTTTCACTTAGATGTTTAGGAGGCTCGAGAGCTGGTCTCAAAGGGCCCAGTTAAATGAAGGCTGGGCCCGTTCGAGTCAGCTCTGGGGCATGATGGGAGCGAGCACGGGCCGTGTGGAGGAGCTTCCAGGCTGGGGATTGGGCAGGTTGAAAGAGGCAGCCTGCCCTAGTGCTAGGACAGGCTACCTATTGGCAGTGGTGTGCTGGAGCAGGCTCTCACAGGCTCTCGAGAGCCATTTGTTAAGTTTTTAAGAATTTTGGGAGCCGGTTCTCCATGGTTACTTTAACAAATGGATCCCAAAATGTGGGCTTGGGCCCCTCCTGAATTCTTTTTTACTTTGCTGGCGAGAGAGAGCCCCCTGTTAACAATTTACCAGCACACCCCTGCCTATTGGCCAAAGGAGAAGGAAGGGGGCGGGGCTAGGCAAGGAAATAAAGGAGGGGGGTGGCGTCAGACTCCAGGGCATTGGTGATCCTCGGAGGTGGTTTGCACAGGTGGTTTGCGGAGCCCAGGTGCTTTCCAACATGGCGGATGGACTAGTGGAGACGGGAAAGGAAGACAGAGGAGAAGAGGTGTCTTTCTGTGCGAGTGACTCTGTAGAGAGAAGTCCTGAAGCAGTGAGTTTGGGGGGGGGGGGGGGGGAGCCGGTAGGCCCACGGAGGTCTAAAGAGATTGCTAGAACAGCCATAGCTGCAGATGCAGCTGAGGCAGGAAAGAAACACTAGAAAACTCGCCATATCAGTGCAGGCAGGACAGGGGGTGCGCAGAGGCGGGGGTTGGTACCAGAAGAGGAAGTAGACCAGGGTGGCATGGGGGTGGTATGGAGGGCCACCGGGGTGAGCACCTTGGGTGGGGGAGGCTCTGTAGGGAGAGGGGAAGGGATGATTTGTAGGGGGTAGAGTATTCGGAGAGCAGGAGTGGGGCGCTGCCACAATGAGCGCACGAACTGGCTGGGGGTGTGGGCGGAGCATGGAGCCCATCCTTCGCGGAGGGTCCGGCGATGGGTGGCTTCGGGGAAGGGATCCCTCCGGGTGTGAGCGGGGCCATGATGGGGTGGGGCCCGTACCAATGGGGTGCGTGGCCCGCGTTTGGGATGCCTCCACGGCCAGCGCACAGGCAGGCGAGTCCAGGAAGTAATGAGGCAGGTGTACGGGAAGCAGGTTGGGGCGCAAGGTGGGCTGGCCCTGCTGCTCTTCCCCACTTGTCTTTTCAGGTGCAAGGTGACCTCACAGGGGCCGGAGTACATGCAACAGGAGGCCCAGGACAGGAGCCGGAACAGCCCAGGATGACATGGGTGGGACAAACGGAGACGGAGCAGACGGGAGGACGAGAGTGGCCCTCAGCGAGTGTGGAGAGTGCAGGGCTGGAGGAAGGCGCGGCAGGAAGCGGCCCGGCAGCAACGTAGGGGACAACGCTCTCAAGTGCGGGACCATCTGGACTCGGTAATAGTGAGTGTGCACGGAGAGATAAGGGGAGGAGGGGGCTGCGCAGATGGGGGGAGAGGGAAGAGGGACAGGTCCTCGTCCTCTGGCTCCTCCTCTGCTGTTTCTACTTCCTCTTTCTCCACTTCTAGGATCGAGGGTGGGGAGTCGGGAGGAGCCAAGGCGGTGATCCCAGGGGCGGGCGAGAGAGGGCCACCGGCTTTAGTGGCATTGTCGGAGTTGTGGGAACAGGAACCCCGATTGTTGTGACGGAGGATTCAGTATCGAAAGTGCATAGACATATTCAGATTGCTGGAAGGTAGAAAGCCTAGGTGAGAGAAGAAGTGGGATAAGAAGGCAGAGGCTGGGAAGGAGTGAAAGGTAGCAAAGACGATAGTTAATTGGTTGCGTGCATTTTTACGCTTGGCTAGCGTTTGGGGGCAGCGGGACCAGGGCCAGTATGGCCTCTTGTTGGCATATGCAGATTCGGTTTTGGATGCGTTTCAGCGTTTTAGGGGTTGGGTTTGGTTAAATTATGACGAAGCCTTTCGGGATAAGATGGAAGAGAACTTACACGACGTTGGGGACACAGGATATAAATTTATGGCTAGTGCGCATGGCCCCTCGCGCGGCAGGGGGAGTGGGAAGGGGGGTATTCTGCAGGCCAAGAGTAGCTGGTCCTTTCGTGTCAAGGGGAGGGGGCACGGCTGGGACAGGGACTGGCGCACCCACAGATGTTTGCTGGCGGTTTAATAGAGCGGCATGTCTCTTCCCTGACTGTAAATTCCGAAACGCCTGTTTCAAATGCGGGCAGGGGCATGCCGCGATTAAATGTACCAAGAAAGGGGCAGGGGGTACACCCCTTGCTAAGTAAATGGGCGGGACGGGCCCCCATGCCGGTGCTGGTTGATGCAATGCTGCCATGGCTTCATCGATACCCGGCGAGGAAGGCGGCTGACTCGGAGCGCGGCTATCGGGAGGGGTTTACTATCCCTTATCAAGAGTAGGTGGAGTCAAATTGGGTGCGGAACTCGGCGTCGGTGTCAAAACTGAGGGAGGTGGTATGGAGGAAATTGGACGAAGAGTTGAGTTAAGGTAGGATTGTGGGTCCTTTCTAGAGTCCCCCTTATTCCCCTTTCATGATTTCCCTGCTGGCGGTGATCCCTAAGAAAACGCTGGGGAAGTTTTGCCTTATCCATAACCTCTTGTACCCGGAGGTGGGTGCTCAGCTGGTGAAGGTGGATATTGAGGCAGCCTTTAGGCTGCTGCCAGTGCACCCGTCTGCGCTTCCTTTGCTCGGTTTTCATTTTGAAGGGGCCTTTTACTATGACCGATGCATGCCGATGGGATGTTCTGTGTCTTGCGCATATTTTCAAGCGCTTTAGTTCCTTCGTGCACTGGGTGACAGCTCAGAAGGCGGGGCTCGATACGCTGGTCCATTATTTAGACGACTTTCTGTTTATAGGGGCACCGGGCGGGGGTGCTTCCGGTCGGTTACTGGCTGCCTTTATGGCAGTGGCGGCGGACAAAACGGAGGGTCCAGTTTCAGTCCTGACATTTCTGGGTATTGAAATTGATGCCACGCAGATAGTGACTTGGTTACCGCAGGGGAAGGTAGAGCAGCTAGAGGCGCAGATCGTGGGGGTGTTGCAAGCAGAAAAAGGCCACCCTCGAGGCCATTCAGTCATTAGTGGGCAGTCTAAATTTTGCCTGCAGAGTGCTTTCGATGGGACGTGCCTTTTTGAGACGCCTGGCGGCAGCGACACCCATAAAAACACATCCGCATCACCATATCCGTTTGTCGGCGGGGTGCGCAGAGACTTACGGATGTGGTTGGAATTCCTAGCTGAGTTCAACGGCACGCTGGCGCTGCAGAGCGCAGTTGTGGTGCACGTCGATCTAGAGTTGTTTACCGATGCAGCGGGGGGGTTACGGTTTCGGAGTGTATTGTGCTGGCGCCTGGTGCCGGGCGCAGTGGCCGGACTGGTGGGTGGGGTCCGGGATCACAAAAAACATTATATTCCTGGAGCTGTTTCCGTTTGTAGTAGCCTGTGAGTTGTGGCCAGGACGACTGCGGAATAAAAATATTGTACTTTGGTGTGATAACTTAGGGGTAGTTGAGGCGGTGAACAAGCAGTCGGCACGTTTTTACTAGTCAACTCCCTAATGAGGGAATTAGTGCTGCGCTGTTCACGTTTAAATGTCCATAATCGGATCATTGACGCGCTGTCTCGTTTTCAATTTCAGACGTTCAGAACCTTGGCACCGGGGGCTGACCAGGAAGGGCAGCAGATGCCGGAGCAGCTTTGGCGACTCAGAGACCTGAAGTGTGGCAGATGATGAAGGCTTCGGTTGTGCCAGCCACGTGGACAGCCTGCATATGTGGTTTTGACAGAGTGCGGGGTTTTCTAACCAGCCAAGGTTGGGTGGAGGGACAGGCTTCCGACGAGTTGTTAGCAGCTTACATCGCGCGTGCCAAAGAGTTGGGTAGCTCGTGCAGCGTGGTCAGAAGACATCTGGCGGGTTTTCTATTTTTCAGCAAGGCTTTTGGGTGGGGGGTTCCAGTCTCCCAGTTTTTGGTCGGTAGCACGTTGAAGGGCTGGGGGAGGGTTGTGCCTCCGGTGGGGGATGCGCGTCGGCCGATTATGCACGGGATATTAGCGCAGCTGTTGCAAGTGATGTGCCAGGTGGCCCGGTCGGATTTCGAAGCTCGGTTGTTCCGTGCAGCCTTCGCGTTGGCGTTTTATAGGGCGTTTCGAGTGGAGGAGCTAGTAGAATGACGCCGGACAGTTGCCGTGTGTTCCGGTCTATTGCGTGAGAATACCTATATACAGGATGGGCAGTTACGCATTAGATTGTTGCGGTCAAAAACTGACCAAAGAGGAGTTGGCAGCACGATAGTGTTGAGAGGGGTTCCGGGCGCGGACTACTGTCCGGTTGCATTGTTGGAGGCTTACTTCGAGGGCCACCCTGCGGGGCCAAAATCCTTGTTGGTGCATGCAGACGGGGAGGTCTTGACGAGATACCAATTCACGGCAGTATTGCGCCAGTGTCTCATGGTGGTGGGAGAAGATCCGAAGCAGTTTGGTACCCATTCGTTCCGAATTGGAGCAGCGACCAGTGCAAATCAGGCGGGGTTAGAGGCGGACGCTATTAGAAGCATAGGCCGGTGGGCATCAGGAGCATATCGGGGTTATATTAGGCCCGCCTGATAGGGAGGTAGGCGCTGAGCACATGGGGGCTGGTTTGAGGGGGTGGGGGGTGGGAGGGTGAGGTTTCCGGGTCAGCAGTTGTCTGGAACTGTGGCTGGTCTGTATATGTTGGTTGACTCCCCTTTGTATGTGGTGGTGTCACCGATGCAGTATGGATTGTCGGGCATTTGTTTGTTCACTGGGCCGGTGTTCGAGCAGCAAGGCGCCCAGGTGGACTTCATCTGGGATTGGCGACGCCGGGCATCCGAATATCGTGGTGGGGCGAGCGCGGAATGCGTTGGAGTCAGCTTGTGTCCTTGCTGTATCGATTGAGAGGAAGGTATCGACCCCCTCGAGTGTTGCTGATCCATTTGGGAGGCAATGACGTGGACAGTGTGACGGGAAAGAGGCTGATCGATACAGTGAAGGATGACTTACGCCTGGAAATGGTGTGGTACCCAGATACCAAACTGATTTGGTCTCATTTCATTCCTAGACCAGCTTGTCTACTGGCCCGCACGTGGCAGCAGGGTCTCAGCAAGGTAAACCGGCAGGTGGGCCTTTGGGTTATGGCCGGGGGGGGAGGGGGGGGTGTTCAAATAAAGCACGAATGGGTGGACACGTCATGCGCCGGACTATTTGCTAGAGACCGAGTTCACTTGTCCGATGTGGGACTTGATTTGTTTTTGTTGGATATTCAAAACTGTTTAGAGTTCATTTGGGGACAACAGTGAAGTAGGCCGCAGCTTCTTTTGAGGGAGGAGGGTCCTTGCAGTTTCAAGGCCCTCCTCTTGTGGCAAAAATAAACAACACAACAAACCCCGAGCTACAAAAGATATGGCTCATGGGGGGGGGGGGGGGCTGAGCTAGAGCATGGAAGGCGGGTTGGGTGACCCGGGAGACAAGTGTGGAGGTCCACATGGAGCGGGGCTCTTGCTGTGATGGCGGGGCCTAGAAGAGATTGCCAATTTGCTGACATGGCGATCGGCGGATGGGGGGGGGGGGGGGGGTCCAGGATGACAGCATGTCCGGACCCATGTAGCTCGGGGCAAGGGGGGGGTGACAAGTTTGTACAAATTAATCCATTTGAATTGTTAATAATGCAAGCTGCTCCTATGTTTTCCCAATATTGGTTTCTAGAGAGTTATTGAAGGGGAGGGAGAAGGGGGGGCTGGGAGGGGGGGCTAGGGGGAGAACGGGTCCCAGCTCCAAGGTTTATTAGATTTATAGAATCTAGATCTAAATGTCATCTGCCAGTTGGATTCTGTCTCCCTGTCATGTAAGGTTGTCTTGCAATTTTTCACAATCCTCTTGTGTTTTAAGAACTTTGAATAACTTTATGTCCTCGGCAAATTTACTCACCTCACTCATTATTCCCATTTCTAAATCATTTGTGTCTAAGTGGAGTGGAGGAGTGGCCTAGTGGCTAGGGTGGTGGACTCTGGTCCTGGGGAACTGAGGAACTGAGTTTGATTCCCACTTCAGGCACAGGTAGCTCCTTGTGACTCTGGGCAAGTCACTTAACTCTCCATTGTCCCAGGTACAAATAAGTACCTGTATATGTAAGCCGCATTGAGCCTGCCATGAGTGGGAAAGTTAAAAAGTGGAGGTCCCAGCACAGACCCTGAGGAACCCCATTATTTACCCTTCTCCATTGAGCATTTAACCTTACTCTGTTTTCTGCGGTACAGCCCCCCCCGAGATCGACCTTCTTCGGCCTCGGCCCCGAGGAAGAGACGGTTGGATTCTACGTCCTCCTCGTCGGTGCCGGGAAGCTCCGGTGACATGCTTCGTTTGAAGAAATCAAAGAAGCATCGACACCAGTCTCCTTCCTGCCTCGGTACCGAGAGCTCTGGGTCGCCGAGGGAGTCGGCACCCAGTAGGCATCGGCACCGGGAGGACCGCTCACCCTCTGTTCAGGAGGTGTCGATGCGCTCCACCTTGGACAGCCCGGAACAGCCTCTGACCTCGACACCTGCATCAGCTTCCCAGTCTTTCTCTACAGCCGCTCTGCACGAGAGTCTCCGGGCCGTTCTTCCCGAGATTCTGGGAGAGCTGTTGCACCCTTCTCCTCCGGTACCGGGTAGAGGTGGAAAGGAGATTCACAGGGTAAAGTTTGGTGGGAATGAAGAGAGGATTCATGGAGGGCCAAATTGGTGAGGACAGGGAGGTTGCTGGGAGAGAAGTTCTGTCAGTAAAGGGATGAAAAAGGGAGAGTCAGGGGGAAGGGAGGGTAGGTCTGTAATTCTCCTCCCCTCTCCTCCATCTCTTCTCCTTCATTTCTCAGTGCTTCCTCCACACCTTAACTCTCCCTCTCCTCACTCAATTCCACCTCCCTAATTCTCAATCTCAATTCTCACCACTCGATTAATTCCCTTCTTCCTCACTCAAACCCATCTAGCCACATAGAAAATGACAGAAAACTAACTTGTACCTGCTCAGGGCATCCTTCACGTCCTAAAGGGAAATGAAACAGAGAATATTTCTAGTTAGATTTCACAGTTTATGAGAACACATTATACACTAGGATATTCTACTCACAGCTCTGCTCAATCACATAACAGCTACAAAATGTTGATGCCATTTCTATGATCAGCATCCAAAAATCTATAAGAAACACCCAAACTCATTATGGAAACAAAAATTGTGTTGTCCAGTGAATCAGCTTGTTTCAAACCTACCATTTATCTCCTAAGTTGTAATTGATACTTGGGCAACTTTTCAAGTATTTAGATAAAACACACGTCCTTTCATGCCAATCAATCAGACTTTTGGATGGGGCACAGTACTGAAACCTCCTTAGTGGCTCTGATCCCTGATCTGCATGTAGAAATTCTCAAGGGCCTGGTTTGGGAGAGCTGAGATGGAGGTTGTGATGTGTGCGTATGTGACCCACTGGGAGAGGACAGAGGGAAATCAACTGTATAATCCTGCAAAATTTCAGCCTCAGGAATGGACTATCTACATCTTTAAAAAATGAGAAATGTTTATCAATTAAAAAAAAAAAGTAATTAACCCCAGAACTAACTTACCCCTCAGTGTTTAGGCTGGAGAACATGAAAAATATTAGCTTTGTAAAAAAAAGTTGCATAGTCCCTCTCTACTGACCCTACAGTATACAAAACTTTCAAAAATGAAAGTTGCCCAATTTAATCCTCCAAACATTATAGACTTTATTTCTATTATTTATGTTGTCACGGTTTGTCAGGAGAATCAGCCCTTATTCAGGACCTTATGTAAGATATTTTGATCTGCTACATGAATTCCCTGATTCCTCTTGGAAGATCTGTAACCTCCTTAGAAATATATTTGCTAATCTCACCTTCAGTAACTCGTTGGCCGGCTGCTGACTTTTCTCTTCTATCTCAGTGATCAGCAGCATGAGGGAAGAACTTTGTTCTTCTAGCTGGGTCTCATTTTCCATCATTCTCTGGAGAATCTTCTTCTCTTCCTCCTCCAGTCTCGAGAGAACAATCTTTTTCTCCTTATTCAGACACTGTTGTAACTCTTCAAACTCGGACTCAACTATCTGTCTTTTGATCTCTGTTTCACTCTGGATTAAACAAGGAGAGATAATTCTCAGTAACACTAGAGTGATTTTGTTGCAGTGGCTCCATTACCCTCCTCTCAGTGGTGGCTCTGGTACAGCACTTCCTCCTTTAACAGTGGTGACTCCAGCACAGCCTCCCACCGCCTTCCTCCTCTCACCACCCACTCTTTTCCCAGCCTTCCTCTCTCACCATACTCAGAAGCTTATCCCCCTTACACAATCTCCTCTATCCCCTGTCCAGCAACTCCCTCTGCCTCTCTCCCCATGTGTATTTTTTGCCAGCCTCTATGCCAGCCTCAGATGTCATACTCAGGTCCATCACAGCAGTATGCAGGTCCCTGGAGCAGTTTTAGTGGGTGCAGTGCACTTCAGACAGGTGGATCCAGGCCCATCCCCCCCTACCTGTTACGTTTGTGGAGGAAACAGCGAGCCCTCCAAAACCCACCAGAAACCCACTGTACCCACATCTAGGTGCCCCCCCTTCACCCGTAAGGGCTATGGTAGTGGTGTACAGTTGTGGGTAGTGGGGTTGGGGGGATTTGGGGGGCTCAGCACACAAGGTAAGGGAGCTATGTACCTGGGAGCAATTTATGAAGTCCACTGCAGTGCCCCCTAGGTTGCCCAGTTGGTGTCCTGGCATGTAAGGGGGACCAGTGCACTAGAAATGCTGGCTCCTCCCATGACCAAAGGGCTTGCATTTGGTCATTTCTGAGATGGGCGTCCTTGGTTTATCGCCGAAAATCAGAAACGACCAAGTCTAGGGATGACCATCTCTAACGACAACCTAAATTTCAGGATTTGGGCATCCCCGACTGTATTATCAAAATGAAAGATGGACATCCATCTTGTTTTGATTATACGGGTTTCTCCACCCCTCCATCAGGACGTTTTACAAGAACGTCCTCAACAAAACTTGGACGTCCCTTTCGATTATGCCCCTTCACGTTACCTTATTTTTTCTCTGATAGCTGGTAAATTACTGACTAACAGGCAATTTCCTGCATTTCACGCCTTCACAGAGATCTCAGTGTATTTCCAAAGAATAGCTGACAGCTGTCAGCTGCCCCCTCTCACTGAAATTTTTGAATTCTGGTCACCATTTTTGTCTCCAATCAATTATAGCCTCTCAAAATGTAATAGCTCCGATAGCTCCAAGGAAGTAATAAGCCTCAGAATACTTGCTGGACACCAAACAATCAGTGTTCTCCGTTCTCCAATCGTTGGCTTTAAAAAAACCTTCCACAACTCTGGAGGAAAGGAGAAACAGGGGTGATATGATACAGACATTCAAATATTTGAAAGGTATTAATCTGCAAATGAACTTTTTCCGGAGATGGGAAGATAGTAGAACTACAGGACATGAAATGAGATTGAAGGGGGGCAGAATCAGGAAAAATGTCAGGAAACATTTTTCACGGAGAGAGTGGTGTATGCTTGGAATGCCCTCCCCGCGGGAGGTGGTGGAGATGAAAACGGTAATGGAATTCAAAAATGCGTGGGATAAACATAAAGGAATCCTGTTCAGAAGGAATGGGCCCTCAGAAACTTAGCGGAGATTGGGTGGCAGTGCCGGTGGTTGGGTGGCGGGGCTAGGGGTTGGGAGGCAGGGCTAGTACTGGGCAGACTTCTACGGTCTGTGCCCTGAAAATGGTAGGTACAAATCAAGGTCAGGTATACATATAAAGTAGAGCATATGAGCTCATCTTGTTGGACAGACTGGATGGACCGTACAGGTCTTTTTCTGCCGTCACCTACTATGTTACTATGCTACTGTGTTACTTTCTTTTTGAGCCCTGTGTGGTCCCGCAATCTCATTATTACTGTACACCGCCTTCAAAAAGGCGGTAAATAAATCCTAATAAATAATACAAATAAATGAACATGAATGCACCAATGCACAGAATTCTGGGTTTCTCTGGACTCCTGCTTTGGGCCAACTGATGCTCAAATTGGTTTCCCAGGCTCACTCCAACACGGCCAGCCAGCTGCCACACTTTGGAGCCCAGCATGGCCCTGAATCGGGACAATACTTTCCCCAGTGGGCCTAGAGCGTACTGCTTTCTTTTTTGCAGGTTCCTGCCTACTTCTCGCTGTGCTTCCCCACACCAGAGACCCTTTCAGGCATGCACAGGAACCCACGACCATGCTACTGCTCCAATTCCTGCCACCTAACAGGCCCCAGTGCAACACAGAGTCCAGGTGCATGCCGCTGGGGGTGTGTCAGCTCCGCTGGTTCACTGCTCTCTCTGCCCCGGAACAGGTTACTTCCTGTTCCGGGGCAGAGAGAGCAGGGAACTAGCGGAGCCGACGCAGCTCCCATCGACGTGCAATCGGGGCGGAGCGGCTCCCGCCTGCCCCCTTTGGTAAGAATCCGCTCCGGGGGTGGGGGTGCGTGCGCGTGATGAGGGGGGGTGCGCCCTGGGTGTCAGCCGCCCTCGCTACACCACTGCCTGTAGCCATCCTTTCTGGGACCACAACAGACCCGAACGCTCCCACCCTAACTGGTGGACTGCCTCAAGCCTGAGGCCAGTGCTCCTTTCCCATTTTGCAGCCCACACCACACTACCTCTCTGCAAGAAATACAATGTTACAATTTTCCTTTGTTCCACATACAAATTCAGAATATTTCCAAGAATCACTCAATCTCTCTCTTCAGTCTCACTATGTTTTATTTTTAATTCTAGTCTCAAGAAGGTGTGATGATTAAATTGATCAGGAATTAATTTCTGAGAAGTTCCGAGAGGAGAGGACATTTCTCTGGTAAGTGAACGCTATTTTGCTTTGTGCTTTGGGAACTTAAAGATTGGGGTTTAAAGGAGGAATTGTAGGTTAGTGTTAGGCAAAAATAAAAATATAAAAAGCAAATTTTATCAAATAATATCCATAGTCTTTTCCACTTAGTTTTAAAAACTTTGTACCACAGCATTAACAGATAGAATCTAGCAGGCACTGCAGGATCTAGTTTAGTCTTCCCACCCACCCCTAGGACAACTCTTCATTTATAGTCAGTTATTGTAATTAGGATTAACAAGCAAGGAGTGCTCTTACAGAGTTTTAAATACATTTCATTACCATCTAAAAAGGAAACACTAAATAAATCATACAATATACTATATAAACTAAAACACGCTTTTATATTAGGCTAATATCCTTAATACTGTAGCAAGTTTTAAATTATTGAAAAACTCAAAAACACTAAGATGGAGTCAGCAGTCCAGCAGCGAGAGGGGTGCTATCCAGTCTTTTGCATTGAGTGTCACATGTATGATTATCTCCCAGTTGGTGAGATGTCATATGTTTGCGCCCGATGTAAAGAGCTCCTAGCTCTTAGAGAACGTGTCCGTTCTCTTGAGGCTAGAGTAGCAGACTTGGTGGAGCTGAGGGAGACAGAGAGGTACATAGAGGAGACCCACAGGGATGTTGTAGAGAAGTCCCACCTCCAGTCTGGTAGCCCTTATGCTACCTTGGAGGAGGGAGGTCTCCTAGAAGGAGAGCATCAACCTGGTGAAGTAGGAAGTACTCCTGTAGTCAGGACCTGCCCACCAGGAGATGTACTATCCTCTCGCACCAAGGATATGTCTCCAAATGCTGCCTGGGAGGGAAAGGTTAGGACAGCTGTTGCAGTTGGTGATTCATAAGTACAGAACTTCATAAGCTTCAGAACTTAGTACAAGAACAGTGCTGGGCAGACTTCTACGTTCTGTGCCCTGGGAAAGGCAAGGACAAATCAAACTCGGGTATACATATAAAGTATCACATACCATGTAAAATGAGTTTATCTTGTTGGGCAGACTGGATGGACCGTACAGGTCTTTATCTGCCGTCATTTACTATGTCACTATGTCACTACATAAGTAATGCCACACTGGGAAAAGACCAAGGGTCCATCGAGCCCAGCATCCTGTCCACGACAGCGGCCAATCCAGGCCAAGGGCACCTGGCAAGCTTCCCAAACGCACAAACATTCTATACATGTTATTCCCGGAATTGTGGATTTTTCCTAAGTCCACTTAGTAGCGGCTTATGGACTTGTCCTTTAGGAAACCATCTAACCCCTTTTTAAACTCTGCCAAGCTAACCGCCTTCACCACGTTCTCCGGCAATGAATTCCAGAGTTTAATTACACGTTGGGTGAAGAAAACTTTTCTTCGATTTGTTTTAAATTTACTACACTGTAGTTTCATCGCATGCCCCCTAGTCCTAGTATTTTTGGAAAGTGTGAACAGACGTTTCACATCCACCTGTTCCACTCCACTCATTATTTTATATACCTCTATCAAGTCTCCCCTCAGCCGTCTCTTCTCCAAGCTGAAAAGCCCTAGCCTCCTTAGTCTTTCTTCATAGGGAAGTAGTCCCATCCCCGCTATCATTTTAGTCACCCTTCGCTGCACCTTTTCCAATTCCACTATATCTTTCTTGAGGTGCGGCGATCAGAATTGAACACAATACTCAAGGTGCGGTCGCACCATGGAGCGATACAACGGCATTATAACATCCTCACACCTGTTTTCCATACCTTTCCTAATAATACCCAACATTCTATTCGCTTTCCGAGCCGCAGCAGCACACTGAGCAGAAGGTTTCAGCGTATTATCAACGACGACACCCAGATCCCTTTCTTGGTCCGTAACTCCTAACGCGGAACCTTGCATGACGTAGCTATAATTTGTGTTCTTTTTTCCCACATGCATCACCTTGCATTTGCTTACATTAAACATCAACTGCCATTTAGCCGCCCAGTCTCCCAGTCTCGTAAGGTCCTTCTGTAATTGTTCACAATCCTGTCGCGAGTTAACGACTTTGAATAACTTTGTGTCATCAGCAAATTTAATTACCTCGCTAGTTACTCCCATCTCTAAATCATTTATAAATATATTAAAAAGCAGCGCTCCTAGCACAGACCCCTGAGGAACCCCACTAACTACCCTTCTCCATTCTGAATGCTGCCCATTTAACCCCACTCTCTGTTTCCTATCCTTCAACCAGTTTTTAATCCACAATAGGACTTTTCCTCCTATCCCATGACCCTCCAATTTCCTCTGTAGCCTTTCATGAGGTACCTTGTCAAACGCCTTTTGAAAATCCAGATATACAATATCAACCGGCTCCCCTTTGTCCACATGTTTGTTTACTCCTTCAAAAAATTGAATTAAATTGGTCAGGCAAGATTTCCCCACACAAAAGGTGTGCTGACTCGGTCTCAGTAATCCATGTCCTCGGATGTGCTCTGTAATTTTGTTTTTAATAATAGCCTCTACCATTTTCCCCGGCACCGACATTAGACTCACCGGTCTATAATTTCCCGGATCTTCCCTGGAACCTTTTTTAAAAATGGGCGTTACATTGGCCACCCTCCAATCTTCCGGTACCACGCTCGATTTTAAGGATAAATTGCATATCACTAGCAGTACTCTAGGATGAATACCATCCGGTCCAGGAGATTTGCTACTCTTCAGTTTGCCAAACTGCCCCATTATGTCCTCCAGGTTTACCGTGAAGTCAGTAAGTTTCTCCGACTCGTCCGCTTGAAATATCATTTCCGACACCGGTATCCCACCCAAATCTTCCTCGGTAAAGACCGAAGCGAAGAATTCATTCAATCTCTCCGCTACATCTTTGTCTTCCTTGATCACCCCTTTTACCCCTCGGTCATCCAGCGGCCCAACCAATTCTTTTGCTGGCTTCCTGCTTTTAATATACCGAAAGAAATTTTTACTATGCTTTTTTGCCTCTAATGCTATCTTCGATCATTAGGCATAAGGATAGGTGAGGATCGCCTGGTGACTTGCCTGCTTGGTGCGAAGGTGGCGGACCTCACGCGTCACCTACATAAGATTTTAGATAGTGCTGGAGAGGAGTTGGCTGTCTTGGTACATGTGGGTACCAATGACATAGGAAAATGTGGGAGAGAGGTTCTGGAAGCCAAATTTAGGCTCTTAGGTAGAAAGCTCAAATCCAGATCTTCTAGGATAGCATTTTCTGAAATGCTACCTGTTCCACGCGCAGGGCCCAAGAGATAGGCAGAGCTCCGGAGTCTCAATGCGTGGATGAGACGATGGTGCAGGGAGGAGGGTTTTAGATTTGTTAGGAACTGGGCAACATTCTGGGGAAGGGGGAGCCTATTCTGAAAGGATGGGCTCCACCTTAACCCGGGTGGGACCAGGCTGCTGGCATCAGCATTTAAAAAGGAGATAGAGACAGTTGCTCCAAAGCGCATGGTTTGGGATAAGGTATCTTTTCAAAGATATCACCAAAACAGGGAAGATAGGGTATCCTGATAGTGAGGTTGCAAAAGCGACCATAGTAGCTCATGTGCCCCTAAATAAAAATAAAAATCAGACAAAAGATTGCAAATTAAGACTATCAAGTACTAAGCATGATGTAAACAGGAGCAACAAACACAGTTTGAAATGTCTATATGTGAATGCCAGGAGCCTAAGAAATAAGATGGGAGAGTTAGAATATATTGTACTAAATGAAAAATTAGATATAATAGGCATCTCTGACACCTGGTGGAAGGAGGATAACTAGTGGGACACTGTCATACCGGGGTACAAATTATATCGTAGTGATAGGGTGGATTGAATTGGTGGAGGGGTAGCATTGTATATTAACGAGAGCCTTGAATCAAACAGATTGAAAATTCTGCAGGAAACAAAACACATGATAGAATCCCTATGATTGAAATTCTATGTGTAAAGGGGAAAAGGATAGTGATAGGAGTGTACTACCGTCCCCCTGGCCAGGATGAACAGATGGATGTAGAAATGTTAAAGGAAATTAGGGACACAAAGAAACTGGGCAACACAATAATAATGGGTGATTTCAATTATCCCGATATTGACTGGGTAAATGTAACATTGGGACACTCTAGGGAGGTAAAATTCCTTGATGAAATCAAGGACAGCTTTATGGAGCAGCTGGGACAGGAGCCGACGAGAGAAGGAAAAATTCTAGACCTAGTCCTTAGTGGAGCGCATGATCTGGTGGGGGAGGTAATGGTGCTGGGGCTGCTTGATAACAGTGAGTTGGGAAGGCGGTAGAACGAGAGGGCATGAAATGAGATTGAAGGGGGGCAGACTCAAGAAGAATGTCAGGAAGTATTTTTTCACGGAGAGGGTGGTGGATACTTGGAATGCCCTCCCGTGGGAGGTGGTGGAGATGAAAACGGTAACGGAATTCAAACATGCGTGGGATAAACATAAAGGAATCCTGTGCAGAAGGAAGGGATCATCAGGAGCTTAGCCTAGAATGGGTGGCAGAGCTGGTGGTTGGGAGGTGGGGCTAGTGCTGGGCAGACTTATATGGTCTGTGCTGGGGCTGGTGGTTGGGAGGCGGGACTAGTGCTGGGCAGACTTATACAGTCTGTGCCAGAGCCGGTGGTGGGAGGCAGGGATAGTGCTGGACAGACTTATACGGTCTGTGCCAGAGCTGGTGGTGGGAGGCGGGACTGGTAGTTGGGAGGCGGGGATAGTGCTGGGCAGACTTATAGGGTCTGTGCCAGAGCTGGTGGTTGGGAGGCGGGGATAGGGCTGGCCAGACTTATACGGTCTGTGCACTGAAGAGGACAGTACAAATAAAAAAGTAGCACATATGAATTTATCTTCTTGGGCAGACTGGATGGACCGTGCAGGTCTTTTTCTGCCGTCATCTACTATGTTTACTATGTATATGATCGGATTTGATATTAGCTTTCAAGTAAGTATACATGGAGGGGCATAATTGAACGGAAACGCCTATCTCCATGGGCGTTTATCTCCGAGAACGGGTCCGTGAAGGGGAGGGCCGAACCGTATTTTTGAAAAAATGGACGTTTTTGAGCTGAGTCTCTTTCAATTGAAAGGAAGCTGTGGAACGAGGAAGCAGAGAATGAAGGTGAAAAGGGAAGTAACCCGAGGAAATACTTCTTCACGGAAGGAGCAGTGAATTTGTAAAATGGCCTCCCAATGGAAGTGGTGGCAAGGAAAACAGTATCAGAATTCAAGAAATCTTGGGAAAAGTCCATTGATTGTTATTAAATTTTGGTTTTTTTGCCAGGTTCTTGGGGCCTGGATTGACCACTGTCGGAGACAGAATGCTGGGCTTGATGGACCTTTGGTCTTTTCCCAGCGTGGCGGTGCTTATGTGCTTAGGTACGAAGGATCTCTAGGAGAGAGGAAGGGATAGTAGACATCTGCCTTCATTTTCCTATATTTCTCTGAAATATCTAGAGGGGCATAATCGAACGGAAACTCCTATCTCCATGGGCGTTTATCTCCGAGAACGGGTCCGTGAAAGGGAGGGCCAAAGCGTATTTTAAAAAAAATGGACGTTTTTGAGCTGGGCGTTTGTTTTTTTTAGCGATAATGGAAACTAAAAACGCTCAGCTCAAAAACGTCCTAATACGAGCCATTTGGTCGTGGGAGGGGCCAGGATTCGTAGTACACTGGCCCCCCTGATATGCCAGGACACCAACTGGACACCCTAGGTCAGTGCGGTGGACTTCAGAAAAAGCTCCCACATGCATAGCTCCCTTACCACGAGTGCTCAGCACCCAACCCCCCTCCCCCAAAACCCACTACGCACAAATGTACAACACTACCATAGCTCTTAGGGGTGAAGGGGGCACCTACATGTGGGTACAGTGGGTTTTGGAGGCCTCCCATTTACCAGCACAAGTGTTACAGGTAGGAGGGGGTAGGCCTGGGTCCACCTGCCTGAAGTGCACTGCAGTACCCACTAAAAGTGCTCCAGGGACCTGCATACACGCAGGCCTCTAGGACTGGTTGCTGCTGTATAACATTGGCACACCAGTTGACACCTGAAGACTAATCTCTCCAAAAACGTCCTTTATTGCAATAAGCACGCTTACTCACAGTTAACTGCAGATCAGAGGTTGTGCCCCACTGGCAATGAGTCTCCCTGGTACTGAGATTAGCAGTAGGTCAGAGCTGGCAGAATGCTGTACAATGCCCTCTTTTAGCCAAGGTAAGAACTAAGTTCTGTAACGTGGCTAACACATGGAAGGGATCTAAAACTGGCTTACAAAAATGGCCACTACCTCATGGACTACCGGAAACAAAACTGGACACACTCTGAGCCAGTAAGCAGGGGGAAAAGCACCATGGGAGAAGAGCCTACCAACTACCAACATCGTGAGACTGTAACACAAGCTATTGAAATCACGGAGCCCAATACCCTACACCCACCACAATGCAATGCTGATGTGACCCTGTAGTGCACCCGAGAGCCACATCTGACCCAGGGAAAGGCTGTCAGAGGATAGAACACATTCTGCTGTCATGGAGGTGGGTACGGCATTTGAGGCTGGCATAGAGGCTGGAAAAATGTTTTTAAAGTGCGGTTTTTTTTTGTGGGAGGGGGTTAGTGACCACTGGGGGAGTCAGAGGAGGTCAACCTTGAGTCCCTCCAGTTGTCATCTGGGCAGTTGGGGCACTTTTTTGGGACTTGTTCGTGAAAAAAAAAGAGTAAAAAAAAAGTGACCCAAAATCATGGTAAAAACGCCTTTTTTTTCCGATTATCAGCTAAAGATGCCCATCTCTCCTCGGCTGATAACCACGCCCCAGTCCTGCCTCCACCACGCCTCCAACACACCCCCGTCAACTTTATTCGTTTCCACAATGGAGTGCAGTTGGAAACGCCCAAAATCGGCTTTCGATTATACCAATTTGGGCGCCCTTGCGAGAAAAACGCCCATCTCCCGATTTGGGTCGAAATATAGGCGTTTTTCTCTTTCGAAAATAAGCAGGATGGGAAATCAAATACGTTAGCGTTTAACTTTAAAAAAGGAGACTAAGATAAAATGAGAAGAACGGTGAAAAGAAAACTTAGAGGAGCGACTGCGAGGGTCAAAAATATACATCAGGTGTGGATGCTGTTCAAAAACACCATCTTGGAAGTCCAGGCCAAATATATTCCGCGTATTAAAAAAGGAGGACGGAAGACCAAACGACAGCTGGCGTGGTTAACAAGTGAGGTGAAGGAAGCTATTAGAGCTAAAACAAAATCCTTCAGAAAATGGAAGATGGAACCGACTAAAAATAATAAGAAACGGCATAAGGAATGTCAAGTCAAATGCAAAGCGCTGATAAGAGGGAGTTTGAAAAAAAGATTGCGTTGGAGGCAAAAACGCCTAGAAAAAATATTTTAGGTATATTAAAAGCAGGAAGCCGGCAAAAGAATCAGTTGGACAGCTAGATGACCGAGGAGTAAAAGGGGCAATCAGGGAAGACAAAGCCGTAGCGGAGAGATTAAATGAATTCTTTGCTTCGGTCTTCACCGAGGAAGATTTGGGTGGGATACCGGTGCCGGAAATGGTATTTGATGCTGACAAGTCGGAAAAACTTAATGAATTCTCTGTAAACCTGGAGGATGTAATGGGGCAGTTCTACAAACTGAAGAGTAGCAAATCTTCTGGACCGGATGGTATTCATCCCAGAGTACTGATAGAACTGAAAAATGAGCTTGCGGAGCTATTGTTAGAAATATGTAATTTATCCTTAAAATCGAGCGTGGTACCGGAAGATTGGAGGGTGGCCAATGTAACGCCGATTTTTAAAAAAGGCTCCAGACGAGATCCGGGAAATTATAGACCGGTGAGTCTGACGTTGGTGCCGGGCAAAATGGTAGAGACTATTATTAAGAACAAAATTACAGAGCATATTCAAAAGCATGGATTAATGAGACAAAGTCAATATGGATTTAGTGAAGGGAAATCTTGCCTCACCAATCTACTACATTTCTTTGAAGGGGTGAACAAACATGCGGATAAAGGGGAGCCGGTTGATATTGTGTATCTGGATTTTCAAAAGGCGTTTGACAAAGTACCTCATGAAAGACTCCAGAGGAAACTGGAGAGCCATGGGATAGGAGGTAGTGTTCTATTGTGGATTAAAAACTGGTTAAAAGATAGAAAACAGAGAGTAGGGTTAAATGGTCAGTATTCTCAATGGAGAAGGGTAGTTAATGGGGTTCCCCAGGAGTCTGTGCTGGGACTGCTGCTTTTTAACATATTTATAAATGACCTAGAGATGGGAGTAACTAGTGAGGTAATTAAATTTGCTGCTGACACAAAGTTATTCAAAGTCGTTAAATCGCGGGAGGATTGTGAAAAATTACAAGAGAACCTTACGAGTCTGGGAGACTGGGCGTCTAAATTGCAGATGATGTTTAATGTGAGCAAGTGCAAAGTGATGCATGTGGGAAAGAGGAACCCGAATTATAGCTACATCATGCAAGGTTCCACGTTAGGAGTCACTGGCCAAGAAATGGATCTAGGTGTTGTCGTTGATGATACGTTGAAACCTTCACTGAGCTGCTGCGGCTATGAAAGCAAATAGAATGTTAGGTATTATTAGGAAAGGAGTGGAAAACAAAAATGAGGATGTTATAATGCCTTTGTTTCACTCCATGGTGCGACTGCACCTCGAACATTGTGTTCAATTCTGGTCGCCGCATCTCAAAAAAGATATAGTGGAATTAGAAAAGGTGCAGAGAAGGGAAACGAAAATGATAAAGGGGATGGGACGACTTCCCTATAAGGAAAGGCTAAAGTGGCTAGGGCTTTTCAGCTTGGAGAAAAGGCAGCTGAGGGGAGATATGATAGAGGTCTATAAAATAATGAGTGGAGTTGAACGGGTAGATGTGAAACATCTGTTCACGCTTTCTAAAAATACTAGGACTAGGAGGCATGCGATGAAGCTACAATGTAGTAAATTTAAAACGAATCGGAGAAAATTTTTCTTCACTCAACGTGTAATTAAACTCTGGAATTCGTTGCCAGAGAATGTGGTAAAGGTGGTTAGCTTAGCAGAGTTTAAAAAAGGTTTGGACGGCTTCCTAAAGGAAAAGTCCATAGACTGTTATTAAATGAACTTGGGGAAAATCCACTATTTCTGAGATAAGCATTATAAAATGTTTTGTACATTTTTGGGACCTTGCCAGGTATTTGTGACCTGGATTGGCCACTGTTGGAAACAGGATGCTGGGCTCGATGGACCCTTGGTCTTTCCCAGTATGGCAATACTTATGTACTTATGTAATTAAGATCTGAATACTGACTGTATAATACCTTGTTGCCAATGTTTTCCCCAGTATGCCTAGAACTTACTACTTTCTCTTCTGCAGGCTGCTGCCTACCTCTCGCTCTGCTTCCCCACACCAGAGACCCTTTCCGGCACGTGCAGAAACCCACAGCCATGCTATTGCTCCAATTCCTGCCACCTAAACAGGTCCTGGTGCACTTAGCCCTGCAGCCATCCTTCCTGGCACCACAACAGCCCCAGAGACCCCCACCCTAACTGCTGGACTGCCTCAAGACTGAGCCCGATGCTCCTTTCCCACTTTGCTGCCTACACCACATTACCTCTCTGCAATAAGGAACCAATACTATAAGTAATGAGGTAGATTGAATTCTATTATTCTGTTATTCAGGTGATTCAGGGGACTGATGTAATGAGAGGAACAAAAACCGTGCAGAAACTGGATCAGAAAGAGACACACAGACACCCACCCTCAGATCTGCAGCTTTCTTCCCTTCAGCACATTTAAACTTCAGAAGACGTTTCAGATTCTTTCTCAGAGGCTTCAGGTGCATTTTAAGTTTTGCCTGTGAAAATTAAACATCATTCATTAGCATGTGATTATTTTTATAACCACAATTTCAGACTTGATGATAAACGTTAGCTGCTCCTTTCACTTTAAATCATTTCTTTGAGATAACTGAATTCTGAGGGGTCGATATTCAAAGTGATATAACCAGGTTTCTGCCTTGTTAAATTGTGCTGAACTGGCCATGAGCCAATATTCAGCAGCCCTTAATCGGACTTTGCTCCTGGATTTTGGCAGAGACCTCCACAGCTGTGTCCAGGCAGAGGAGGGGTGATTCGGGACCAGAGTCAGGGTGGAACTGGGAGATATGTGGGCACCAGTAATATTCAGTTCCAGTGGCACATATGCAGTGGAGGAGTAACATAGTGGTTAGTGCAGCAGACTTTGATTCTGGGGAACTTGGTTTGATGCCCACTGCAGCTCCTTCTGACTCTGGGGAAGTCACTTAGCCCCCCATTGCCCCAGTTAAAAATAAGTACCTGTATATACTATGTAAACCACTTTGAATGTAGTTGCAAAAACCTCAGAAAGGCGGTATATCAAGTCCCATTTCCCTTATGACATCACAATATCAGAAGTGAGCCAAGTATCAGACGATCAAGCCACTGTGACATCACTGATGAGGTTGGCTCTTATTGGTGGAATGAGTGGAGGAGTAGCCTAGTGGTTAGTGCAGTGGACTTTGATCCTGGGGAACTGTATAGGGCAATCAAGCCATTGTGACATCACTGATGAGGTTGGCTCTTATTGGTGGAATGAGTGGGGGAGTAGCCTAGTGGTTAGTGCAGTGGACTTTGATCCTGGGGAACTTGGTTTGATGCCCACTGCAGCTCCTTGTGACTCTGGTGAAGTCACTTAACTCTCCATTGCCCCAGGTACAAATAAGTACATGTATATACTATGTAAACCACTTTGAACATAGTTGTAAAAGGCACAGAAAGGTGGTATATCAAGTCCCATTCCCCTTCCCCCTAGTAACAAAGGTAAACTGCACAATGGGGCAGAGTCAGGGTGGAACTGGGCGATATGTGGGCACCAGTAATATTCAGTTCCAGTGCCCTTATTACCTAACCAGGTAAACTGCACCACACTACTACTACTACTTAACATTTCTAGAGCGCTACAAGGGTTATGCAGCGCTGTACAGATTAAGAAAAGGGCAGTCCCTGCTCCAAGGAGCTTACAATCTAATGGGCGAAATGTCAAGTTGGGGCAGTCTAGATTTCTTGAATAGAGGTATAGTGGTTAGGTGCCGAAGGCGACATTGAAGAGGTGGGCTTTTAGCAAGGCTTTGAAGATGGGCAGGGAGGGGGCCTGGCGTATGGACTCATGGAGTTTGTTCCAGGCATGGGGTGAGGCGAGGCAGAAAGGGCGGAGCCTGGAGTTGGCGGTGGTGGAGAAGGGTACCGACAGGAGGGATTTATCTTGAGAGCGGAGGTTACGGGTAGGAATGTAAGGGGAGATGAGGGTAGAGAGGTAGGGAGGGGCTGTAGATCGAGTACATTTGTAGGTTAGAAGCAGAAGCTTGAACTGTATGCGGTACCTGATCGGAAGCCAGTGAAGTGACTTGAGGAGAGGGGTGATATGGGTGTACCGGTTCAGGCGGAAGATAAGACGTGCAGCAGAGTTTTGAACAGATTGAAGGGGGGATAGATGGCAAAGTGGGAGGCCAGTGAGGAGTAGGTTGCAGTAGTCAAGGCGAGAGGTAATGAGAGCATGGATGAGAGTTCGGGTGGTGTGCCCAGAGAGGAAAGGGCGAATTTTGCTGATGTTATAGAGGAAGAAGCGACAGGTCTTGGCTATCTGCTGGATATGCGCAGAGAAAGAGAGGGAGGAGTCAAAGATGACCCCAAGGTTGCGGGCGGATTAGACGGGGACAATGGGGGTGTTATCGACAGAGATGGAGAGTGGAGGGAGAGGACAAGTGGGTTTGGGAGGGAAGACAATAAGCTCGGTCTTGGCCATGTTCAGTTTCAAGTTTACCTAACCAGGTAAACTGCACCACACACAAGGTGCCATAACGTTGCCTGTTTAGGTACTCAGGTACAGCATGGAGTATTGGCAATACCTGTATTAAATCTTCAGGGACCACAACTCACAAGCTGAGTATTGACCCCTGAATGTTTATGGAAGATGCCCAAATAAACAGCAACCAGGGTTCAAGTTTTGATGATTGATCTTATTGCTCACGTTTCAAACTCTGCTAATTCAACTCCTAGTTTTATGAGATTTAAAATGTACATTTTCAGTAATTTCATTAAATACACCCACCTTGTATTCTTGCGCAGCCTCCTCTATAGGGATCACGGTGTGAGATTTGTGATCTCTGGACTCTCTACAAATAATGCAGATAAGTTTCTGATCCTCTTCACAAAACAGCTTAAGCTTCTCTTCATGCTTCTCACATCGATTTCCCTCTTTTGGTCTCACTGAAGTCTGACTGAGATTTTTCACCATTTCTGTCATATTTGCCAGCTGCCTGTTAGGTCTGAGGTTTGCCTGCAGAGACATTGCCCTGCACTGGGGACAGGGGAAGTCTGTGTCTCCCCCCTTCCAGGTCTGAGTGATACAGGAGCGACAGAAGTTGTGTCCACAGTCTGTCATCACCGGATCTGTAAAATAATCCAGACAGATAGAACAAGAAGCTTCATCCTGCAGACTCTCAGCTGGGGTTGTAGCAGCCATGATTCTTACAGGAAGTGAGAGCAAGAATTCAGTTCCTGTTTCACATTGTAACTTGTAGTGAGTTTGAAGATAAGGAAGTGTCTCTCTGATGTAGTACTTTTGTCAGGGACTATGTGTAATTTGAAGACATCAGGGCTCTGTGCCCTCCTTCCTGTCTCTAAAGTTGCTAATGCGTTACAAGAGAAGCTGAGTGGAGTACAGCTGAGGGATTTTAAGCCTTGCAGGCCCCATAGAAGTTACCTCCAAAAGTGCAATGAATCCCCGACTAACGGAGCTAAAACTCTTATCTACCTGATATTGGTAAGTGGCATCTGAGCCACTCTAAGCTGTGGGACGAACTGAAATCGGATTGGCTCCCAGCATTGAATATTCGGGTCTCAACTGTTATGCGGAAGATAACCGTTTCTGACTGATATTCAGACCGGCACCCAGTTAACTTCACCTTATTAAGGGCCCTTTTACTAAGGCGTGCTAACGGATTTAGTGTGCACTAAAATTAGGAATATAATGGGCTTTTAGTGCACACTCATTTTTAGCAAGCACTAAATCCACTAGTGTAATAAAATGGGACCCTAAGTTAGGGTAGCCTTGTTGCTGTGCTAACTTTATGCGGTTACTTAGCCACGTCCCGCCCTTACCCTATCCGGTTAGAGGAAGACTGATTAACCGAGAGATTGAGTAGCACTAATCAGTTAACCCTCTCCTTGCCATTTAAATCACTTTGAATTGGGCCCAATATTAATATTACTCTGGGCTTAAAGGATTGTATGTGGACATACGAGTATTGACCAGGAAACATCTGTGGAACTATGAAGAGTGACAAACAGAAAATTAAAAAGAAAATAGCTTTTATTTATTTTATTTCACTGCTTTATATACTGCAAATGATCTCTGAGGTGATTATGGGGTTTACAATTTCTATTGCAGGTACTTTGCACTGTCCCTAGTGGGCTGACAGTCTAAGTTATATATTGTACCTGGGGCAACAGAGCTGCAGAGGGAATTGAACCCAGTTCCCCAGGATCTGAACCCACTGCTGACCCTCAGTATTTATGACAGATCATAAAAACAGGTTACGTAGAAGTACAATGAGTCCCTGCCCTACTGAGCTTACAGTCTCACTTAATATACCTCATGATTATTGATTCCCCCGAGGATAGAGCTGTAGATTTTCATATTATTCACTATGGGGTCCTTTTACTAAGGTGCACCAAAAAATGGCCTGCGCTGGTGTAGACGCGCGTAGAAAATGACATTACAGCCTGGGGTCACACGGTAGCTGGGCAGTAATTCAAAACTGATGCACGCAGGACACGCGTATGCGCCTATGCGGCGTAGTACAAGGGCCCCTATATCTTCACAATATCTTCTACCATCTGTCGCTTTCACTATGTCTTTGAAAACCCTCTTTACATTTATAGGCTCTAATTCCATTTCTGCCACTCTCACTGTGCCATTGAGATCTCTCCTCGCATTCATGAGCTCTAATCCCATCTCTGTCACTCTGTGCCATTGAGATCTCTCCTTGCATTCAAGAGCTCTAATCCCATCTCTGACGCTCTCACTGTGTCATTGAGATCTCTCCTCGCATTCATGAGCTCTAATCCCATCTCTGTCACTCTGTGCCATTGAGATCTCTCCTTGCATTCAAGAGCTCTAATCCCATCTCTGACGCTCTCACTGTGTCATTGAGATCTCTCCTCGCATTCATGAGCTCTAATCCCATCTCTGTCACTCTGTGCCATTGAGATCTCTCCTTGCATTCAAGAGCTCTAATCCCATCTCTGACGCTCTCACTGTGTCATTGAGATCTCTCCTCACATTCATGAGCTCTAATCCCATCTCTGTCACTCTGTGCCATTGAGATCTCTCCTTGCATTCAAGAGCTCTAATCCCATCTCTGCCACTCTCACTGTGCCACTGAGATCTCTACTTGCATTCATGAGCTCTAATCCCATCTCTGTCATTCTCACTGTGTCATTGACATCTCTCCTCACATTCATGAGCTCTAATCCCATCTCTGTCACTCTCACCGTGCCATTGAGATCTCTCCTTGCATTCATGAACTCTAATCCCATCTCTGCCACTCTCACCGTGCCATTGAGATCTCTACTTGCATTCATGAGCTCTAATCCCATCTCTGCCACTCTCACTGTGCCACTGAGATCTCTACTTGCATTCATGAGCTCTAATCCCATCTCTGTCATTCTCACTGTGTCATTGACATCTCTCCTCACATTCATGAGCTCTAATCCCACCTCTGTCACTCTCACCGTGCCATTGAGATCTCTCCTTGCATTCATGAACTCTAATCCCATCTCTGCCACTCTCACCGTGCCATTGAGATCTCTACTTGCATTCATGAGCTCTAATCCCATCTCTGTCATTCTCACTGTGTCATTGACATCTCTCCTCACATTCATGAGCTCTAATCCCATCTCTGTCACTCTGTGCCATTGAGATCTCTCCTTGCATTCATGAACTCTAATCCCATCTCTGCCACTCTCACTGTGCCATTGAGATGTTCTTGCATTCATGAGCTCTAATCCCATCTCTGCCGCTCTCACTGTGCCATTGAGATGTTCTTGCATTTATGAGCTCTAATCCCATCTCTCTGCCACTCTCACTGTGCCATTGAGATCTCTACTTTCATTCATGAGCTCTAATCCCATCTCTCACTGTCCCATTGAGATGTTCTTGCATTCATGAGCTCTAATCCCATCTCTGCTGCTCTCACTGTGCCATTGAGATGTTCTTGCATTTATGAGCTCTAATCCCATCTCTCTGCCACTCTCACTGTGCCATTGAGATCTCTACTTTCATTCATGAGCTCTAATCCCATCTCTCACTGTCCCATTGAGATGTTCTTGCATTCATGAGCTCTAATCCCATCTCTGCTGCTCTCACTGTGCCATTGAGATGTTCTTGCATTTATGAGCTCTAATCCCATCTCTCTGCCACTCTCACCGTGCCATTGAGATCTCTACTTGCATTCATGAGCTCTAATCCCATCTCTCACTGTCCCATTGAGATGTTCTTGCATTCATAAACTCTAATCCCATCTCTGCCGCTCTCTGTAGCATTGAGATCTCTCCTTGCATTCATGAGCTCTAATCCCATCTCTGTCACTCTGTGTCATTGAGATCTCTCTTTGCATTCATGAGCTCTAATCCCATCTTTCACTGTGCTATTGAGATCTCTCCTCGCAATCATGAGCTCTAATCCCATCTCTGTCACTCTCACTGTGTCTCTGAGACCTCATAGTCATGAACTCTAGTCCCATCTCTGTCACGCTCACTGTTAAATTGAAACCTCACATCACATTCACAGGCTGTGATCCTATCTCTGTCCCTCATATCCTATATAATAATTTGCACCTCCAACGTTCTGAGGCTGCCTGGGTTCCTGGCATCTCCTGACGTCAGCCTGCGTCCAGTGTTCTATTCCCCCTCACTGCCCAACCCTCCCATCAGGAAGTAATGACAAGAGGCAGGCAGACAGACAGCAAAGGAACCCTGAGGTAACATCAGGGCCGCTGAGAGACTGGGCCGGGCCCCCACCCCCACCTCCCGAGGTTGCCGCCGCTCCCCCTCCCCCTGCCCCCCTCTGTCCGCCACCGGGCCAGGATCCCTGCATTGAAATCACAGCGCCTCTCACCTCCATGTGAAAGCGCTGCAGGCAGCGGCAGATCGCCTCCCTTCGAGCCTCCTTCCCTCCCTGTGTCCTGCCCTCCTCTGACATAATTTAGTCTTTATGCGAGGGTGGGACAGTGATAGGGAAGGGAACACTGGAGGCAAGCTAACATCAGGATGTTACGAACCCAGACAGTCAGAGAACCTTGAGGTACAAATTATTATATAGGTAATTTCATGTTTTAAACTCAGAAAGTTTTCTGGTTTCCACCTTTACAGGAAAGAAAGAAATCCTCAAACTTTAATATTTCTGTGGCAGTGATCGATTTGAACATGTTTAACACAAATCTGAAATATCTTCCACCTCTCACAATCCTGCCAGACACTTCAGATTAAGGGGTCCTTTTACTAATCAGCGGTAAAAAGTGGCCTGCGGTAGTGTAGGCGTGGGTTTTGGGCATATGCAGAATAATTTTTCAGCGCGCCTAGAAAAAAATACCTTTTTGAAATTTTTGCCAAAAATGGACGGCAAAATCAAAATTCCAGCGCATCCATTTTGGGTCTCAGACCTTACCACCAGCCATAGACCTAGCGGTAAAAATTTGGCCATCAGATGCCACTTGGTGTGCATCCGCTACGTGCATCCGAAAATAAAAAATATTTTTCAGACATGCGTAGTGGACTCACACCAAAAATGAAATTACTGCAAGCGCCATTTTGGTGCACGTTGTGCGTGCATAGACACTTACACGGCTTAGTAAAAGGGGTCCTCAGGAAATAAATCAGGAAAGCAGCTGGATTTTATGAAATCATAAGGAGGAGCAGCAGAGCTTCCCAGATTTATTTGTACATAAGACTCTGGTAACATAACTACAAATTGTCACGCAGAGAGAGAGAGACTCTGGGAATGTTAATCCTGAGCCCTGCTGTTTAATTCCAGGCTGGTACCTGGCGGATTCTCTGAGGATATTTAGAATTAGTCCCAAAGAAAGGTTGGAGTTTCCCTGTGAAGGAGTCAGTGAAGGTGAAGAGATGAGATTTATTATCTACATTATAAAACGAAACCTTTCCTGCCTCATAGTCCAGCAGAATCCCCACTGCCTGGAGGATCTCTCTCAGGGGGATCTTGGTCTCAGGGGAAGTGAGAGCCCAGAATTCCTTTTCATAGCACAGCTCCACAGTCCAGAATCCTTCCCCAGGTGACGGTTTGATCCGTCCCTTCCTCCTCACAGAGGCCCAGATGCATCAACCATACGTTAAAGAAAGCAAACGTTAAAATCCGAACCGAATTATAAACAACGAATAATGCTCAAAAAACACACCTCAGAAATGTTCGGTTCATTATTCCTAACTCGGATGCATGAAGGATTCGCTAATGTGGTGTACCGTAGTAGGAAGCGCACGCGCACAGATTCGTTCGGAAGCAAACAGTATCTACGTGGCTAATATGCGCCTGTGACGTCACAGGCGTGCGCCAACCACGGCGTGCAAAATCGCGTTGCTGTTCTTTTAAATCACTACTGGTGTGTACAGCGTGTACAGCCTGAAGCCCTAACCGTTGGTTTTCTGCTTGCAATTTTATATGTGAAAGTGCCGTTTGTTGTCATTGTTATATCGGTAGGTAAGACAGTCTCACGAGCGTTAAAATGTAATAATTTTTATAAAAATAAATATGTTTTCCTTGTTTTTCGCTTCTACAATTTTCCCTTTTCAGGGGTGTGTGGCGTGTTCGACGTTTTTTTTACCCTTTAGTCTTCATAACTGTTCATTGGTGAGTAACACTTGAGATGAGCTTGTGAGTGTGCCACACTTATTTTTCTAACATTTACCTGTTGATTAATGCTTCATTTCCAAGATGTTAAAATCTCCTCCTTTTAATTTGTCTGGAAGCAATGGCTGATAATGTGTTGTGGCGTCAGGAGGACGAGGAGACAGTTGCCAGTGAGGGCCAGATTTTCCATGACAAATGTAAGCGTGCTCCAAAATTTACGGATGAAGAGCTAGAAGTGTTGGCTCGCGGTGTGTGCGCCGAATTCTGACGACTTTTTAAACAGACCGGGGTGTCGACTGGACAAAAGAACAAAATATGGAGGAAGATTGTGGATGAGGTGAATGCTCTTGGTGTGCGGATGCGCTCTGTACAGCAGTGTAAGCACCGTTGGCACGACTTCAAGGGAATGGTTAAAAAAAAGGCACAGGCCAAATGGGAACATCAAAAGCGTACGGGGGGTGGACCTCCATGTACCGTCGAGCTGACACCCCTGGAGGAGGTTGTTATGGCCACCTTTGGTCGTGTGCAGGTGGTCGGACTGTCGGCTGGCGGCGACACCTCGGAAGAAGCCAATCCTGCTATGCAAGGTAAGTTGTGCTAGCACGAAGGGTGCTACAGTGTAAAAACTTTTGTTTTGGTGGGCTTGTGCAAATCACGTTTGTGCCTGCGTTTCTACTTTCTAGGTGGGCACCTGGAAGATTCCACATTGTCAGGTCCCACATCGGAGGACACAGAAGGTGGTGAGTACTGTGATGTGCCGGTGGGGTTTCAGGAGGGGACATTACTTCATAGCTATTGCCATACTGTGAAAGGTCCCTGTAGCAAGGCATACTGTTTCCATGCGTTTGTTCTTTTGTTCCCTGTTGTACAGCCTGTACGACCCCCTCAGCCCCTTCCTGTACTACCAGCGATGCTCTGCCATGTACAAGCCAGCCAACCTCTGCCCCTTCGTGGAGTACCACTGATGCTGTTCCACATAAGTACAGTATGTGTGCTGCTATTGTTGTTCAAAATGTTTTTATTTGTCGCAGTTATGGAACTGCAGGCTTTGTATCCCACCTCCGTGCAGTTATGGAACTGCAGACTCAAAGTGGCTTACAATGAATACATTTTGCGTTGCACCATCTTGCACAGCATGGTGATTAAAAGAGATTTGAGATGTTGGCAGAAGTTACATATTTGTTTGCATTTATTGGTGATCAGACTTACTTGGACAATTTTTATATACCACTATCATATCTCCACTCAGCCACACCACGTGTCTCCCGGCATCCAGTTCCCGGTTCTTCTACATGGTTGTCTGCAAGGACTGCGACACCATGTGAAACTCCGCTCGAGGAAGAAGACGCACCTGAGTACAGACGTTTTATTGTCTGTTGCATCAAGGTTGGACATCTGCGTTGTTTTTGAAAACCTTTCACTATTTATGTAATCGCCTTTCGATTGGATAGGTCTATGGTTGGGAACGCCGACACAAGGAGAGGGTGGAGATGAAAATGTGACACTTGACCTCTCTGGCGTCACAGCCCCCCCCCCCCCCCCCCCCGGGGTAGTGTCACCCCTCTATCTTCCACAATGCATTTTCCCATGGGCCGCCCTTTAAGAAACTGTATGGACGAATGGCAGGATCGGCACCACTTATGGGAGAAGCAGGGCAAGTGGAATGACGGTATGAGCGCACTGCTTGAAAACGTGGCTGGACGTGTCGAGCATTCCACAACAGCCATATGTGCACAGGTGAACAAAGATGTGGAGAAAACCAACGCCCTGTTAGAGCATACTAATGGCCATTTGATTGAACTGTGCAACCTGATGATAGCGTGTTCCCAGCAGCTACAGCAGATGTTTTTGGACCTCCGCCAGGAGACCAGGGGGAAGCAGCATGACCTGTTTGTGGATGACTATCCACCTTATAATTGAAAGAGCAAAACGCCTAGATTTCGACCCAAATCGGGAGATAGACGTTTATCTCACAAAAACAAATAAATCGGTATAACGGAAAGCCGATTTTGGACGTTTTCAACTGCACTCCATCGCGGAAGCGTACAAAGTTGACGGGGGCATGTCGGAGGCATGGCGAAGGTGGAACTGGGGCGTGGTTATCGGTCAAGGAGAGATGGGCGCCTTTCGCCGATAATGGAAAAAAAGTATGCGTTTGTAGCTAGAATTTAGGGCACTTTTCCTGGACCCTGTTTTTTCCACAAATAAGGCCCCAAAAAGTGCCCTAAATGACCAGATTACCCCCAGAGGGAATCGGGGATGACCTCCCCTGACTCCCCCAGTGATCACTAACCCCCTCCCACCACAAAAAAATGATGTTTCACAACTTTTTATTTTCACCCTCAAATGTCATACCCACCTCCCTGGCAGCAGTATGTAGGTCCCTGGAGCAGTTGTTAGGGGGTGCAGTGGACCCAGGCCCATCCCCCCCCTACCTGTTACAATTGTGCTGCTTAATGCTTAGTCATCCAACCCCCCCAAACCCACTGTACCCACATGTAGGTGCCCCCCTTCACCCCTTAGGGCTATAGTAATGGTGTAGACTTGTGGGTGGTGGGTTTTGAGGGGGATTTGGGGGGCTCAACACCCAAGGGAAGGGTGCTATGCACCTGGGAGCTCTTTTACCTTTTTTTTTGTTTTTGTAAAAGTGCCCCCTAGGGTGCCCGGTTGGTGTCCTGGCATGTGAGGGGGACCAGTGCACTACGAATCCTGGCCCCTCCCACGAACAAATGCCTTGGATTTATTCGTTTTTGAGCTGGGCGCTTTCATTTTCCATTATCACTGAATAACAAAAACGCCCAGCTCACAAATTGTCGAATAAAACATGGACGTCTATTTTTTTTCGAAAATACGGTTCGGTTCGCCCCTTCACGGACCCGTTCTCGGAGATAAACGCCCATGGAGATAGACATTTTTGTTCAATTATGCCCCTCCATGGCTGCAGTCCCCACGAAGGAAATGGTATATTCTTTTTGTGTTTTCTCTCCCTATATCAGGTGCATATCCCCCTAATCTATATCCCCTCTGTTTTCATGTGTTCATCTTCTGTGTTTTTAACTTTTCCCGTACATTATTATAGCCCGGACACCAGCCCAGCAGTGGACAAACAGCGATGCTCTCCCGAGTAAGTACAGTATGTAATGTGGTTCTTATGTCTAGGCTTCTCTTTTTGATCATCCAGATGTATGTAGTAAAGGAACATATGTTTTTTTGACTGCAGGCTGGACGAACAGTGTACCTCGCACGCTTTCTTCATTGCCACCCCATCGCTCGTGGTGTGCATTCATGGACTCCCGTCCATAGTACGTATGGATCTTATTCTGCTAACCAATGGGTATTTTCCGGTAACTGGCGAACTGTACACCGATTGACATATCTCAACATACGTTGTGACACCTGTTTTTTTTCCCCCAGCTGTTGGTCAAACCCAGGGCTCAAGGTCATCATTTTTAGGGTAATGCTTTAATAAAAAGTTGGAATTGTGCACCAGTCCAGATACTTTGTATTCTACTATGCAACAGTTATGTAAACCTCTAATTTTCCGTATTGTGTTTTCACAGGCCTGAACACAGAACAGCACGTGCATGACCCGGGAACAGCAGGACACCCTCCGTCAGCCCACCGGTGTGTCATCCTCTCTCTCAATAGTAAGTTTCATAGACAGACTTACAAACAACAATGTTAAGTTGTGCATTATTTTCGGTACATATGTTATTTATTTTGTTGTTTTAAGGTTTTGCTGTTTACTAGTGTGCAGCTGGGGTGGCCTACTGGTACGGTTGTTGGACTCAGGCCACGAGTTCAAGTCCTTATTCTGGCACATGCAGCTCTTTGCGGCTCAGGGCAATCTACTTTACCCTCCAATTAATTCATGTACAAATAAGCAGGTGTATATGTGCCCTGCGTTGAGCCTGCCATGATTCCGAAAGCACGGTGCACACTGTTCTGTCCTCCGACAGCCTCACACTAGTTTATAACGTGATCCTAAAATGTGTGTAATGCCTTTACTGTTATTCTCAGTCCCAAGGACTATCATTGCTGCAGTTTCCCCACTGGAAAAATACATGAGCAATGCACTGTGGGTAATGTAGTTCACAGGCAGTGCAACCACACTTGTTTGGCTGTGTAAGAACTGCTATCACTGGTTGTGAGGCTGCTCAGACCTTCTCTCTCTCCCTCTCTCTCTCTCTCTGCCAAGCTTGGCTCTTTTGTCTTCCTGCTCAGTCTTACTATTCTGTCCACAGAGGTCAGCCAGGTATGACCTTTCCCTCCTATCTCTAGGACTACCCCTTGCTATCCGATAGCAGGCTCTGTCCCCATTGGTCTCTATCTGCTCCTCCCTGTGTGAAGCCCCACCACTTCTTTGTCCTTTCAGCCACGTGGGGCTTCTTCCTCCATTATAGCCAGGGACATGGAGCCAACACCATCTCGCTCCAGACAGCTCTGTCCTGCTGAAACTCCCTGTAACGAACCTGGGTTTTTTACCCTGTGAATATCTTCTTCCAAATGAGATATCGCACATTCCAGTCACCCAGCTTTGGACTATTTCTACCTGTTCAACTACTTTCCCCTCCCCCTGCAATACAACTACCTCTCTTCAGATCTCCACCTCCCACAGCCTCCAGATTAAGAAGTCTCTGTATCCTGAACATCTATCTGTGAGTAAATTATCTGTGATTTATTCAATAAAAGAGACTTTATAAAATAATAGAGACTTCAGGTGATTGCTGCGCCAGGGTTATGCTCCATGATATTGGGGCTTCTAGTTACCAAGCCCCAAGAGTCATGACACACACATGTGACTGCCCTAATAAGGTGGACTCAATTACAGGTTAAAAATTGTTTGTTTCTATTGTTTCCTTACAGCCACAGAACACCGGATTACCAAACCGAAACTCTAGAATGTGACACCCAGCCTCTGGAATGTAAGTTGCGGTGTATGATGTACTACTTAACTAAAGAAGACTAATACATTAAAAACTGTATTAACATTTGTTCATCCTTTCATCCCTCCTACTGTAAGGGTTTGCTGTCACAGTTGTTGAACGGCACAACAACAACCAATAATACTTTACATTTCTGTGAGCGGAACTAGGGTACGCTGCACTGTACAGTACAGCACAGAAGGACTGTCTACGCTCTGAGCTTCTAATGTACAGGACTAAATGTAAAATTGGGGTTGTCTACATAAGTAGCATATTTTGGGGGGTTTCCTATGTGCAGAAGGCGACAGACGAGGTGTGCTTCCGTCAATGTTTTTAGGATGGGTAGGGCTGGGGCCTTGTAAAAGGGCTCTGTGAATGTATTCTGATCATGGGGTGATGCGAGGACATAAGTGTGTATACTGCATAATGGAGGTCGTGTGTAGGAACGTAGGGTGGGGTGATGTTAAAGTGTTTGTCAGGGGCCGCAGAGAAAGTTTATTTGTTGGTTTGTTGTTCGAGTTACAACTGTGTATGCGGCACGTAATTGGAAGGTTGTGCGCAAACCAAACAACCGAATGCAGGTTACAAACTGTTTTGTTTTTTTTTTCGTTGCACAGGTACGGTGAAACGCCAGGATCCAGTATGAAGGAGCTACAGGACGCATCGGAAAATGGAGTTGCTACCAACTTATGGATGTATCGAATAGCAGATAATTTGGATTGTGAAATGCATACCTGACTGATCTTTTTGGTTGTGTAAACATTGTATATTTTTACGGTGGATCATTATGGACACTTGTATTTTGTTATTTTAATAGTATTCAATAAAGCATCAATGTTTATAAATATCAATATATTATTCGCGTTGCATCTCATCTCATGCAAACAATGATAAACAATTGCCCAATGTATGCAAGGTAATAAATTTATTACAGTTACAACAAAAATTAAAATCTGGAAGGAATTACAGGGTACTTTACGTCTTGCTAAGATTCATACACTTTATAATTGTGTTTATGCTATGTTAAGGGTTGTGGCCGGTGATTGCATCCATCAGGTTAATTGCTCCTTGAGCGGTTGACTTGACAGATGTGCACAGATGGTAGGTTTTAACCCTTATGAGTGTTACGTAACTACAAAGGCTGACGAGGTTTGGAAAAGAATCTTTGGATGACCTGTTTGCGCACAGCACATCCCCTGCTTACATCAGATCCTCTGTCCAAGGGTGTTAAGTCCACTTCAGGAGGTACAACAATCTCAATGTCTAGGCGATGATTCAGGGCGATGTTATGCAGCATGCAGCATACAAGCACTATATCAGCCACCTTTTCTGGGGAATATTGCAGTGATCCACCTGAAATGTGCAAGCAGCGAAACCTGCTCTTCAGTACCCCAAATGTGCGCTCAATTGTGCATCTTGTTGAGATGTGTGCCTCGTTGTAGCGCTTCTCCGCTTCAGACCGTGGCATCGCGAGCGGGGTCAGTAGCCATGTTCTGCATCCATACCCAGCATCCCCTGCAGGAACACAACAATGCATTGCTTAAAACATTAGTCAAACTGTGCAGATTGCTAGCATCCCCTAACCTTACATAATTGTGCCCTACTCGTCTTTTGAAGGTTTTCTGCCTTCGGAACATGTGGTTATTTCCCGTCCCAATGGTGGAAGCGGTTGAATCATCTACCAATAATGCATCTATCAATACAACGACATATACTCCCCTTCACCTGTACATGTAATAGGACACACTCACCAAGAAGCAACCCATTTGCAATTTTTCCCTCAGCAAACTTTTTCCCCAGTGCACTGTTCGAGAAGATATAGTAGTCATGGCAGCTCCCCGGAAAACGTGTGACAACATCCAGGATCCTAAGGTTTGCATCGCACACTGTTTGCACATTCAACGAGTACCCCAATCATGCGGTTACGGTACTGCATTTCTTCTGCTGCAGGCGGGGTGAAAGCAACACGTGTGCAGTCAATAGCTCCCAGTACATTGGGCATGCCAGCAATCTTGTAGAAGTCCGTCTTGATCCTCCTCTGTTCCTCTTCCACTGTGGGAAAAGCAATGTATTTCCGCACACATTTTTTCAGTGCGGCCAGAACCTGAAACCAGTAGCAAAGGTTGCTGTTTTACCATGCCGCTTTACATATTACAGATACCAGACGAGGGTGTAACAAAGGGGGGTGAGGGCAGAGACGTGGTGGAGTACAGAGATGGGGAGAGGGTTTTAAGAAATGGATTTTTACCTGGGACAGATGTCTTGAAACAGTGTTCCCTCCGTGGCCCTTGATAGGGCGTGTGCTCCTGCGGATTCGGCTGCACCCAGGAGAAGTGGTCCTGATCGCTCCGGATTGGCCCAGGAGGCCTTGGTATGCGGACCTCCGACAGATGCTAGTGGAGGCTCCCCTTCCTTTACCTCTGGTACCGAACCTGTTGTCACAGGGCGCGGTAGCCATGGAGGATGCCTGCCGCTTTGGTCTTATGGCATGGCGATTGAGAGGGCGCAATTGAGGGACAAAGGCTATTCAAACAAAGTCATTTCCACTCTCCTGCAGGCCGCTGTTACCCTCCAATACATGCTGAAATGTCCCTGTGGCGAAGAACTGCAGAACGGTCAGCAGCTTTAGCAATCCAGGTACTGCATGGGATCTTGCAGTGCTGGGGTCGATATCATGTCTTATCTCCTGGTACAGCTCATATATTGCATTTCTGGATAAGTGGTAGTCATCTAAAATCTTCCTATCTGACATGTCTTCAAGAACCAGACGTCTACGAAACACACGTGGGCGCCTGACTGGCAGCAGCGTGGGCATCTTGCATACCTTCAAAGTCCAACTGTGCCAGGAAAAATCCACCATCCATCACCTTATAGTTTAAATTCACAATCGGTACAGAGACGAGAACAGCGTATGTTTAAGGCGCGAATGTATGACGTCGTAGACACGCGCCATCGCGGAGCTAGTCACGAAGCAAACAGGATCGGGAAAATATAGGCCTATTCGCTAACCCGTGTCACGTGCTACGGTAACGCCATAGCACGCGTTGTGCTCCGGCGCGCCGTGAGCTTGCACAATACGAACGTCAGATATTTGCACATATACACGCAATGCGTGGCACACCCAAGTATAAGCTGTAAACAAAAAGTATTTTCAAAGGGTTTTGGGTGGGTTTTCGTATGTCTGCCAGAAGTTGCAAAGGTGGGAAAAATTCTCCAGTCCAAATAGGGCGGCCCCCGCCCCACCAAGGCCCACTCATACATACACCACTACCAATTCGCAAACCTGTGGCACTGCGGCCTGTATTGCGCCTCCCCCCCACTCAACCTGTTTGCGATTTACCACAATAGAATCACACGCACACAGCAGACCATATTGTGAAAAATGTTTATAAACGTTTTTAAATATAAAACGTTTTGGTACAAACTATATACAGATGCGGTGGGATAGGGGGGAAAGGGTAGTACACAGCCTCAAGGAGACTGAATTTGGGAGGAGAGATACTGGAGCAACTCTGAAAGGTTCTCCAGTACCTCCCCTCCCTGGTGCAGGGTGCCGGCAAAGTCCTGGAGCTCCTCAGGGGAAAGACAGGTACGGGCAAGAGGGATAGGAGAGGAGGCACGGTCCACAAGGGTGGGAGGGATAGTGGAGGTGGATCTGGTGCGGGTGGGAGTAGGTGGAATGGGAGAGGTACCTCTGTGCTCGGTGGGGTTGGGACGGATAGGGGATACAGCCCTGTCAAATGTTCCAGGGGGAGGGGAGGGAGGGGGAAGAAAGGGGAATTCTTCTTCTCCCGTGAGGTCCACAACACCACCTGCCATTAAAAAAAAAAAAAAAAAAAAAAAGGACCATTTACAATGATTCACCACATACAAATTTTGAAAGATATATAATGGAGACAATAGTTAGACATAAGGGATACATAGGGATTATAGATAATTTATTGCTTTTGTTGTTGGTTTTACTTTATTTGTCCATAGTAATATACGTAAAGCGATTGTAGAATCTATAACACATTACAGTTTAATAACTATTTGTATAGGGAAAATACACAACGAGATAAACTCACCATGGACCACAACAACATCCATGTGGAATCGTTCCAGTAGTGGGGTGATATTTTCTGTGGTGGCGGAGGTGGAGGCCCCGGCAGGGAGTTGAGAAAAGGGGAGGGAAGTCCGAGGGAGAGCGTGGGAGGTGGTAGCACCAGCGCTTGTGCGACTGTGCGGCTGGGGGGAGTCAGAGATGGGGACGGGAGGCCTGATGGTACTGAGCGGCGTGGGGGAGTCAGAGAGGGGGAGAGGAGCGCAGATGGGACTTTGCGGCTGGGGAGAGTCGGAGAGAGGAGGGGCTCTGGACATTATTTACAGGAGGAGGAGAGGCATGGCGAAAGGGACCATGTGACTGGGCAGGGAGATGCAGAACGGAGGGTTCATTTCTGGGTCTCTTGGGGGGGGGGAAGGAAGAGCGGCCGGGACGCACTAGGGCATAAGGAACAAGATGGGGACCAGGGGTAGGATAGGATGGGCGAGGAGGAACAGGACCTGCCAGGGACCCCTCGCCCCCCTGGGGATCATCATCGTCATCATCATCAGTATCATCATCCGATGATACTTCTGCAAAGAGACCAACGAAATATCAGCACCCTCAAAGGCATCACGAAATCTGTGGCTGTTGTAACCGAGTAATGTGAAACCAATAAATACCTGGACTGTTGTCCAGGTTCGAGCCGACCTCCTGGAGCCAGTCCCAGTTGTCCTTCCTTATTGCTCTGGCCCTTTTCTTAAGCTCCTCAACCTATAACCCCACAAAAAAATGACGGGATATAAGCTGAAAATATAAGGTGCCACTCTACCAAAACCCTCATCCACACCCTTGTCACCTCTCGTTTAGACTACTGCAATCTGCTTCTTGCTGGCCTCCCACTTAGTCACCTCTCCCCTCTCCAGTCGGTTCAAAACTCTGCTGCCCGTCTCGTCTTCCGCCAGGGTCGCTTTACTCATACTACCCCTCTCCTCAAGACCCTTCACTGGCTCCCTATCCGTTTTCGCATCCTGTTCAAACTTCTTCTACTAACCTATAAATGTATTCACTCTGCTGCTCCCCAGTATCTCTCCACACTCGTCCTTCCCTACACCCCTTCCCGTGCACTCCGTTCCATGGATAAATCCTTCTTATCTGTTCCCTTCTCCACTACTGCCAACTCCAGACTTCGCGCCTTCTGTCTCGCTGCACCCTATGCCTGGAATAAACTTCCTGAGCCCCTACGTCTTGCCCCATCCTTGGCCACCTTTAAATCTAGACTGAAAGCCCACCTCTTTAACATTGCTTTTGACTCGTAACCACTCGCCTCCACCTACCCTCCTCTCTTCCTTCCCGTTCACATTAATTGATTTGATTTGCTTACTTTATTTATTTTTTGTCTATTAGATTGTAAGCTCTTTGAGCAGGGACTGTCTTTCTTCTATGTTTGTGCAGCGCTGCGTACGCCTTGTAGCGCTATAGAAATGCTAAATAGTAGTAGTAGTAGTAATATTCAAATAGTTATTGTAGAATGGCACCACATATTAAACAAGGTGTGCAAGAGAAATGTACATATGTAATAAACTGTAACCCACCCCTACATTCTACCAAACAGGAACACGTACATAAAAAACGTGCACATGCGCGATAAATTAAAAAATAATACATGCACATAAGGTTGTCCAGAAATGACAATACTTACGGATCTGGGGTAGGAAGACCACCGATTGAACAGGCGCTGCAGGACATTCCATCCCTGGTCCATTTTTATTATGTTTCTATTTTTCCCCGGCCGGGGAAAAAGCCCCTTGGCATTGACGTTGATTAGCTGTGCAAGCCACAGCACATCCATATCTGAAAAATTTGGTTTCCTACCCCTTGCAGCCATTACTCGCCAGACGCACGTTGTAAAAGCACGTATTATGACGCAGCTGTATGACAGCTTAGGTCTGTACGAAAGCTCTGACCAGACGTTTAATACGTTACCGGTAAATGATTCGGTATAATCGTCGGTATTGTTAGTGCATCCCGAATCGTTCGCAGAACAATGGTTTTGGCTGTTTTTTATTCCGTTTTCGTTAGCTGCTTGATTCGTTGGAAAAAGGCCTTTAATGCATGCAACGGTTAGGAATTTCGTTCGTTAAAGACTTGTTAGAGGGTCGTTAAGGTTTTGTGCATCTAGCCCTGAGTTCCATTCCCACTTCAGGCACAGGCAGCTCCTTGTGACTCTGGGCAAGTCACTTAGCCCTCCATTGCCCCGTGTAAGCCGCATTGAGCCTGCCATGAGTGGGAAAGCGCAGGGTACAAATGGAACAAAAATAAAATAGATACTATTGGAGATTCTACATGGAATGTTGCTACTATTGGAGATTATACATGGAATGTTGCTATTCCACTAGCAACATTCCATGTACAAGGCTGCGCAGGCTTCTGTTTCTGTGAGTCTGACGTCCTGCATGTACGTGCAGGACGTCAGACTCACAGAAGCAGAAGCCTGCGCAGCCACATTGGTGATCTGCAAGGGCCGACTTCTACATGGAATGTTGCTAGTGGAATAGCAACATTCCATGTAGAATCTCAAATAGTAGCAACAGTGGAGGAGTGGACTTTGGTCCTGAGGAACTGAGTTCGATTCCCGGCACAGGCAGCTCCTTGTGACTCTGGGCAAGTCACTTAACCCTCCATTGCCCGCCACATAGAGCCTGCCATAAGTGGGAAAGCACGGGGTACAAATGTAACAAAAAAAAATAAATAAATAAAAGGAAACAGAGGGCAATGTTTGGCCAGCAACTGTACCTGGTAGGTAATGCAAAAACAGAATCAGGCGACCCTCAGGGGGAGGAATGCTGGCTTCGGCCTAACCCCTGGTAAGCCTTTCCTCAGTTGAGAGGTGCCCAGCTCTACCACCGGCTGCCTTTCAGGTGCTGTGGAGGACTTGCAGCTCATCTGCATATCCTTACAGCCATCTCCGGGGTGACACCCAGGTCCACTCCGATCCACTCAGGGCCTCCGCTCTAGGTGCCGCGCGGGGCATTTTTCTCTTTACATCTAATCTTCTTCCCAGTTGCTAAAGTACCTCAGTCATTTATGGCCCCTATTCACATTCTCTTCCTAGCCCTGTCCCTTCCTAATCTTTTCCCTCACCCCCTACCTCTCTCCGCTACAGGAACTCACTGCCCATCCATCGACTTCACCTCACCTTCTCTCCTACCCTCTTCCTCCCTCTTGGCTTTTAATCTCAGTCTCTTTCTTCCCTCCATTTTGAATTCCCCATTCCACCTAAATACCTCTCGCCTTCGACGCCTTTGTGGCCACACCTCTCCAACTCTCCTCCGCTCTCTTTTACTCCTTCTCTTACTCTCAGCCGGAGACATCAATCCCAATCCTGGCCCCCCTCACCAACTATTATCCCAACTCTATAGATCTCATCACGACCTCTCTAACCTCATCTCTATTTCTCTACTCCCCTCCTCTTCTCTGCCCTTCTCTTGCATGGAATGCCCGCTCTATCTGTAACAAACTCGCCTATATCCAGGACCTCTTTATCTCGCGTCACCTCCATCTGCTCACCATAACAGAAACCTGGCTCTGCCCTGATGACTCTGCTTCAGTCGCAGCCCTGTGCCATGGCGGTTATCTATTTTCACATACTCCTTGCCCTGCTGGTCGCGGGGGCGGTGTTGGACTACTTCTCTCTCCCTCCTCCAGATTTCAACCCCTTCTTCCACCTCAATCTCACTGTTTTTCCTCCTTTGAAGTCCACTCTATCCGCCTTTTCTCTCCTCTGCCTCTTCGAATAGCGGTCATTTATCGTCCCCCTGATAGGTCCCTTTCATCCTTTCTCAGTGACTTTGACGCCTGGCTTGCCTTCTTCCATGATCCTTCCTCCCCCTCTCTCATCCTTGGTGACTTTAATATTCCTGCTAATTTCTTCCAACTCTTATATTTCCAAATTACTCGCTTTAACGTCCTCCTTTAATCTCCAACTATGCTCCACCTCCCCCACTCATCAAAATGGTCACTGTCTTGATCTCATCAACTGTTCACCCTCTAGTTTCCTTGCCTCTGATCTTCCCCTCTCTGATCACCATCTTATAACTTTCACACTTAAATCTCCTCCCTCCCAGTCCCGTCCTATCTTATCTAATTTATCCAGGAATCTTCACGATATTGACCCTTCATCTCTATCCTCCCATGTTTCAAACCTCCTCTCTACTGTGGCACTATCCACGTCTGTCAACGAGGCTGTTTCTTCTTACAACAATACTCTATCCTCTGCCTTAGACACTCTTGCACCTTTGATGACGCGCCCTATAAGGCGTACAAAACCCTAACCTTGGCTGACTTCTAATATCCGCTACCTACGTTCCTGTACCCGCTCCGCCGAACGCCTCTGGCGGAAATCTCGGGCCCTTGCTGATTTCTTACACTTTAAGTTCATGCTGACCTCCTTCCAATCTGCTCTTTTATGTGCCAAACAGGATTATTATATCCAACTGACCAACTCTCTTGGCTCTAACCCTCGACTTCTCTTCACCACATTGAACTCTCTCCTCAAGGTGCCCCCTCCCCCAACTCCCCTTTCATTATCTCCTCAGACCCTTGCTGAATTCTTTCACAACAAGGTTCAAAAGATAAACCTTGCTTTCTCTACCTCACCACCTCTCCCTCCACTAGTCCGTTCTCCTCTCTCTCCTTCCCCTCATTTCCTTTCCTCCTTTCCTGAAGTTACTATTGAGGAAACTACACTTCTCCTTTCTTCCTCAAAATGTACCACCTGTTCCTCTGATCCCATTCCCACCCACCTTCTTAATGCCATCTCTCCTGCTCTTATTCCTTTTATCTGTCACATTCTCAACCTCTCACTTTCCACTGCGACTGTCCCTGCTGCCTTTAAACATGCTGTGGTCACACCTCTCCTTAAGAAGCCTTCACTCGACCCTACCTGTCCCTCTAATTACCGACCCATCTCCCTCCTTCCTTTTCTCTCCAAATTACTTGAGCGTGCTGTTCACCGTCGCTGCCTTGATTTTCTCTCCTCACATGCTATTCTTGACCCACTACAATCTGGTTTTCGCCCTCTCCACTCAACCGAAACTGCTCTTACTAAAGTCTCCAATGACCTATTACTGGCTAAATCCAGAGGTCAATATTCCATCCTCATTTTTCTTGATCTTTCCGCTGCTTTTGAAACTGTCGATCACAGCATACTTCTCAATACCCTGTCCTCACTTGGATTCCAGGGCTCTGTCCTTTCCTGGTTCTCTTCCTACCTCTCCCTCCGCACCTTTAGTGTTCACTCTGGTGGATCCTCTTCTACTTCTATCCCTCTGCCTGTCGGCGTACCTCAGGGTTCTGTTCTTGGTCCCCTCCTCTTTTCTATCTACACTTCTTCCCTTGGTTCATTAATCTCATCCCATGGCTTTTCCTACCATCTCTATGCTGATGACTCCCAAATCTACCTTTCTACCCCTGATATCTCACCTTGCATCCAAACCAAAGTTTCAGCGTGCTTGTCTGACATTGCTGCCTGGATGTCTCAACGCCACCTGAAATTAAATATGACCAAAACCGAGCTTCTCATTTTCCCCCCCAAACCCACTTCCCCGCTCCCCCTGTTTTCTATTTCTGTTGATGGCTCTCTCATTCTCCCTGTCTCCTCAGCTTGAAACCTTGGGGTCATCTTTGACTCTTCTCTCTCCTTCTCTGCTCATATCCAGCAGATTGCCAAGACCTGTCGTTTCTTTCTTTACAACATCCGTAAAATCCGCCCCTTTCTTTCCGAGCACTCTACCAAAACCCTCATCCACACCCTTGTCACTTCTCGTTTAGAGTACAGCAATCTGCTTCTTGCTGGCCTCCCACTTAGTCACCTCTCCCCTCTCCAATCGGTTCAAAACTCTGCTGCCTGTCTCATCTTCCGCCAGGGTCGCTTTACTCATACTACCCCTCTCCTCAAGTCCCTTCACTGGCTCCCTATCCGTTTTCGCATCCTGTTCAAATTTCTTCTACTAACCTATAAATGTACTCACTCTGCTGCTCCCCAGTATCTCTCCACACTCGTCCTTCCCTACACCCCTTCCCGTGCACTCCGCTCCATGGATAAATCCTTCTTATCTATTCCCTTCTCCACTACTGCCAACTCCAGACTTCGCGCCTTCTGTCTCGCTGCACCCTACGCCTGGAATAAACTTCCTGAGCCCCTACGTCTTGCCCCATCCTTGGCCACCTTTAAATCTAGACTGAAAGCCCACCTCTTTAACATTGATTTTGACTCGTAACCACTTGTATCCACTCGCCTCCACCTACCCTCCTCTCTTCCTTCCCGTTCACATTAATTGATTTGATTTGCTTACTTTATTTTTTTTTTTGTCTATTAGATTGTAAGCTCTTTGAGCAGGGACTGTCTTTCTTCTATGTTTGTGCAGCGCTGCGTACGCCATGTAGCGCTATAGAAATGCTAAATAGTAGTAGTAGTAGTAGTAGTTTTGAGAAGTGTGTGCAGCGAGGATGGAGGATCAGTCTCAGTGGTGTAACGGAATGACATCGGTTGTGGGTCAGTAATGCCGTTTTTTTTTTGTATCGTCCTTTGCCATCTGCTACTAATGTAGGGAGTGACATATTGTGTGGGGTGTGTGGCTGAGGGCGGCTGTATGATGGAAAGATGGAGGTCTCCGCTGCAGGCAGTTGTTGTTGAAATCAGAAGATGGAGGTATGAGAAGTTGTGGGTTGGCTGGAGCGGGAGTGACGTATTATGCGGGGGCGGGGCTGAGGGTGGCTGTACAAGTGTTTCTGAGGTTAGGAACACTACAGGGCTTCAGTGGGACGGATAGCGCTTCAGAACGTTAGAGGTGCGAATTGTGTGCATGGGGGGGCGGGGCACAGGACGCCTCAAACTTCCGTTTTTGAGCTATGGGCAAAACGGATATCTCTGGAGCCTCACACTTCCGGTTTGGAGGCTTCATTTAGAACATTGGGGTTGCGAATTATGTCTGGAAGGGGCGTGGCTGAGGGCGGGGCTATGAGTGACAGTGAGTGGTGCATGAGTGAGAGTGAGTGAGCTGAGAGCCTAGCCTTCAGTGTTTCCCTCCCACAGAGTGAGCTTCAGAATGTTTCCAGGTGAGAATTATTATTATAGATATTTTGATCTGCTACTTGAATTCCCTGATTCCTCCTGGAAGATCTGTAACCTCCTTAGAAATATAATTGCAAATCTCACCTTCAGTAACTCCTTGGCCGGCTTCTGACTCTTCCCCTCTATCTCAGAGATCAGCTGCATGAGGGAAGAACTTTGCTCTTCTAGCTGGGTCTCATTTTCCATGATTCTCTAAATAATCTTCTTCTCTTCCTCCTCCAGTCTCGAAAGAAGGATCTGCTTCTCCTTATTCAGAAACTGGTGTAACTCTTCAAACTCGGACTCCACTTTCTGACTTTTCCTCTCTGTCTCACTCTGGATTAAACACAGAGAGATAATTCTCAGTAACACTAGAGTGATTTTGTTGCCAGAGCTCTGGATTCATTGAATAAGAAATCATCAGGAGAAGTACAAATGTACTGAGCACCATAGATTAATTGAGACCTGTACCTTCTCCCACCCAAACCCATATTCCAGAGTTCCGGTGTCTCCATTATCCTCTTATCAGTGGTGGCTCTGGTAAAGCACTTCCTCCTCTCACCACCCACTCTTTTCCCAGCCTTCCTCTCTCATCATTCTCAGAAGCTTTCACAATCTCCTCCATCCCCTGCCCAGCAGCTCCTTCTGCCTCTCTCCCATGTGCAATGTACCCATCCTGGTACCACTGTTGTCCCTATATCATTTCTACGTCAGAGGAGGGCGGGCCCAGGAAGAAAGAAGGGACGTCTGAGGAGGCCTTCTGAATCGCCGATCAGCTGTTCTTGCCCGTGCAGCAGAGGTGACAGGCGCTGCACGGGCCGGTAAGGCAAAGGGGGGGGGGGGTCGTTGGAGGGGAGGAGCGGCAGCCACGACCAAAGGGGGGTGCGGCGGGGGCGGGGCACGGGACCAGAGCATGGCAGGAGGCGGAGCTAGTGTGGGAGAATACACAGCAAGAGCGGAGAGCCGGCCCGGGGCTGCTAAAATTGGAGATTTTTCGGGGGGGGGGAAGCGGGACAGCAGCGGGGAGGAGCAAGGCGTCCATACAGGACGCTCATGACGAGCGCCCTTGCCCCCTTGCCCCCTCCCAATCCTTTTTTTTTTGTTTTGTTTCTTTTTTGGTGCTGAGGGAGAGGGGAGCAGCGGCGACCTGGGGCGTCAATAAAGGACGCCCCTGACACATTTTCGCCCCCCCCCCCAGTTATTTTTTTAATGGATTTTGTAAACTTCTAGCAGACAGACAGCCCTAACGAGAGGTACAGACTCTCGTTTGATTTCACGGTGCTTCCTGCGTTAAACGAATCGGAAAAGGTTAGTGCATGTCATTTCAATGGGATTTGTAGAAGAATTGCTCATCTACATTCAGTTTTCGTTAGCTGCTACTGTCGTCGGAAAATTGGCTTTAGTGCATGGAAAGGATAGGAAATTCTGCCTTAAAGGCTCATTTAACGATGAAAAACGTTTAGTGCATCTGGGCCTAAGTGAGCAGAAGAGGGGTTTCCCTCCTTTCCTATTCTTACCCCTTCCCAAAAGCAGCCTCCATGTACCCCTGCAGTTCCCCATTCTCTCCCTTTTTCTTTTCTTTTACATTCACGGTATTTCTCAATTAAGTATTAATGTATGTTAGATTCTCAGATTTAAGTAAATTTTCTTTCTGTGCACACTCTAGTGTCTGTGTATTTTCCTCAATCATTTATCTCTTTTATCTTTCAGTGTCTTCCAGTATTGAAAGATACTCATCCTGCTTCTCAGGTAAGTATGAAAGGGTCTTCTTCTGTTTTTCTCTCCCTACTAGCCTATCTACAACAAATAAAAAATCCTATCTTTCTATTATTTATATGTTGTATTGTGCATCTTTTTTCTTCTTTAATAATGATAGAGGTATATAAAATAATTAGTGGGGTAGAACAGGTAGATGTGAAGCGTCTGTTTACGCTTTCCAAAAATACTAGAACTAGGGGGCATGCAATGAAACTACAGTGTAGTAAATTTAAAACAAATCGGAGAAAATATTTCTTCACCCAACGCGTAATTAAACTGCGGAATTCGTTGCCAGAGAACGTGGTGAAGGCGGTTAGCTTAGCAGAGTTTAAAGAGGGGTTAGATGGTTTCCTAAAGGACAAGTCCATAAACCACTACTAAATGGACTTGGGAAAAATCCACAATTCCAGGAATAACATGTATAGAATGTTTGTACATTTGGGAAGCTTGTCAGGTGCCCTTGGCCTGGATGGGACAGGATGCTGGGCTTGATGGACCTTTGGTCTTTTCCCAGTGTGGCATTACTTATGTACTCCTTTTATTTAAAAATATAATTAATATTCAAGTTATTACTCTTTTTAATCTCTCACTATCTTTTTTTTAAATCTAGTCTCAGAACGTGTGATGAATAGATTAAGATCCTGAATTTTGACTATATGATTCATATTTCTCTGCCTTATTTTTTCTCTGATATATCAGCTGGTAAACTAATGATTAACAGGCATTTTCCTGCTTTTCTTGCCTGTCAGTTGCCCCCTCACACTGTCATTTTTGGATTCTGGTCACCATTTTTTGTCTCTAATCAATTATATGCTTCTCTTCCACCACTCTCACTTCTGTCCTCCCAACTGAGCCACTCCCACTCTTTGCTCCACTTTCTTTTTGGTCCCACAATTTCGTGAACATGCATGCACCAATGCACACAATTCTGGGTTTGTCGGGATTCTGCTTTGGGCCAACTGAAGCTGAAATTATTTTCCCAAGCTCACGTTGGAGCGCAGCACAGTTCCGAATTGGGCCAATGTTTTCCCAGTGGGCCTAGAACTTACTACTTTCTCTTCTGCAGGCTCTTGCCTACCTCTCGCTCTGCTTCCCCACACCAGAGACCCTTTCAGGCATGCACAGGTTCCCTTGACCATGCTACTGCTCCAATTCCTGCCACCTAACAGCCCCTGGTGCAGCCCTGCAGCCATCCTTCCTGGCACCATTATTCCACGTACAGATTCAGAATTTGCCTGTTTTTCAGCTAATAAGGAAGCAATACTTATAGTATGGAAACTATTTATTGGTTCCTTATTGGATGAACACTTACTGTAAGTAACAAGGCAGATTGAATTCTATTATTCTCTTATTCAAGTGATTCAGGGGATTGATGTAGTGAGAGGAACAAAAACGTTGCAGAAACTGGCTCAGAAGGAGACAAAGACACCCCACACCTTCAGCTCTTCAGCTTTCTTCCCCTCAATAGATTTCAACTCCAGAAGGTCTTTCAGATTCTTTCTCAGAGGCTCCAGGTGCATTTTAAGTTTCGCCTGTGAAAATTAAACATCATTCATTAGCATGTGATTATTTTTATAACCAAAATTTTAGACTTGAAGGTAAATGAGATGCAGTGGCCTACCAAGGGGGGGGGGGGGGGCGGTGGGGGGCGGTCCACCCTGGGTGTACGCCGCTGGGGGGTGCCACGGCGCGCGCCTGTCAGCTGAGTTCGCTAACTTCGCTAACTTCGCTGCAGCTCCCTCTGCCCCGGAACAGGTTACTTCCTGTTCCGGCCGGGGCAGAGGGAGCTGCAGCGAAGTTAGCGAAGTCAGCTGACAGGCGCGCGCCGCGGCACCCTCCCTCCCAGCGGCGTGCACCCGGGGGGGGGGTGTCATTTCGCCGGGGGTGGAGGTGTCATTTCGCTGGGGGGGGGGGGCCGCGCTGCACCCGGGGGGGGCGCATCGGTGATCCGCCCCGGGTGTCATGCAGGCTAGGATCACCACTGATGAGATGTTCCTTCCACTTTAGTTCATTTCTTTAAGATAACTTTTCTTTTTCTAACTTTGCTCAGGTGCTGACCTCTCTGTACCTGAAGCAAACTCCTCCAAAGTATAACAAATTTGGACCTTTTAAATTCCAAACTTCTCAACTTGCTGGCTAAGGGCATATTTGGAAGTTAAATCATTTGAAAATTCTGGTCCAGAGAATTGCCTTAACAGTAGTTAGCTGGCACTTGGGACTTAATCATTACACAGCAGGAGGTAAGGGTTGAGCTCTGAATAGGGGTCAAACCATTTCTAACTTTGCTCAGGTGCTGACCTCTCTGTACCTGAAGCAAACTCCTCCAAAGTATAACAAATTTGGACCTTTTAAATTTCAAACTTCTCAACTTGCTGGCTAAGGTGAGATTCCTGATATTCTCTTTAATTTAATGCTTAGTGCTTAATTTTGCCCTGTGAAACCTCTTATTTTTCTTTCTTTTTCTCTTCCTACCAAGCTCTGAGAGGGAGGCTGTATTGTATTGAGGCTCTAAAGTGCATTTTACATTGTTGAAACTGATATAATTATTGGGAATATCTGGATTTATATTACAACAAGGAAAGCTTATTTTTTATATTCTAGGGCAAATTTGGAAGTTAAATCATTTGAAAATTCTGGTCCCACCCAGAGAATTGCCTTAACAATAGTTAGCTGGCACTTGGGACTTATAATCCCACCCACCCCAAGGTTTTCCACTCATTTATAGACAAACCAAACCTCATTAACTTAATCATACACAGGCAGTCTTACAGACTGTTAACCCCAACTAAGTACACCTGTTCGTACCCAATTCAAGAAATCAGGATGACTTTTATTCTCTGCAATAATTGTGGTACTTTAGTTTCAAGGCCAATCATCTGGAGACTTAAAGCTTGCCCTATCTGTCTTCAACTATCTAGTTTTAAACAAGAGCTCAGTAAAGTAATGCAAGAATTGGATACAATTAAACCAGCTTCTAGGACTGCACAGAGAAATAGCTTCTCACCACTGCCTCAAAGAATAAAACCACATAAGAACAGATGGTTCACAGTAGGCTCAGGCAGACTTCGTCATGTGACACAGAAGCATCCACCCGCACAAGTGTTGCCACTAAAGAATTCTTTTGCTCCATTACAGCACTGTAATGCTCCTGAAAATAGAACTGAAGCAGAGGAAAAAGCAATAAAGTTGGAACAAAAAGACATGAAGGTACCCAAAGTGAAAAGACACCCCCAAATCACTAATGTTAAAACACATACCAAGAAATATAGGTGGAAAGCAATGGCCACAAATGCTCGTAGTCTAAGCAATAAAGTTCATGACCTTCAAGCCCTGATGGTGGAAGCAGACTTAGATGTTGTTGCAATCACAGAGACGTGGCTTAACAGTTCCCACGAATGGGATGCAAGCATACCAGGCTATAATCTATTTAGGAAGGATAGAGAGGGTCGTAAAGGTGGAGGAGTAGCTCTGTATGTGAGGAATGATATCATGGCGACTGAAATGACAGGGACCTGAGGAAAAGAAGAAGCGATATGGATCACCTTAAAAAGAGAGGATAGAACTTCTGTCCACGTGAGTGTTGTCTACAGACCCCCCACACAATTAGAGGAACTAGATAAAGATCTGATTGCAGATATTCAAAAATTAGGAAAGAAAAAAGAGGTTCTGTTGATGGGAGATTTCAATCTGCCGGATGTAGATTGGAAGGTTCCGTCTGCCAAATCGGAAAGAAGTAGAGAGATCGTAGATGCTTTCCAAACTGCTCTGCTCAGACAGATGGTGACGGAACCCACGAGGGATCTAGTGCTCACAAATGGGGATAGTGTGTCAAATGTGCGAGTGTGTGCACATCTGGGAAACAGTGACCATCAAACGGTTTGGTTTGATATAACAGCTGAAGTGGAGGGCGGCCACTCTAAACTCAAAGTCCTGGATTTCAAGCGTGCTGACTTTAGTAAAATGGGGGAATACCTGAGGAAGGAGATGATGGGCTGGGAGGACGAACAGGAAGTGGAAGGGCAGTGGTCCAGGCTGAAAGAAGCAATAAATAGGGCCACAGAGCTTTATGTAAGGAGAGTAAATAAAAGCAAGAGGAAAAGGAAACCAATATGGTTCTCCAAGCAAGTGGCTGAGAAAATAAAGGCTAAAGAGTTGGCGTTCCAGAAATATAGAAAATCTCAAGAAGAGGAACACGGGGAGGAATACCGGATGAAACTGAAAGAAGCCAAGAGAGAGGTACGTCTGGCGAAGGCGCAAGCGGAAGAACAAATGGCTAGAAATGTAAGGAGGGGCGACAAAAATTTCTTCAGGTATATTAGTGAAAGAAGAAGGACTAAAAAGGGAATTGTGAGACTAAAAGATACAGCGAACCGCTATGTAGATAATGATGAAGAAAAAGCCAATTTACTAAATAGATACTTTTGTTCGGTTTTCACGGAAGAAAATCCTGGAGAAGGACCGCGAGGGACTGGCAAAAGTACACCTGAGAATGGAATGGATATAGCACCGTTCACGGAAGAGAGTGTGTATCAACAACTTGGAAAGCTAAAGGTGGACAAAGCAATGGGACCGGACGGGATCCACCCCAGAATATTGAGGGAGCTCAGAGAGGTCCTGGCGGGTCCTCTTAAAGATTTGTTTAATAAATCCTTGGAGACTGGAGAGGTTCCGAGGGACTGGAGAACAGCGGAGGTGGTACCTCTTCACAAAAGTGGTGATAGGGAAGAAGCTGGAAACTACAGGCCGGTAAGCCTCACTTCGGTTATTGGAAAAGTAATGGAAGCCATGCTGAAGGAAAGGATAGTGAATTTCCTAGAAGCCAACAAGCTGCAAGATCCGAGACAACATGGTTTTACCAGAGGGAAATCGTGCCAAACGAATCTCATTCAATTCTTTGATTGGGTAACTGGAGAATTGAATCATCGACGTGCTATAGACGTAATCTACTTAGATTTTAGCAAAGCTTTTGACACGGTTCCTCACAGGAGGCTCTTAAATAAACTAGATGGGCTGAAGATAGGTCCCGAAGTGGTGAACTGGATTAGGAACTGGTTGACGGACAGAGGGTGGTGGTAAATGGAGTTCACTCGGAGGAGGGAAAGGTGAGTAGCGGAGTGCCTCAGGGATCGGTGCTGGGGCCGATTCTGTTCAATATATTTGTGAGTGACATTGCCGAAGGGTTAGAAGGTAAAGTTTGCCTATTTGCGGATGATACTAAGATTTGCAACAGAGTGGACACCCGGGAGGGAGTGGAAAGCATGAAAAGGGATCTGAGGAAGCTAGAAGAATGGTCTGAGGTTTGGCAATTAAAATTCAATGCGAAGAAATGCAAAGTGATGCATTTAGGGAGTAGAAACCCACGAGAGACGTATGTGTTAGGTGGGGAGAGTCTGATAGGTACTGAGGGGGAGAGGGATCTTGGGGTGATAGTATCCGAGGATCTGAAGGCGACGAAACAGTGTGACAGGGCGGTGGCCGTAGCGAGAAGGTTGCTAGGCTGTATAGAGAGAGGTGTGATCAGCAGAAGAAAGGAAGTGTTGATGCCCCTGTACAAGTCGTTGGTGAGGCCCCACCTGGAGTATTGTGTTCAGTTTTGGAGGCCGTACCTTGCGAAGTATGTTAAAAAAATGGAAGCGGTGCAAAGAAAAGCTACGAGAATGGTATGGGATTTGCGTTCCAAGACGTATGACCAAAGACTTGCTGACCTGAACATGTATACCCTGGAGGAAAGGAGCAACAGGGGTGATATGATACAGACATTCAAATACTTGAAAGGTATTAATCCGCAAAAAAATCTTTTCCGGAGATGGGAAGGCAGTAGAACGAGAGGACATGAAATGAGATTGAAGGGGGGCAGACTCAAAAAGATGTCAGGAAGTATTTTTTCATGGAGAGGGTGGTGGATGCTTGGAATGCCCTCCCGCGGGAGGTGGTGGAGATGAAAACGGTAACGGAATTCAAACATGCATGGGATATGCATAAAGGAATCCTGTGCAGCAGGAATGGATCCTCAGAAGCTTAGCTGAAATTGGGTGGCGGAGCAGGTGGGGGGAAGAGGGGTTGGTGGTTGGGAGGCTAGGATAGGGGAGGGCAGACTTAGTCTGTACCAGAGCCGGTGATGGGAGACGGGACTGGTGGTTGGGAGGCGGGAAATACTGCTGGGCTGACTTATATGGTCTGTGCCCTGAAAAAGACAGGTACAAATTCAAGATATGAGTTTATCTTGGGCAGACTAGATGGACCATGCAGGTCTTTTTCTGCCGTCATCTACTATGTTACTATCCTGCTTATAATCGAAAGAGAAAAACGCCTATATTGTGACCCAAATCGGGAGATAGACGTTTATCTCCCAAAAACGAATAAAGCAGTATAATCAAAAGCCGAATTTGGACGTTTTCAACTGCACTCCGTCGCGGATGCGGACAACGTTGATGGGGGCGTGTCGAAGGCGTGGTGAAGGCGGGACTGGGGCGTGGTTATCTGCCGATCAGAGATGAACGCCTTTCGCCGATAATGGAAAAAAAATATGCGTTTTAGCGAGAATTTAGGGCACTTTTCCTGGACCCTGTTTTTCCACGAATAAGGCCCCAAAAAGTGCCCTAAATGACCAGATGACCACTGGAGGGAATCGGGGATGACCTCCCCTGACTCCCCCAGTGGTCACGAACCCCCTCCCACCACAAAATATGCCGTTTCACAACTTTTTATTTTCACCCTCAAATGTCATACCCACCTCCCTGGCAGCAGTATGCAGGTCACTGGAGCAGTTGTTAGGGGGTGCAGTGGACTTCAGGCAGGTGGACCCAGGCTCATCTCCCCCCCCACCTGTTACACTTGTGCTGGTAATGGGAGCCCTCCAAACCGCCCCCCAAACCCACTGTACCCACGTGTAGGTGCCCCCCTTCACACCTTAGGGCTATAGTAATGGTGTAGACTTGTGGGCAGTGGGTTTTGAGGGGGATTTTGGGGGCTCAACACCCAAGGGAAGGGTGCTATGCACCTGGGAGCTGTTTACCTTTTTTTTTTTTTTGTAAAAGTGCCCCCTAGGGTGCCCGGTTGGTGTCCTGGCATGTGAGGTGGACCGGTGCAGTACAAATCCTGGCCCCTCCCACGAATAAATGTCTTGGAGTTATTCGTTTTTTGAGCTGGGCGTTTTCAGTTTCCATTATCGCTGAAAAACAAAAACGCCCAGCTCAAAAAAAGATAAACGTCCATGTTTTTTTCGAAAATACGATTCGGTCCGCCCCTTCACGGACCCGTTCTCGGAGATAAACGCCCATGGAGATAGGCGTTTCTGTTCGATTATGCCCCCAAAAGTAACTGAATTCTGAGGGGTCAATATTCAAAGTGATATAACCAGGCAGGGTAGACCAAAGATGAAAAATTGTGAAGTTCACAAATGTAGATATAATTCTGGGAAGAAATAATTCAAGAGAAACTTGTTTAGATGTTAAAATATTTATTGTAGAATTATGAATAAATTTTGTTAAAATGCATGTTCAAGCACTATTAATAATGATTTTAAATAATTAAAACACATTTAAAATTACACAGCTGTGCCTTTTAAAATTAATTCCAATAAAATGCTCATAAAGGTACAATATTTTTCTTCTATTACAGACCATTAATGAAAACCAGCTTTCTCTGTCTCAGCAGCTGGATCAAAAACTACTGAACGTCTACCTCAGTGCGATCAGAAAAGTACAAGCAAGATCTCTACTTCCATTTAACTTTCTGCTTTGCATATCTTTCTTTTCCCTTTTCCTGTGGAAGGTGACGGACAAGCAGAAAAGCAAATGGAAAATAACTTACTCTTAATATTCCTTTTGTCACTGTTTTAGTATTTCTGACAGATCATGAGACAATGAGATTTTATACAAATTACATAGAAATAAGCCTGAGTTTACAGTCTAACAATAGACCTCATGCTTATTGCTTCCTCAGAGGACAGAGCTGTGGATTTTCATTTTATTCACTGTATGTTCAGAAATATAATCCCGTCTCTCTCTGTCTTTCTCACTCAAATCACTGAGATCCCTCACAAGCTCAAACTCTAATCCCATCTCTGTCACTCTCAATGTGTTACTGAGACCCCCTCCTCACATTCACAGGCTCTAATCCCATCTCTATCACTCTGGTTTCAACATGTTTAACACAAATCTGTAAAATCTTCTGCCTCTCACAATCCTGCCAGATACTTGAGATTAAGAAAATATATGAGGAAAGAAGCTGGATTTTATGAAATCATAAGGAAGAGCAGCAGAACTTCCCAGATTTATTTCTATTTTCTGATGACCGTATATACGACTTTGGTAACATAACTACAAATTGTCAAGCAGAAAGAGAGAGAGAGTCTGGGAATGTTAATCCTGGGTTCTTCTGTTTAATTCCAGGCTGGTACCTGGCGGAGTCTGAGAGGAAAATCAGAATTAGTCCCAAAGAAAGATCGGAGTTTCCCGGTGAAGGTGTTGGTGAAGGTGAAGAGATGAGATTTATTCTCTGCATCATAAAACGAGACCTTTCCTGCCTCATAGTCCAGCAGAATCCCCACTGCCCAGAGTATCTTTCTCAGGGGGAGCTGGATCTTAGGGAAGGTGAGGGCCCAGCATCCCTCTTCATTCCTCAGCCCCACTGTCCAGAATCCCTCCTCCGGTGACAGTGTGATCCTCCCCTTCCTCCTCACAGAGTCTTTACACACTCCCAATATCCAGTCCCTCACATCCCCCACCTCCACCTCCCAGTAATGTCTCCCGCAGGTGAAGCCCTCACTCCCCAGCACACAGGAACCATAATCAAATCTCTGAGGAGTGTCCGGCACATTCTGTCTTGTGTTTCCCCTTCTGACACTTTTCCCATCTTCAGACAGGACGAGATCAGGACGAGCAGATTCAAGATCCAGAGTCACATTTACTGCAGAGAGAGGAGACACATTAATAAACATGAGCAAACACTTCTCATTAGCTTATCACACACCCACCGCTAACCCTCATTGGCTCCTCACACACCCAGCTCTGCCTCTAACCTTCATTGGCTGCTCCTGCACCTACCTCTAACCCTCATTTGCTGGTTCTTCAGTCAATCACTTTTTCTATGACACGAGCTCTACTATTGGCTATTATCACCTTCCTGCCTCATGGATTGGACTCATCTTATTGGATATCAGCTTTTGACTCATCTTATTGGATATCAACTTTTCAGTGTTTCCTCATACCAAGGAGGTTAGATAAAAACAGGACATGGGATGACATCAAAATGTTGAAGTCAATTAGGTTAATCTCTGTTTCCCTTCTCCCACTCAGCCATCAACCCTGTACACTCAAAACAAAGCAAGCAGATATGAGCTGCTGCATTATCGTTCTTTATTGTTGGTGGCATTTTCTCTTAATCTCACATATTTTCAAATATGCTGGACTCTGCAGCATACGGATGTACACAGAGGAAGTATAAATAACAGAATAACCTTTCATAGGTTGAGTAGTAATTTCTTATAAATTGTAATCAGTGTGTCAGGGGGTTTGGACAGATTCCTGAAAGAAAGGTCCATTGATCGTTATTAAATTTCGGGTTTTTTGCCAGGTTCTTGGGGCCTGGATTGGCTGCTGTCGGAGACGGAGTGCTGGGCTTGATGGACCTTTGGCCTTTTCCCAGCGTGGCAGTGCTTATGTACTTATGTCATTTGGAGGGGCAGATTTTAGGCACACCTTAGCAGTGCTGAAAATTACTAGTAAGCGTGAAGAAATGATTTAACTGGTCAGGAGCCTTTTTTGGCCAGTTAAATTGCTTTGAATATCAACCCCTGAGTGCTTTGAAACAAAAAAACAAAAAAAAAATTGAGTAATAAAAATAACATCTTCCATCCACTGTTCTTCCACCCAAAATATTGAATAAAGAAAAGAGCTCTGACTATATAACACCAATAAAGTGCATCTCTCCCCCCCCCCCCCCCCCCCCAGGTCCATTATATCTCCATCTCATAAGTACATAAGTATTGCCACACTGGGAAAGACCAAAGGTCCATCAAGCCCCAGCATCCTGTTTCCAACAGTGGCCAATCCAGGTCACAAGTACCTGGCAAGATCCCAAAAAAGTACAAAACAGTGGATTTTCCCCAAGTCCATTTAATAACGGTCTATGGACTTTTCCTTTAGGAAGCCATCCAAACCTTTTTTAAACTCCGCTAAGCTAATCGCCCCTACCACATTCTCTGGCAACAAATTCCAGAGTTTAATTAACATGTTGAGTGAGGAAACATTTTCTCCAATTTGTTTTAAATTTACTACATTGCAGCTTCATCACATGCCCCCTAGTCCTAATATTTTTGGAAAGCGTAAACAGACACTTCACATCTACCCATTCAACTCCACTCATTATTTTATCTCCTCTCAGCCACCTTTTCTCCAAGCTGAAGAATGCTAGCCGCTTTAGCCTTTCCTCATAGGGAAGTTGCCCCATCCCCTTTATCTCCCATCTCCCTCACCCCAGGTCCAGCACATCTTCTTCTCCCCACCCCCACCCCCCAGGTCCAGTGTAGCTATCCCATTCCAGAAGAGTGGCCTAGTGGTTAGGGTGGTGGACTCTGGTCCTGGGGAACTGAGTTCGATTCCCACTTCAGGCACAGGCAGCTCCTTGTGACTCTGGGCAAGTCACTTAACCCTCCATTGCCCCAGGTACAAATAAGTACCTGTAAGCCACATTGAGCCTGCCATGAGTGGGAAAGTGCGGGGTACAAATGTAACAAAATAAATAAAAAGAGACACAGCCCACTGCATCACCTGTTTCTAAATTTCTGAATATTCTAGAACATGGAGGCTGAGACCAGTCTGTTGTTTACAAAATTTATTTTGCTTTAAATTTGGAAGTACAGTCCATTCTCGGTATTTGCAATGGTATGGTTCCCCAACAGTAGCATCCATTCCCCTAATAACCAAACTAACAGAAGGGATGGTGAACAAACAACTCACAAACTATTTAAACAAATTCTCAATACTACACGACTCCCAATCAGGATTCCGATCTAACCACAGTACTGAAACAGTACTAGTAACTCTCATGACTAAATTCAAAGAAATGATAGCCACTGGCAAGAACACACTACTTCTGCAATTTGACATGTCTAGCGCCTTCGATATGGTCGATCATGGAATTCTACTACACATCCTCGAGTACTTCGGAATAGGAGGTAACATTCTTAACTGGTTCAAGGGGTTCCTAACCACACGCTCATATCAAGTGATATCTAACTCGATCACATCAGCCACATGGACACCTGAATGCGGAGTTCCACAGGGATCCCCCCTCTCACCGACCTTATTCAACTTAATGATGATACCGTTGGCCAAACTACTATCAAATCAAAACCTTAACCCATACATATACGCAGACGACGTAAGGATCTACATCCCATTCAAACAAGATCTAAACGAAATTTCAAATGACATCAACCAAAGTCTACATATCATGCACTCATGGGCGGATGCATTTCAGTTGAAACTCAAGGCAGAAAAAACCCAATGCCTAATACTCACATCTCAACACAACATGAATAAATTCACCACCATTAACACACCAAAACTGAACCTCCCAATTTCGGCCACCCTAAAAATTCTTGGAGTTACTATTGATCGACACCTAACACTTGAGAGTCACGCGAAAAACACAACCAAAAAGATGTTTTACTCAATGTGGAAATTAAAAAGAGTAAGACCTTACTTCCCAAGGACAGTTTTTCGCAACCTGGTACAATCAATGGTTCTCAGTCATCTAGACTACTGCAACGCACTCTATGCTGGCTGCAAAGAGTATATAATCAAGAAACTTCAGACAGCCCAGAACACTGCAGCTAGACTCATATTCGGTAAAACAAAATATGAAAGTGCCAAACCCCTACAAGAAAAGTTACATTGGCTCCCACTCAAAGAACGCATCACGTTCAAAATATGCACTCTAGTTCACAAAATCATCCATGGTGACGCTCCAGCCTACATGACAGATCTGATAGACCTACCACCCAGGAATGCTAAAAAACCATCCTGCACATTCCTTAATCTTCACTTCCCTAATTGCAAAGGTCTAAAATACAAACTAATACATGCGTCAACCTTTTCCTACTTGAGCACACAATTCTGGAACGCATTATCACGCAACTTAAAAATGGTCTATGAACTGACTAACTTCCGCAAACTACTGAAGACCCACCTCTTTGACAGAACATACCACAATGATTAACACATGCGAACTCTTCCACATGAACCAGAACTGTCCTACTCTATTACTTGCTAAGATATTATGTTTTATTATTATCACCTTACCCTTAGATCCTTTTGCTATACTAAATGTATTTTTTCAGACAGATTTCCACAACTCATGATGTATTGTAAGCCATATTGAGCCTGCAAAAAGGTGGGAAAATGTGGGATACAAATGCAATAAAATAAAAAACAAGATCACAAACCGCAAATTTCCAAATATCAAAAAATGCACTTATGGGAAATTGGGGTTAGGTCCCAGCTATAACAATTTTTCCTGAAATCCGTGAAAAGTGAATACATATCCCTATAGGAAATACAGGGTTTGGTTCCTGCATTGGACAACACATAACAAAAATCAGAGAAACATAGAGGGCCATTTTTTGATATGACATCTAAATCCGACTTTGGACGTGTTACTGAAATCATCTAAAAATCAAGTAGTGAAAATGGCCTTTTGAAATTGTGCAAGGACACCCATGTGACCCACACTCCTCCTAACTAAACTGGACCCAAAAACATATTTATGCTTTTAATGTGATTTGTTGGGCAAGTAATGGAAGAAGGGGAAGTGGACCTTTTCACTGAGACAGATGCGAGTGGCTGAGAGACAGTTATACAAGATCTGGGGGAGAGAGTGCGTCACCTGAATGGAAAAAAACCCTGTTTTTTTCTGTATTTTTGCTGACGAGTGGTCAAGTCTAGGGCAAGATACTGTACCAGGCAGCTTAAGAAATTATTGATTGTGAACTTTGTTACAAGGTTTTAGAAGATAAGTACTTGCATATAGAATGGTCCAATGTAATTAAGATAACATTAATGGATATTTAGATTTGTATTAATTATTGGGTCAAGATTTCCTGTGTTTCATACAGTTTGAAACCACATTGTATCTGGATAGTGAAAAGGGGAAGTTGGGAACAGTCTGCTAGCTTAACCACAAGGTCAGGTGGTATATAGGTTGGATATGTGATATAAAAAAACTGCTGAAGTAGCCTGAGGAGGTGGGCTTGGAATTTGTGACAGAAAGTATAGTGGGAGAGAAGTTACTAGTAGGTGGGTGAAGATGGCTTTGTGACTCAGATCAGGTGGATTGGTGTAACTGCTATGTAGGAATTAGGGTATGAACTGATAATTGATAGAACAGAAGTCAGATGTGTTGGATTATGAAAGTAGATGATTGGTTAGTGGGATGTGCTAAGATGGTAATTAGTTTCTGGATTATTGTATAACATGTACTAAATCAATTGTATAAAAATGAGGGAAATCTATGTAGGTTGGGCTTCCTTGTTTCCAGAGCAGTGAACTGGCATGGACCCAAGGAAGTCTATCTAATTTCTTTTCTGTATTTCAGACTTGCTATAAGCCTCTGCTTGAGCTACAATTTACTTGTTTCCAGAATAAACTTTTCTTTTTATTTCACTTCTGAGTGAGTAAGTATTATTAACAACTCGAAGAACGTGGGTGTTCTAGCAGTAATCAGTTGGGGTTTGGCTAAGGTGGGTGCAGACCCCAACACAAGACAGCCAGAACTAGCAGAAAAGGGTTTCACGCTTTCCTGACCCTGGGTGATGTGTTTATAAATCTATTTGGCTTTTATCCTCACAGCAATACTGTCCACGGTGCTTTTTTTTTTTTTTTTTTAAATCCACCATTAGCATTATCCATAAATTTAACCACTTTTCCATCTTTTCTACTGACTCATCATGAAGCACAGATGTTGTTTTGAAACTTTCTGGTTCTGCTTCATGAACAGACCACCGAATCTCTTCCTTTTTTTGCTGGATGGATCGGATTGTTGATTCATTTAACTTAACTCATGGCCAATGGCAGAAACAGACATGCCGGAATGAAGCTTGTAACTCACCCACTGGATGCTTGGTGGCCATTTCCAGAAGCAAACTAGACTGTATCATTCAGATGGAAACAGTTCTTGTCTTAATCTGGTCATCAGATTAAATATGTTTATTCCATTTTGAAAGCAGTTTTTGGAGGCAATTATAAAAAGCTATTTAATATAACCCTCTTGGACACTCTAGGACACTTGGTGACTATTTCCAGAAGCAAACTGTACTGTATCATTTGGTGAAAAGTCCTGGGACTGTCACAGACTGCTGAGTGGGAGTCATTCACTTGTGGAAGTTTCGGTAATGACCTGAGAAAACTGGAGTCTCCCAATGAATGTGGGAAACTTGCCAGGTCTGAACCAGAGGGATCACTCCCTGACCCTGATCAGGGGAAACACACATTGTCTTCTCTATCACGGGGTGAAAATGATCCCTAACACTGGCTGTAGGTGTCTGTATAGCGAGATCACAGTCAAAGGACACATTAGTGGATTTGATGGTTTGGTATAATTAGTTATATATCAGATTCAGTTACCTGTATATCTGCCACAATCCATCCACCAGTCTGTATTAAAATAAAGATGAACAATGATCAGATCTCAGAGAAGAGAAATAAGTACAATGATATAAAAATATAGTAGAGGTGGACAATGATTAAAAATGTTAATTGTGATTAATCATGTGATTAAAAATTTTAATCATGGAATTATGCACTTTATCACAGCATGCATTTTGGGCATTAAAGAATAACGTTTCAAACAGCCTTCAACAACAACAACAACAACAATCATTTCTAAAGCGCTACTAGGGTTACGCAGCGCTGTACAATTCAAACATAGAAGGACAGTCCATCTAAAAGACAAGAGAACAATCTAAAGACAAGTGAACAATCTAGAGGACGAGTGAACAGTTAATCTGATAGGGTGGATAGACTGGGGCATTTTATATTTCTCGAGCGGTTAGGCGCCGAAGGCAGCATTGAAGAGGTGAGTTTTAAGCAGAGATTTGAAGATGGGTAGGGAGGGGGCATGGCGTATGGGTAAAGGAAGATTATTCCAGGCATAGGGTGAGACAAGGCAGAATGAGCGGAGCCTGGAGTTGGCAGTAGTGGAGAAGGGTACTGAGAGAAGGGCTTTGTCCTGTGAGCGGAGGTTGCGGGCGGGAACATAGGGGGAGATGAGGGTGGAGAGGTAGTGAGGAGCCGCAGACTGAGTGCATTTGTAGGTAAGGAGGAGGAGCTTGAATTGTATGCGATATCTGATCGGAAGCCAATGAAGTGATTTAAGGAGAGTTTCTCTCATGCCCCAATGCCTAGCCTTCACCAAGTTTCTCTTCCCCACCACCCTCAGCATTGCCAGAAACTCCTTGTCTTGCCCTGCACAGGGATTGGGCTCTGCAGATACTTGAGTCATGCAGTGCAGGAATTTGGGGAAGTCTCGCGGTTTCAAGTCTCAAGAGACCTTCCCCAACTTTCTGACCCATGCAGCTCAAGTATCTGTAGAGTCTGACCGTGCAGGGGGAGAGAAGGTGTTTGAGGCAGCTCCGAGGAAGGAGAAAGAATCCCAAGCCCTGCTGTAGAGGTAAGTGTGGGGTAGGGGTGGGTCAGTATTAAAAAAAACAGACAGACCACGTGATGCTATGAGTAGAGCAACAGGGCTTTGCTTCGGCTGAGACCCCTACCTCTAGCTCTCCTAATTCCACCACCGGGGGACCTTTCTTTGTGACTTGCAAAGTTTATAAAACTCTTATGGACAAGTATTTAAATAAATGACCAGTTGGGATGGCGCAGAGATCTGCAAAAAAAAAGAAAAACTAAATCGGGCAGTGCAGAAGGTAAAATGGCGGAGGTTTCTTCAGTGATGCCGGCGGGCTTCATGGAGTTATAATTAGTGCGACTGACTGCCGCGATAAAGAAAGCATGGGACCCGAAGTGGAACGCGTTAACATTGCTAGACGGTCTGGGAACTCGAACGGGAGATTTGGAGGTGCGGATGTCGGCGCTGGAGGATGATTCACGTGGGTACGACCCCGATGTAACTTGTTTAATCCAGCAGCTGAAGGAGCAAGGAGATAAACTTGAAAATCTTGAGAGCCGCTCCCAAAGAAATAATGTGCGCATAGTGGGACTCCCTGAACAACTCCCAGAGTGGACTTTAGAGGCATAGCTTGAGAATTGGCTGGCAAAAGAACTGGCCCTTACAGATTCAGCAGGCCCGTTGGTGGTGGAGCGTGCACATCGTGTGGGGTGCAGAATGGAGGATAGTAGCAGACCTAGAGTTGTTGTGGCAAAGATCTTAAATTATAAGCATAAAGTAGAGATTCTCCAAGGTATTAAACTAAGGAGAGATTCGTTGAAATATGTAGATCGGAACATTTTGATTTTTCAGGATTACACCTTGGCGGTGCAGGAGCAACGCAGAAAGTTTCATCCCCTTTGTTCAGCTTTGATATCGAAGAAGATAAAGTTTGCTTTGCAGTACCCTGCGAAACTGTGGCTACAAGTTCAAGATCGATGGCAAACTTTCAACACGGTTGCAGAGGCAAGGAGAGTATTAATTGACAATCAGTTGTTGGAAGAAGACTGAGTAAATGGACCCGGTGGTGTACTATAACGGAACAGGTTACTTATAGAATTGTTTTTTAAATGATTTAATGCGTGTACTTCAGGACTTGGAGTTTGGAGGTGGGGGTCTTATGGCGGGATAACGTGGATCTTGCATTTTCATGGGCAATGTTGCCGGTGAAGATAGTACAGGGTAACATAGGGGTGGGGTGGAGAAGGGAGCAGGAAGGGAGGAAGAGTGGGGGGAGGGATGAGGATTCAATTAGGAAATGGTCAAACGCCATATGTTATACATACAGACTCAACGGGAAGTGGAAGGCCCCGAGTTAGCTTTAGTTTTATAGGGCAAGCCCCCGGGCGAGGAGACAATGGATTCTTAGTGGAGGATAGGGAGAACATTAGAGATAGAAATGTGCGATAAGAAACTCCCTGTGGTCTAGGCCATGCTGGTCCGCATAGTGACGTGGAAAGTGGGCGGTATAACATCGCCGATTAAACGTGCTAAGATATTAACTGCCCTGTCAGGTATGGGGCAGATGTCTCGTGCCTACAGGAAGCCCGCCTTTCTGATCTAGAACACAAAAAACTGCAAAGAGCCTGGGTGGGGAAGGTCTTCACTAGCCCTTCTCAAGGAAGGAAGTGGGGAGTAGCAGTACTATTTAGGAAGGGCCTGCCATACCAGGCTTCCCTGGTAACCAGGGATCCGCAAGGGCATTATTTATTATTACATATTTGGCTGCAGGGGCTAGAAATAAATCTGCTAGTGGTATATGGCCCCAATCAACAAAATCCGGAATTTTACCAGTCCATACTTCAGACGTGTCACCATAAAGGAGGGACACCTTTAATGTTGGCGGGAGATTTTAACCTAATTATGGACCCAGGGCTTGATTGTACCAACCCCGCTTCACAACATTATACCGGATATACAGTAGAGTAAATACCCTTCCTTCCATAACACAAACGCTAGACTTGGCGGATGTTTGGCGAGCCCTACACCCATCTGAGAAAGACTACTCACACCGGTCTCGAGCTCATGGGACACAGGGTAGAGTAGTCTTCATATTAATAGCCCGCTCACTATTCCCCAGGGTGCACACAGCAGTAATAGGTCCAGAGGAGATCTCGGACCATGCCCCGGTGTGGGTAGATATTGAAACAAAAGTAGACGAAGGTGGGGGAGTGAACTGGAGACGACCAGCTTATTTATATGATGACTTGTCCTTTCAAAAATACATATGCGAGAGATGGGGCGATTATATGGTTAATAATGCAAAGCATGAAGATTAATCGTCTCTATATTGGTTTGCCTCTAAGAAGGCAGTGCTAAGAGGGGACATCATTGCATTTGTAAATCTCAGGAAAAAACGCACAGCTGCCAGTAATTTACTGTTAGAGAGGCAGCTGCAAAAGGCAAAGTATGCATATACTCTACACCCCTCTAATATTACACTTGAGAACTTACGGGCAACACAAATATCACTTAATACTTTGTTACATGAAAAAGAGACACACTCATTGCTGTATAGGAAATACAAACTGTGTGGGTATGGGAACCCTCCAGGGTGACTATTAGCTCGGGTGATAAAGACCTGGCGAGGCCCTAGAGCGACAGATGCTTTAGAAGATCTTACGGGAAAGATAAGAAACAACCCCCAAAAATTGCACAGACACTCACTGCATACTTTGCTTCTCTGTATAAGCAAGAGAAAACAGGGAACCAACAAGAACTTTCGGTATATCTGGCACAGGCTAAGCTTCCCATACTGAATGCAATAGAACAAAATGCTTTGAATGCCCCGTTGACTTTGAAAGAATTACAGGCAGCAATAAAACAGTTAAAGTTGCATTCAGCACCAGGGCCCGATGGATTCCCGGGAAAATATTACAAATTACTGCCCCCTAAGGCCTGGGGAGCCTTATTGGCGTATTTTGAAGATACCATAGAGAGAGGTTCCTTTCCCCTTTACGCCAACACTATGACCATAACTCTGATACCAAAACCAAATAAACCTAGAGAACAGGCGGAGCCGTATAGACCTATCTCGTTATTAAATGTAGACAGAAAGTTAATAGCAAAAATTTTGGCAGAGCGCCTGGTCCCAATTTTGCCCCGATTAATTGGGCCTGAGCAGGTAGGCTTTGTTAGAAATTGCCACTTGGTTTTAGACGTCAGAAGGTTGTTGGTGGCCATGGCTAGGTGTCAGGAAGACGGGAGGCCCGCCATGGTGTTAAGTTTAGACGCTGAAAAGGCCTTCGATAAAGTCAATTGGGAGTTCCTCTTCCAAACTTTAGAGCTTATGGGATTTAGAGGCTGGCATCAGAAAGCAGTAAAGACCCTATATAGTCAACCGAAGGCAGCAATCATGATTAATGGTATAAAAGATAAAGAGTTTAATATAGAATGTGGAACACGACAGGGATGTCCACTGTCCCCTATGCTATTTGTGCTCTCTTTAGAACCACTATTGCGATACTTACATTTGACAGATAGAGTGAGGGGAGTACGAGTGGCAGGACAACATATTCAAATATTGGCCTACGCAGATGACCTATTGGTGACAGTGTCAGACCCAGGCCACTCCTTGGACCCACTGCTGATGGCCTTGGAGACTTATCAACAACTGGCAGGTTTCTCTTTGAACTTTGACAAGTCCCAGGCATCGGCAGTGGTACCAGACCAGGGGACAGGTAGGACAGGAGCTTTCCCTTTTAAGTGGGCGGACGGGGTGCTAAAATACCTGCAAACTTGACACAATTATATGCACATAATATCCAACGTCTGTTAAAAGACACACAACAGAGTCTGCGCGTGTGGGAGTCTTTACCAATAACTTTGCTGGGGAGAATAGCGCTGTATAATATGTTTATAGTCCCAAAATGGTTGTATGTATTTCAGTTGCTTCCTATATTTTTGAAAAGAGTGGATGAACGAAAACTTAATAAAATGCTAAGGCACTTCCTTTGGAAAGGGAAAAGAGCCCGTCTACTGCTACAAATAATGTTTGCTCCTGTGGAATACGGAGGATTGGGACTAATAAGCATGAGGAATATAACTGTCGCAAGTGGAATATGGCATATTAATGACTGGTTTCGTTCCAAATCAGATTATTCAAACACTGTATTAGAACTACAACTTTTGCTGAAGATACATTTCAGTAATTTTTTTTTGTTACATTTGTACCCCACACTTTCCCACTTATGGCAGGCTCAATGCGGCTTACATGGGGCAATGGAGGGTTACGTGACTTTCCCAGAGTCACAAGGAGCTGCCTGTGCCTGAAGTGGGAATCAAACTCAGTTCCCCAGGACCAAAGTCCATCACCCTTGCAGATCACCAATGTGGCCGTGCAGGAGTCTGATGTCCTGGACGTCAGACTCACAGAAACAGAAGCCTGCGCAGCCTTCTACATGGAATGTTGCTAGTGGAATAACAACATTCCATGTAGAATCTCCAATAGTAGCAACATTCCATGTAGAATCTCCAATAGTATCTATTTTATTTTTGTTACATTTGTACCCTGCGCTTTCCCACTCATGGCAGGCTCAATGCGGCTTACATGGGGCAATGGAGGGTTAAGTGACTTGCCCAGAGTCACAAGGAGCTGCCTGTGCCTGCAGTGGGAATTGAACTCAGTTCCTCAGTTCCCTAGGACCAAAGTCCACCGCTAGGCCACTCCTCCACTTATGTATGCTTACATACTGGTGGAGGACAGGTACTGAGTATATTAAGACTTACAGGAATTATGAGTTCTGCAAAAGTGACATGGAAATGGATATATCGGTTACATCAATTTTCATCAAAGGTGACTCCATGTCTGTCAATCACCAACAACCCAAAATTCTGACTAGGTTGCATATACCCAGCCTTCTCAGGCTGGGAAAGAAGGGGGATAATATATCTTCTTCATGTATTAACATTGGAGGGTAAACTTCAAACTTTTCAAGATTTACAAGCTGAGTACTCTATATCCTCTAAAGACATCTTCCATTATGTCCAATTGCAACATTTTGTTCATGCTTTACTGTGGTGTCACGCTTTCACAGCAGGAAACTGGGTTTGTGAGCCCTTGGGCCACTGCCGAGGAGCGGCAGTGGCAGGAAAAACCACCCCACACCAGAAGCAAGGCAGAACAGACGTACCAGCAAATCCAGGCTAGGTCTCTAGGCAGTCAGCCAGCAAGCAGAAGACAGGTCCAGGCAAAGGTTCAAAAGGCAGGCGACAAGCAAAGCAAAGTCTAGGTCCAGGCAAAAGGTCAAAAGGCAGGCGGCAAACAAAAGCAAAGTCAGGTCCTGGCAGAAGTCTCTATGCAGGCGGCAAGCAAAAGCAAAGTCAGGTCCTGGCAGAAGTCTCTATGCAGGCGGCAAGCAAAAGCAGTAGTCAGGTCCAGACAAAAGTTCAAAAGGCAGGCAGCGAGCAAAAGCAAAGTCAGATCCAGGCAAAAGTTCCAAAGGCAGGCGGCAAGCAAAGTCTAAGTCCAAGTCCAGACAAGGTTCAAAAGGCAGGAAACCAGCAAAAACAGAATCAGGTCCAGACAAAGTCTCTCAGGCAAAAGTGCACAAGCACCCACATACCAGGGCCTAAGACGCAATGCAAAGGCAAAGCCGGAGAGTTTCAAAATGGCTAATAAGCCCAAACAGGTAAGACTCAGCTGCAGCAATCACCAGGAAGCTATGGTGGCTGTGCACGCTCAATCCAAGCAAGCAAACCTGGCAGCCTGGAAGATCCAGACCGGACTCAGCTAAAATCTGGAAAGGGTGATGGTCCATATCAGCCTCCTGTTCTGGACACCAGAGGGCGAGGAAAGCACAGATGTAACACGTGGACTGACCTAACGGAGGATGTGCAGGTGGAACTGTCAACAGCTTATTCTTTAGAGGCACAAGAGAAAGTACTGCTTTCATTCCACCACCGTCATATCAGGGACACAATACTTACGGATAGCGAAAGCATGGGAAAATGACTTACCCCTAAAGCTGACCCCAGAACGGATGAAAGAACATATACTGTCAATCCGTAGGCACTCGGTGTTTTCTATACATTGGGAAATACAATATAAATTTGCCCTACGTACATATGTTGCTCCTCGGAGGGCGTTCCACATGGGAGTATCCCCATGGGGGACCTGCCCAAAATGTGGGGCAGAAGGGGCCTCACTGGGCCACATGTTTTGGTCATGCAATGGGGCTTACAAAATTTTGGAAGGCCTTAATTTCCCAGGTGTCCGGAATGTGGAATGTGAGGTGGTGCTATGATGCAATATTGTTGTTTGGTAGTCCGAGAGGAATGAGAACTTTCATACGGAAAGCCATCGTCACAGCAAAACAAGCTATACTGGCAGAGTGGATATCTAACCGATACCCTACAGCACAACAATGGAGAGTGCGTATGATTACTCTCTTAAGAATGGAGCGAATAGACATAAAAAACCTCTCCTCGGTCAGAGGAGAAGAGTGGCAGGCATTGTTGGAGCCCATTTTTTTAACACTTTAACCCCAATGGCACGGAGCCATCTGTTGAATAGGTAGTTCCCAATAGATTGGATAACACTAGTGTAACCGTGTAGACTAGGCATGGAGCTTCGGGGGGGGGGGGGAGGGGGTAAGGGGGGATAAAGGAAAGGGTAGGAAAGTAGGTTTAGGATGTTTAGCGGACAGAAAGACAAATGTGTAACTGTATGAGTGTCTTTAGTTAATTTGTTAATAAAAATGATTGAGACATAAAAAAAAACAGGCAGCATCACAAAACATGTATTCGTTAAAAAATTAATGCATTAATAGCGTTATTAATGTGTTAATTGCCCTCCCCTAAAATATATATATGTTTCTAACTGAATAAAACTTACCAAATCCTGCGGGATGTGATTTTATTTTGTAAAAAAAAAAAGAAAGAGAAATGTTAGAGATTTTGAATTGTAAAAATGTCCTTCAATGATCTTATAAGTACATTCATACATAAGAACAGCCATCCAGGGAAAGACTGAAGGTCCATCAAGCCCAGTATCCTGTTTCCAACAGTGGTGAATCCAGGTCACAAGTATCTGGCAAGATCCCAAAAGAGTAAAACACATTTTCTGCCGCTTATCCCAGGAATAAGCTTATGACATAGTAAACACGAGACTTCCAGGGTGCAATGCAACAAAATAAAACAATCTTTGCCTTATCACCCATTCCTTCTTCAGGTTACACTCAAATAGGAGTGACAATAGACAAAGCAAGGTCACTGTTGCTTTGGGCAGAACTGATGGTACAGCTGTTAAAAAGTATGAATGTGACATTATCCAGCCCATATTCAGCCCATGGCAGTCAGCAAAATCCACAAAAACATATGAATCCAGTCATATAAACAACCATATTCCCACCCCTAACCATTCCCTTTTTCACTCCCCCCACCCTTTAAGCAACCATAATAATGAGAAAAAGACTGCATAGTTCGTGTGATATTGACTGGATAATATGCTAGTTTTTTTGTGTTTTGTATATGAGATATGTGCTATTTTTCATTAGTTGCACAATTTGCGCCATTATGTGACATCAGCCTTATACATTATTTATTACGTGACAGATGCTGCTCTTTTCCCATTTGCCCATTTTTTCTAAATAGCAGTGTTCCCAGATGTTCCTTTGAAGTTTAAGTGTTGAAGGGAGACTGTGTTTTCTTTTGTGAGTGTGCAAGTAGCTGGTAAAAGTGGGAGTTTCACTTCAGCTGAGGCTCTGTGAATTATATGTCCTGATCTTCCCAGGTACTGTTTAGGCAGTATACAGATGTTTAGTTAGTATTATAATTAATATTTCAGTTACCTGTTATTGTTTGCTATTTCCACTGTTTTGTTCCACTGTTCAATAAACCTAACTGTTTGTTCGCCCTATTTGTCTGGACTGATAAAGAATCCTGGTGGTTTGTGTGTTGGGTCTGTGAGTGCTTTCTGGGAACTGTGGTACCACTGGGACTGTGGCCCAAGTAACCTAGAAATCACTGGGGATAACTTGAGAGTGGGAGACTTGCCCAGAGGCGGTTGTGACCCAGTCGGTGGGAGGAGGGTGCTAGTGTAGAGCACAAGCAGCAGGTGAAGGCAGACCTGAGCTGTGTTGGGGATAGACCCTTTAAGTTGCTCCAGGATAACCCCGGGTGGTTGGCTATTGTGTTTCGTGACAACCTTGTGTCTTTGATTTTGGTTAAATGTTACTTTAGTGCATCAGTATGATTCTGGGCATAGCGGCTTAGATTTATGCTTTTTTTGTAATGTCTCTCTCAAATTCCATCTGATGCACTATTTGTCTTATTTGAAGCACCATTTCCACTTTTACAAAGGCGCAGGAGGGCCTATGCGTGTACAGTGAGCACCAAATTGGCACTGCTGCCTGGCTAGCATGTGAGCCGGGTGGTAATTCCAAACTTAGAATGCACTGAATCCCGTGGCAGAAAAATAAACGGTTGGCGCGTGTTGCATGTTTACCGTGCAGGTAGCACATGAGAGCTTACCGCTAGGTCAATGGGTGGCGGTAAGGTCTCAGGACAAAAGTGGTTTCAATGTTAGTGCATAAATGGCCCATCCTGCGCTCAAAAGATGCACTCATACTACCGAAGGCCACTTTTTACTGTGGCTTAGAAAAAGGACCCTTATTTTTACAATGTCACTCAGTTGATCCATTTTGTTTTAAACACTGGCAGGAGAATGAGTTTCATGGTTTGTTGTCATTTTAGATATTTCACGCTTTTTTTGTCCAGACGCCTGGTGCCTTCCACATTTTTAATTTTTAATTTTTTTTTATATTATGGCTCTGCTGCTTCAATCTATGCTCTTTGTCTCTTTCACAACCTGTTTTATGTACATATTCACAGATTTCGTGTAAGTTTCATCCAACAGGCATATTGTATCACCATCTGATGTCTTTTTATCACTTGTTCTATATTAACAATTCTCCATAAATGTTTCTTTGCGTTTAATTATTGCTGGGAGAGTATGTGCTGTTTATGACACCTTCTAGTTAGAACTGTGATTTTGGTTGTACCATGATTTTTTACCATCTGCAAGTACTGTTTGATTTGGTTGTTCATAAAGGACCCCTTTTACCAAGCTGAGGCAAAAGGGGGCCTGCACTGGTGTAAAAGGGTTGGTCTTTCTTTTCTGAAGGAAATGGTCGTGCGGGAAGTAAAGCCAGTGTGGTCTTATGTTCGATCATTAATTTGTTTTATAGCACCAATATGTCTTCATACTCTTTTTAAAGGTGCAGAAAAAGTGGCCTGTAGCAGTACGAGTGCATATAAAAAATGTTAATAAGGATAAACATAAACAAAGCCAAACTGAGAAAATAGTTTTTAATGGAAAGGAAGGTGGATCTGTGGAAGACAAAAGAATCTCTCAGGATTTGCAAAATGATGGTTGAGGGTCTGTGGTAAGTGAGACGGACAGACTGGATGGGGCTTATGGACTCCATCTACCGAGATGTTCAGTCTTTGTCTGTGGTCAGAATTCTCTCAGATTTTCACCAATAGATAATAGTTTCTTGGTACGTTACCCCCGTCACTATACTGCAACAACTCTGAGCAGTCTATCCTTCCACTGCCCACACTAAACTTGCTAACCTCAGGGGCAATAATAGCACTGAAATTTGGACAGCCTGTCTCAGCATTATCCACGTAGTGCCTGGATGGTTCGGAGGCTGAGCTTGGGTAAAGTCAGGTTACCTCATTAGTGGCAAGATTCAGTCTAGTGACTGGGTAACTATCTGGATAAAATTAGGACAGCAAAAAGACTGTGATAACTTTATCTGGGTTATTATTCGGTACCCGTCAGAATATTGCCAGTCAATGTATATCCAAATACTCAGTATCTTGGTACAGCCCAGCACTGAAAATCCAGGTATGAAAATCCAGAGGCTGAACATCACAGCTTCAATATTATTCTCTCAATGCCTGGATCTAATATAGGGAATGCTTTCCTGGGAGAAAACCAATTACAGGCTGATTATTTAAACTTTAGAAAACAGTTGAAATCCTTTTTATATACTCAGTTCCTTCTTTAATCAGGCATTTGGTTATTGATCATCACTGAAGTATAAATACTGTTATATGAATGTCATGGTCATGATTAAATGTTTTATTGCCTTTATATAGGTTGAATTATACCGTGCCTAGAACTGCAGATTATAAATTATTTTAAACAAATAAATACAAAAATATTTAGTTCCTGAGTTTCTAAAGTAGGTTTCCTATAAGGGTTTTTTTTTCTTTTCTTGAAGTATTAAACGAAGGTCCCTGTTAGGTGAATATTGGGATTTGTTCCTTAGAAAGCAGTTGAGGTGGGTTGAACAGTGTAACAATGTAACTTACTGCAGAGTGAACAATGTAACACTATAAATTATTGTGGGGTGAACAGTGCTACACTGTATTTTCCTGGGGGCTAAACAATGTAACACTGTGTCTGTTTCTCAGATTTATACTTTTATTTCTGCACATTTTTACTGGAATCATCCAGAGCATTTGTAAAGAGGCCAAACCAAATTAAAAAGGGATCAATTCCTCACCTCCAAATTTTGTAATCCATTTCTTCAGCTGCTGTGGGTAGCTCAATTGGAAACCCACTTTCAGATCAGTAGAAACAGCCTCTGGTTCTGGAAACTTCATTTTCTCACACCTATGGGTTAGAGAGTCACTGGGATTACTCAGGGGATAGAGATGTGACAGTGGAAGGAATGAGATATATCAGGAGCAATCAGTTTTCTGTGATTATGGGACTGATTTTTGAAATAGGAAAACAATAAAAAAAAAAAAGTGGCACAAAATGGCATTTGGAAATCGCTATTTTTGAAACCCATTTTTTAAACATTTTCCTATGCAAGGGAGTGTGTTAAGGGCGGGATTTGGGCATTCCTAACACTCAGATGCTTTTCTGCCATAATGAAACAAAACACAAATGTCCAGGGCTACAATTTAGATGTTTTGGTCTAGATTTGTTTTTATCACAACTAAGTCACAACAAGGTGCCTTAAATGATTAAATGACTACTGGAGGGATTAAGGCATGACCCCCCCCCCCCTTACTCCCCTACTGGTCACTGACCCCCTCCCACTCCCCAAAGATGTGAAAGAAACAGTATATAGCAGCCTCTATGACTGCCTCAGATGTTATGGTCAGTACTATTAGAGCAGCAAGCAGGTCCCTGGAGTAGCCTAGTGGTCAGTGCAGTGTACAGAAGGAGACCCCAGCCCCATATCTCACTCTATCTGTTACACTTGTAGTGAAAAGTGTGAGCCTTCCAAAACTTACCAAAAGCCTACTGTGCCTACATATAGGTGAGACCTGCAGCCATAAAGGCTATTGTAGTTGTGTACAGTAGTTTTTTGGTGGGTTTTGGGGGCTCACCATACAAGATTTGGGGCTATGGTAAGATATATACCTGGGGACCTTTTATGTGAAGTCCACTGTAGCGCCCCCTAGGGTGCCCCACTGCTCTGCTGGGATGTCCGTGTAGCCAGTCTACTAAGAATGCTGGCCCACATACATCCTAATGGCTTGATTTTGTGTGTTTTTCACTTAGATGTTTTAAATTTGTTGGATTATTTGTAGTAAATAATTAGCAGATTTTAGTACACACAGCTTCAGCTTTAGAAATGTTAATTTCTTTCTTCATCTCTCTGTCATACACCCCAGAATAATTCACTGCTGAGTCACTTTAAAGTTGAAGTAACAAAACATCTGTTTACTCACAGTTTGTAGTTAGATTATAATCAGACAGGCTTATATATACATAATACTATACATTTGTATTATCAGCTCCTTCCATGTGCTTAGATGGTAATGGATGCTCACACCACCATAGATCCTCTCAGGTTAGGAGAGATCATGAGCTCCATGTGCTGTGTCTAAACCCCCACAGGAAGTTGCATAGCTGTGACCTCTCTAGGAAATTCACATCAGAGGTCACAGAGTAATCACAGAGAAATAATAGGTGACAGGCAATGCATGTAAAATACAATACATTATTCCAACAAACCCCTTCTCATGCATAACTGTCATGCAATTATTTATTCATACAAAGTCCAAGCTTTATACGCAGATTCTCAAAATGTTCTCTGGGTAACGGTTTGGTCATGATGTCAGCTGTCATCTCACTGGTGTGACAATAGTGTAGACTGATGACCCCTTCTTTCGCCAACTCTCGCACGTTGTGGTATTTCGTTGCGATGTGCTTGGTGCGTGACTGAACCTTGTCATTCTGTGACAGTCGGATGCAGCTCTGATTATCTTCCATTATCTGGATTGGTCTCTTTTCAGCTATTCCAAAATCCAGCAAAAGTTTTTCAATCCACATCAGTTCTCTGCACGCTTCTGATACGGCCACATATTCAGCTTCTGTAGAAGACAGACTCACAATACTTTGTTTATGACTGGCCCATGAAATTTGTACATTTCCATACATAAACACATATCCACTTGTGGATTTATAATCAGAATGATCCCCTGCCCAATCTGAATCACAGTAACATATTAGTTTTGGATTACTATTGGCTGAAATCTTCAATTTACAATCAATGGTACCTTTTAAATACCTTACCATCCTTTTAACTGCAGTCCAATCTGATTTGGTAGGTGAGCTGACCCTTCTGCTCAAAATTCCTACTGCATTTGCTATATCAGCCCTGTATGTGGTAGTTAGATATAAAAGCTTACCTATGGCTGATCTATATTGGATGTTATCTGGTAAAGGTTCTCTTACTGTTTCATCCTTCAGAAAATCAGTGATCATGGGAGTGCTTACAACTTGGGCATCTTGCATACCTAAACTTTCAATAAGCTCATTTATTTTCTGCTTCTGGCTTAGAAGATAAGAACCATCATTTTGTTTCTCAATTTCTATACCAAGATAGTATGATACATTACCAAGTTCTTTTATCTCAACATTCAGGTTTAAATATTTTACAATGTCCTTGTACTCTTGCTCACTTTTGCTTGCAATGAGCAGATCATCAACAAAAGCTAAAATGTATGCATATTGTCCATTTCTGCACCTAGTGTACAAACATTTATCTGCTTCACCTTGCTTAAATCCTAAATTTGTCAATATTTCATGCAATTTGTCATTCCAACATTTTGCACTTTGCTTTAATCCATAAAGACCTTTGTTTAATTTACACACTAGCTGTCTTTGTTTTGTATTTATGAAACCTGTTGGCTGTTCCATGTACAAGTCTTCAGTTATATCTCCATGAAGAAACGCTGTTTTCACATCAATGTGGTTGACTTGCATGCCTTTTGAGACTGCAATGCTCAGAAGTGTTCTAATTGTCGTGTGTTTCACTACAGGTGCAAACACGTCATCAAAATCTTCTCCATATTTTTGAAGATATCCCTTTGCGACTAATCTGGCTTTATACCTTTCCACTTTTCCTTGTGCATTCCTTTTTAACTTGAATACCCATTTGCATCCTATAGCTTTCTTGCCAGGAGGTAATTTTGTAAGAATCCAAGTATTATTTTTATCCAATGCATCAATTTCTTCTTGTGCAGCTTTACGCCATTCAGCAGCTTCTTCTGCTGGCATTTTCTCAATCTCATCCCATGTTAAGGGCTCTTGAGCTTCTGCTGACTTTGTTAGGTAAGACAGTCTTGGGGTTGGAACACCTTTGTTTTCCCTGGATGAGCGTCTGACAACAGGTTGGTCTGACCTTTCCGCATCCTCAAAATCTGAGAGTCCTTCTCCAATTGATTCCCCTTCTCCAACTGTACTGTCTCCTGCGATGATCCTTTCTGTGTCTGCTTCCTCTGCCTGTTCCTCGTTAGATACAGATGAGTTGCTTTCAGACATCTGCCTTGGTATGGCATTTATATACACTGGCATGTCTATTATGGTTCTAGTTTCATATTCTGGATGATAAGGCTCATCTGGGATAATCCAGCCTTTATCAACCCTTTTGTTTTCATCAAAATATGTAACATGTCTTATGCCAACAATGCCAGTTTTCAGATTCAAAATTCTATATCCTTTGTGTCCTGGAGCATAGCCAACTAAAATGCCCCTTTCTGTTGTGGAATCCAGCTTATGCCTTCTTTGCTTTGGTACATGAGCATATGCTGTACTTCCAAATGTTCTTATGTGTGACAGGTTTGGCTTCCTACCATGCCATGTCTCATGTGGTGTGCGCTCAGCGCCTTTAGTTGGCATTCTGTTTTGTAGGTACACTGCTGTGAGAATGGCTTCCCCCCATAGTCTTTTAGGGAGATTGCTATCTGACAGCATACATCTGGTCATTTCCACAAGTGACCTAAATTTTCTCTCTGCAACAGAATTTTGCTCTGGTGTATAAGCTACTGTTGTGATATGCTGAATGCCTTCTTGTTCTAAAAATGTGCGCATGCTTTGTGAAGTGAACTCACCACCATTGTCGGTCTGAAGAACCTTTGGTTTTCTTTCAAATTTATTGCTCACCATGGCTACGTATTTCTTCAGCATGTCTGTGACTTGACTTTTTTCTTTCAGCAAATAGGCCACACAATATCTAGAGAAATCATCCAAGAATATTAGCACAAATCTGTTATTTCCCAATGATGGGATATTAAACGGTCCACATAAGTCACTGTGTATTAAGTCCAGCACTTTATTACTCCTATTTCCTGTGTATGCAGGAAATGAGGGTCTCACACCTTTTTGAGTAACACAGTCTATGCATTTCTCCATTTTACCAGCATCTGCACGTATCTGAATGCCGGTGGCTAGTTGCTTACTGTAAAGATCCTGGATCACCTTAAAATCACGATGTCCCAGGCGGCGGTGCCAGATTTCCAGACTACATTTACCATCATTCTTCCTTACTTGCGCCATATGTGAGGCTTCACCTGAAATGTTCAGCTTATAAACATCATTATGCATAAAAGCTTCAGCATACACTTCATCATTTTTAGAGATTGTGCACTTACTGTTTTCAAAATGAATCACAAATCCCTTCTTATCTAATGTAGATACACTAAGCATATTACAAACTGCTTGGGGAATATACAAGACATCACTTACAGGAATTTCTTTAACTTCATTAGACACTTTGCATTTTAAGAATCCAATGCCTCTTGCTTGGATCTGAGCAGTCCCTGCGTTTGCAGTATTAAGAATACCTTCTTCTGGACTCATTTCCTGAAAGAAATCCTTACAATTGGTTAAATGGCATGTGCTCCCCGAATCCAAAATCCAAGTACTTTCATTTGAATTATTATTTACCATAGTCAAAGATTTTTCTGCCATTAGAAAGCCCTTTTGTTTATCATTGTCTTTCATACATTTCCTGCTAGGAAAATTCTTTTGTTCCATTGGCTTAGGTGAGCTAGAGGGAGTGTTTTGTGTTTCCTTACACCATTTAGATACATGTCCCTCCTTTCCACATAAATAGCAAATCAGCTTGCCCTTGGGTGGAGTTTTCCCATAGCTCCGCCTTCCTCTGTTCTTTGCCAAGAAATTTGTTTCATTTCTCTCTGACTTGCTTTGAGAACACATCTCCTCAGAATCATTTATTATGCATTCCTGCCTTAGTTTTGATGTTGCCTGTTCAAAAGATTGCCCTTCAATGGCTTCATTTACAGACCTAAAAACATCAAACTTCTTTGATAGTGAGGTAAAAAGAAATGCTCTTTTCAATGCATCACACATGGGAATTCCAGAAAGTTCTAACTTTTGAAATGAAGACATAAGATGCATAATGTGATCATTACATTTACTTTTATCCCTTAATTTGGTTTCATTCAACTCTGCTAATCAAATTGGTTGCTGCTTTGCATATGTAGTTGCATACATAGTTCTCAGTTTATATAAAATGTCCTTTGGTGTATCTTTTCCCTCCACTAATATGGCTTGTTTCTCTGAGAGAGCTTCCAAAAACATGCACTTCACATAATAGTTTGCATTGTCCCATTCAGCCATATTTTCAGCTGTTCTGTTTTGGTCTAAGCATATATTAATCCTTTTGCTCGAAGGAGACATATGAATCTTAGTTCCCATTGCTGATAATTAAATTCAGTTAACTTAGGCACCTTGAGAGAGTAGAAAAATGGTGAATTTCCTCCCTCAGCCATTTTCTTAGCCTTGCCTTCTGTGTGGGGGAGAGAGAGACAGACTGAATCTTTCTTTTAAAACTTAAGAGAAAAAAATGTGGCTTTTTTTTACTGCCTGGTAATATTTCTCTTCTTTTTCAATTCCTGGCCCTGGGCCCATAACCCTTTTGTTGGATTATTTGTAGTAAATAATTAGCAGATTTTAGTACACACAGCTTCAGCTTTAGAAATGTTAATTTCTTTCTTCATCTCTCTGTCATACACCCCAGAATAATTCACTGCTGAGTCACTTTAAAGTTGAAGTAACAAAACATCTGTTTACTCACAGTTTGTAGTTAGATTATAATCAGACAGGCTTATATATACATAATACTATACATTTGTATTATCAGCTCCTTCCATGTGCTTAGATGGTAATGGATGCTCACACCACCATAGATCCTCTCAGGTTAGGAGAGATCATGAGCTCCATGTGCTGTGTCTAAACCCCCACAGGAAGTTGCATAGCTGTGACCTCTCTAGGAAATTCACATCAGAGGTCACAGAGTAATCACAGAGAAATAATAGGTGACAGGCAATGCATGTAAAATACAATACATTATTCCAACAAAATTTATATAGAATTTAGATCTAAATGTTATCTGCCAGTTGAAGTCTCCCAGTCACGTAAGGTCCTCTTGCAATTTTTCACAATCCTCTTGTGTTTTAAGAACTTTGAATAACTTTATGTCCTCAGCAAATTTAATCACCTCACTCATTATTCCCATTTCTAAATCATTTGTGACTAAGTTAAAAAGTGGAGGTCCCAGCACAGACCCTGAGGAACCCCATTATTTACCCTTCTCCATTGAGAATATTGACCATTTAACCCTACTCTGTTTTCTATCTTTTAACCAGTTCTTAATCCACAATAGGACACTCTCTCCAATCCCATGACTTTTTTGTTTCTTCATGAGAAATTCAAGGGGAACCTTATCAAGTGTCTTCTGAAAATCCAGATAAACAATATTGACTGGCTCACAATTATCCATATGTTTATTTACCATCCAAAGAAATATAAATACATTTTTATAGAATTACTCTCTTATGGACAACATCAGAGCAGAGACCATCACCAGCACCTCCTTCTGCAATAGGGTTAAGGGGCAGCACCACTGGCAGGGTAGAGGTGGAAAGGAGATTCACAGGGTGGAGTTTGGTGAGGATTGAAGAGAGGATTCATGGAGAGCCAAATAGGTGAGGACAGGAAGAGAGGAGATATCAGGGAGGTTGGTGGGAGAGAAGTTCTGGCAGTACAGGATGAAAAAGGGAGAGTGAAGGGGAAGAGAAGGTTGGTCTGTAATTCTCCTCCCCTCTGCTCCATCTCTTCCCCTTCATTTCTCAGTGCTTCCTCCACACCTTAACTCTACCTGTCCTCATTCAATCCCACCTCCATTTCTCCCATTCTCAATCTCAATTCTCTCTCCTCACTAATCGATTAATTCCCTTCTTCCTCACCCAAACCCATCCATCCACATAGAAAAGGACAGAAAACTAACTTGTACCTGCTCAGAGCATCCTTCACATCCTAAAGGAAAATGAAACAGAGAATATTTCTAGTTAGATTTCAGTTTATGAGAACACATTATACATTAGGATACTCTACTCACAGCTCTGCTTAATCACATAACAGCTACAAAATTTTGATGCCATTTCTATGATCAGCATCCAAAAATCTATTAAAAAACCCACCCAAACTCATTATGGAAACAAGTGTATCAGCCTGTTTCAAACCTACCATTTATCTCCTGCATTGTAGAAAAATTTATATTTGGGCAACGTTTTAAGTATTTAGATAAAACACATGTCCTTCATGCCAATCAATCAGACTTTTGGATGGGGCACAGTACTGAAACCTCCTTAGTGGCTCTGATCCATGACCTGCCTGTAGACATTCTCAAGGGCCTGTGATATGTGCATATGTGACTTACTGGGTCAAAAGGTATCAAAAGTGGCATAAGTGACTTATTTTTACCAGAGGATAGAGGGATATCAACTGTATAATCCTGCAAAATTTCAGCCCAACTACAGCTTTAAAAAATGAGAAATTAACCCCAGAAATCACATACCACACAGTTTTTAGGCTGTAGAACATGAAAAACATTAACATTGTGAAAAAATTGCACAGTCCCTCTCTACTGAACCTACGGTATACAAAACTTTCGAAAATGAAAGTTGCCCAATTTAATCATCCAAACATTTATAGACTTTATTTCTGTTAGTTATGTTGTCACGGTTTGTCAGGAGAATCATGGTGACAGCCAGAGTTGGTGAGCCCTTGTGCTGTTCTAAGACCAGAAGTACTAGGCCAGCATGCGTGAACTCTGTTCCAGGAGTAGCAGTTGGAAAACTCAGTTCTTCACCTGTGATGAGTGATGTTCCCCAGTGGTTGGGCCCCTGGGTGCTGGTGGCCGACAGGACTTGGGGGGGGGGGGGGGGATCTGGGTAGGATGGACTACTGGAAATGGTACTGGGTCTTTGGTTTCCTGATTGTCCCCTACCGCTGACCTGGAGGAGTAAAGAGGAATCTCAATTAAGAGAAGTAGACCACTAGCTGGAGAGGAAAGTTGTGGCTCAGCAAAGCGACAACTGTGATAGTGGAAAACGATGGGTAGGCAGTGGATAGACCCAGTCCGGGAGCGTGGGATCGGAGTCAGAGGGTACCCATCCCAGAATCAGGGTGGTGCCAATGCAAAGGGTCACCATGCAGGGAGGTCAGGATTTATACAATTAAGAGGGTCACAGTCTTTGGGAATCATATTCTCAGGGATAGACATGGACAGGAGCATTGTAGAAAGTGTATATAGTCATGCTGAAGAGCATCTGTAAATAAATCCAGGACTGAGAAGTTCTGAGAGAAGAGGACATTTCTCTGGTAAGTGAACACTATTTTGCTTTGTGCTTTGGGAACTTAAAGATTGGGGTTTAATGGAGGAATTGTAGGTTAGTGATAGGCAAAATACAAATATAAAAAAGCAAATATTATCAACTAATCTCCATCATCTTTTCCCCTTAGTTTTAAAACTTGAACTTTGTACCACAGCATTAACAGACTCTAGCAGGCACTGCAGGATCTAGTTTAAAATTAAGGGGGAATAAAAAGAGAGAGAGAGAGAAAAGCAAGCATTATTAACTAGTTGCCGTGGAGGGGCATAATCAAATGGGGGCGACCATCTCTAATGACGTTCCGGCAAAGGGGCAGGGAAACCCGTATTATTGAAACAAGATGGACGTCCATCTTTCGTTTTATTATGTGTCATATGTGTGTATCCGATGCAAAGAGTTCCTAACTCTCAGAGAATGTGTCTGTTCTCTTGAGGCTAGAGTAGCAGACTTGGTGGAGCTGAGGGAGACAGAGAGGTACATAGAAGAGACCTACAGGGATGTTGTAGAGAAGTCCCATCTCCAGTCTGATAGCTCTTGTGCTACCTTGGAGGAGGGAGGTCTCCTAGAAGGACAGCATCACCTTGGTGAAGTAGGAAGTACTCCTGTAGCCAGGACCTGCCTACCAGGGGATGTACTATCCTCTTGCACCGAGGATATGTCTCCAAATGCTGACCGGGAGGGAAAGGTTAGGACAGCTGCTTTAGTTGGTGATTCGATCATTAGGTATATAGATAGCTGGATGGCTGGTGGACATGAGGATCACCTGGTGACTTGCCTGCCTGGTGCGAAGGTGGGGGACCTCACGCGTCACCTAGATAGGATTTTAGATAGTGCTGGGGAGGAGCCAGCTGTCTTGGTACATGTGGGTACCAATGACAGGAAAATGTGGGAGAGAGGTTCTGGAAGCCAAATTTAGGCTCTTAGGTAGAAAGCTCAAATCCAGAACCTCTAGGGTAGCATTTTCTGAAGTGCTACCCATTCCACGCGCAGAGCCCAAGAGAGAGGCACAGCTCCGTAGTCTCAATGCATGTGAGATGATGGTGCAGGGAGGAGGGTTTTAGATTTGTTAGGAACTGGGCAACATTCTGGGAAATGGGGGAGCCTATTCTGAAAGGATGGGCTCCACCTTAACCAGGGTGGAACCAGGCTGCTGGCATCAGCATTTAAAAATGAGATAGAGCAGCTTTTAAACTAGAAACTGGAGGAAGGCTGACAATTGATCAAAAGCACATGGTTCGGAATAAGGTATCTTTCAAAGATATCACCAAAACAGGGTATCCCGATAGTGAGGATGCAAAAGAGACCGTAGTAGATCAGGTGTCCTTAAATACAAATAAAAATCAGACACGATTGCAAATTAATACTGTCAAGTACTGAGCATGATGTAAATAGGAACAACAAACATAGTTTGAAATGTCTATATGCGAAAGCCAGAAGCCTAAGCAATAAGATGGGGGAGTTAGAATATATTGCACTAAATGAAAAATTAGATATAACAGGCATCTCTGAGACCTGGTGGAAGGAGGATAACCAGTGGGACACTGTCATACTGGGGTACAAATTATATCGTAGTGATAGGGTGGATCGAATTGGTGGAGGGGTAGAATTGTATATTAGGGAGAGCCTTGAATCAAATAGATTGAACATTCTGCAGAAAACAAAACACATCTTGGAATCACTATGGATTGAAAGTCCATGTGTAAAGGGGAAAAGGATAGCGATACGAGTATACTACCGTCCGCCTGACCAGGATGAACAAATGGATGCAGAAATGTTAAAGGAAATTAGGGACGCAAACATACTGGGCTACACAATAATAATGGGTGATTTCAATTACCCTGATATTGACTGGGTAAATGTAACATCAGGGCACGCTATGGAGGTAAAATTCCTTGACGAAATCAAGGACTGCTTTATGGAGCAGCTGGTACAGGAGCCGACGAGAGAAAGAAAAATTCTAGACCTAGTCCTTAGTGGAGCACATGATCTGGTGCGGGAGGTAATGGTGATTGGGCCGCTTGGTAACAGTGATCATAATATGATCAGATTTGATATTAGCTTTGAAGTAAGTATGCATAGGAAATCAAATACATTAGCGTTTAACTTTAAAAAAGGAGATTATGATAAAATGAGAAAAACGGTGAAAAAAAACTTAGAGGAGCGACTGCGAGGGTCAAAAATTTACATCAGGCATGGATGCTGTTCAAAAACACCATCCTGGAAGCCCAAGCCAAATATATTCCGCATATTAAAAAAGGAGAACGGAAGACCAACCGACAGCCGGCATTGTTAAAAAGTGAGGTGAAGGAAGCTATTAGAGCTAAAAGAAAATCCTTCAGAAAATGGAAGAAGGAACCAACTGAAAATAATAAGAAACAGCATAAGAAATGTGAAGTCAAATGCAAAGCAATGATAAGGAAGGCTAAGAGGGACTTCGAAAAAAAGATTGCGTTGGAGGCAAAAACACATAGTAAAATTTTTTTTAGGTATATTAAAAGCAGGAAGCCGCCAAAATAATCGGTTGGACCGCTAGATGACCGAGGAGTAAAAGGGGTGATCGGGGAAGACAAAGCCATAGCGGAAAGATTAAATTAATTCTTTGCTTCGGTCTTCACCGAGGAAGATTTGGTTGAGATACCGGTGCCAGAAATGGTATTCGAAGCTGATGAGTCGGAGAAACTGAAAGAATTCTCTATAAACCTGGAGGATGTAATGGGGCAGTTCTACAAATAGAAAAGTAGCAAATCTCCTGGACCGGATGGTATTCATCCCAGAGTACTGATAGAACTGAAAAATGAACTTGCAGAGCTATTGTTAGTAATATGTAATTTATTCTTAAAATTGAGTGTGGTACCGGAAGATTGGAGGGTGGCCAATGTAACACCGATTTTTAAAAAAGGTTCCAGAGGAGAACCGGGAAATTATAGACCGGTGAGTCTGACGTTGGTGCCGGGCAAAATGGTGGAGACTATTATAAAGAACAAAATTACAGAGCATATTCAATAGCATGGATTAATGAGACAAAGAGGGTCATAATCAAAAGGGACGCCTAAGTTTTTCTGAGGACGTCCATCTTTCGTTTCGTTAATACGGTCGGGGATGCCCAAATCTTGAAATTTAGGTCGACCTTAGAGATGGTCATCATTAGACTTGAAATTGGTCATTTCTGATTTTTAGCCATAATGGAAACTGAGGACTCCCATCTCAGAAACTACCAAATCCAAGCCTTTGGTCATGGGACAAGCCAGCATTTGTAGTGCACTGGTCCCCCTAACATGACAGGACACCAACCGGGCACCCTAGGGAACACTGTAGTGGACTTCACAAATTGCTCCCAGGTGCATAGCTCCCTTACCTTGTGTGCTGAGCCCTCTAAAACCACCCCAAATCCCATTACCCACAACTGTACACCACTACCATAGCCCTTATGGGTGAAGGGGGGCACATAGAAGTGGGTACAGTGGGTTTCTGGTGGGTTTTGGAGGGCTCACATTTACCACTACAAGTGTAACAGGTGTGGGGGTGATGGTCCTGGGTCCACCTGCCTGAAGTGCACTGCACCCACTAAAACTGCTCCAGGGACCTGCATACTCCTGCAATGGACCTGAGTATGACATTTGAGGCTGGCATAGAGACTGGCAAGAAATATTTTTAAAGAATTTTTTTGAGGTTGGAAGGGTGTTAGTGACCACTGGGGGAGTAAGGGGAGGTCATCCCCGATTCTCTCCAGTGCTCATCTGGTCAGTTCGGGCACCTTTTCGTGGCTTGGTCGTAACAAAAAATGACCAAGTAAATTCGTCCAAGTGCTTGTCAGGGACGCTGTTCTTTTTTCGATTATGGGTCAAGGACGCCCAAGTTCCGCCTTTGCAATGCCTCTGATAAGCCCCCAGGAACTTTGGTCGTCCCCGCAATGGAAAGCAGTTGGGGACGCCCAAAATCGGCTTTCGATTATGCCGATTTAGGCTACCATGGGAGAAGGACGCCCATCTTCCGATTTGTGTCGAAAGATGGGCGTCCTTCTCTTTCGAAAATAAGCCTGATAGTCAACATGGATTTAGTGAAGGGAAATCTTGCCTCACCAATCTATTACATTTCTTTGAAGGGGTGAACAAACATGTGGATAAAGGTGAGCCGGTTGATATTGTGTATCTGGATTTTCAGAAGGTGTTTGACAAAGTACCTCATGAGAGACTCTAGAGGAAATTGGAGAGTCATGGGATAGGAGATAGTGTTCTATTGTTTATTTATTTATTTTATTTATTTGCATTTGTATCCCACATTTTCCCACCTATTTGCGGGCTCAGTGTGGCTTATAATACATTGTGAATGATGGAAATTACAATTTGTTACAGTACGCTTATGGGTTACATTGTGAAGAGTTGTGGGACGACAGAGTAGAGTCAGGATATCATTTGGGAATAGAACAATGGAATATAACAATGGGGAAGTTGAGAGGGCGGTAAAACAGTATCAAGGGAACATAAAGGTCTAGCAAATTTAGCTGTGGGTAGAGTATTAAGAGTGGTGAGGATACCGGAGAAGAGAATTCAGAAGAGAGTGTATTGATGCGTATCTATTAGTGTGTATGGACTTCATGTGTTTTGATCCTTGCAGTAGATTTTCTCAAAGAGATAAGTCTTCAGTAGTTTGCGGAAGTCGGTTAGTTCGTAGATTGTTTTCAAGTTGCGTGGTAGTGTGTTCCAGAATTGCGTGCTCATGTAAGCGAAGGTTGATCCGTGCAGTACTTTGTATTTTATGCCTTTGCACTTGGGGAAATGGAGATTGAGGAAGGTTCGGGACAATCTTTTAGCGTTTCTGGGTGGCAGGTCTATTAAATCAGACATGTATGCAGGGGCTTCACCGTGAATGATTTTGTGGACTAAGGTGCATACTTTAAAAGTGATACGTTCCTTGAGTGGGAACCAGTGTAGTTTCTCCCGTAAGGGTCTTGCACTTTTGTATTTTGGTTTTCCGAAGATGAGTCTGGCTGCTGTATTCTGGGCTGTTTGAAGTTTCCTCAGTATTTGTTCTTTGCAGCCCGCGTGTAGTGAATTACAATAATCCAAGTGACTGAGTACGAGTGATTGCACTAGGGTGCGGAAGACAGATCTTGGAAAGAATGGTCTTATTCTTTTCAGTTTCCACATGGAGTAGAACATTTTTTTGGTTGTGTTGTTTGCATGAGTCTCAAGTGTTAGGTGGCGGTCAATAGTGACTCCAAGGATTTTTAAAGTTTCTGAGATTGGCAGATTTAGTTTAGGTGTGTTGATGGCAGTAAATTTATTCGTGTTGTATTGGGAGGTAAGTATGAGGCATTGAGTTTTTTCTGCGTTCAGTTTCAGTCTGAATGCATCTGCCCAGGTGTTCATGATGTGTAGACTGTGGTTGATTTCATTAGAGATTTCATTAATGTTTTTTTTGAATGGAATATATATCGTTACATCATCGGCATATATGTACGGGTTAAGGTTATGGTTTCATAGAAGTTTTGCCAGGGGAGCCATCATTAGATTGAAAATAGTTGGTGAGATGGGGATCCTTGCGGTACTCCACAATCGGGTGTCCATGCAGCAGATATGGTTGTGTTTGATGTGACTTGATATGAGCATAAGGTTAAGAACCCTTTGAACTAGTTTAAGACATTGCCTCCAATGCCAAAATATTCAAGAATGTGTAGTAGGATTCCGTGGTCAACCATATCAAAGGCACTTGACATGTCAAATTGTAAGAGGAGTATATTGGTGCCGGTTGCAATCATTTGTTTAAATTTGGTCATTAGGGTGATTAATACTGTTTCTGTGCTATGATTTGACCGGAATCCTGATTGGGAATCATGTAGTATGGAGAACTTGTTGAGGTAGTTTGTGAGTTGTTTGGTAACCATCCCTTCGGTTATTTTGGTTATTAGTGGTATAGATGCTACTGGTCTGTAGTTGGTTATTTCGCTTGCGTTTTTCTTTGTGTCCTTGGGTATTGGGGTGAGTAAAATGTTTCCCTTTTCTTTTGCGAAAAGTCCGTTTTGTAGCATGAAATTCATGTGGTTAGTTAGGTCTATTATGAATTGTTGAGGGGCTGATTTCATGAGGTTGTTTGGGCAGATATCTAGTTTGCAATGGGATTTGGCGAATCTTTTGAGCATTTTAGAGATGAGGTCCTCTGACAGTAGTTCGAATTCGGTCCAGATCCTGTCTGCCGGGTATATTTCGTCTTCTGGGTCTAGACAGTTTAGGAGTATTGCGTATTCTGTAGGGCTGGTTGGTATTTTATGTCGTAGTTGTATGATTTTTTCCTTGAAGTATTTCGCGAGGTCGTCGACCCCTGGTGTATCTTTGCTGTTGTTTGTAACTGGTGTGGTGTCTAGCAATTTGTTTACAAGGTAGAAGAGTTTGTGTGTGTCTTTGTAGTTTGGTCCAATCATTGTTTTGTAGTGTAGTCTTTTAGTCTGTTTTATGGTATATTTGTATTTCCTCCGAAGTGATTTCCAGGCAATCAGTGTGTGTTCGTCTTTCTTTTTGTTCCATGTGCTTTCTAGTTTTCTGACTTGTGTTTTGAGTTTTTTCAGCTCTTCGGTGAACCATGAGTTTGGTTTTATCCTGTGTGATGTTCTGGTTTGGATTGGGGCGATTGTGTCTAGTGTTGTCTTACTTATGTCGTCCCATTCTTGGAGGAATTGAATGGTGTCTGTGTTTGTTGACCATTCGTTTTGGTAGACCTGTTGCCAGAATGTTGAGGGGTCTATTTTTCCTCTCGTGGTGTATGTTGTTCGTTCATGTTTGTTAATTGCGTTTCTGTGTATTTTTCGCCAGTGGAGGGAGACGTGCTTTATGGTGGTCTGTCCATGGTGTGGGTGTCTATCTTGTATCTGTAAGTAGGAGGGTTGAGTCTGGGTCGAATTTGTGTGTAATGATATCCAGTGTGTGTCCTTTTTCATGTGTTGGTTGATTATTAGGTGCGTGTAGATCCCAGAGTTTTAAGAATTCTTTGCATTCTTGTGTGCCTGTTGAGGTGTCGTCCTCGAGGTGTAGGTTGATGTTTCTTATTATGAGGATGTTTGAGGCAGAGACACATGTGTTAGAGATGAAGTCCATGAGTTGCGTTTGGGAGGCTTTCCATTTTCCTGGTGGTCTGTAGAATAGAATTGTATTGAGGTGTCCTTGTAGGTTCGGATGAGTGATTCTTGTTGAGGCAATTTCGAGTTGTTGTGAGGTGGATTCGCCAGTGTTTGTTATGGTGAATTCAGATTTGTAAATTATGGATATTCCGCCACCTGTTTTTCCATTTCTTGCCCAATGGGTGATTTTGTATTCTGGTGGACATGTCTCTATGATGGTGGGGTCTGTAGGGCCATGGAACCATGTTTCCGTGATGAACAGAAGGTCTAAATTCTCTGCGGTAATCCAGTCTAGTATGTCTATTGAATTGCTTACTGCTGATCTTGCGTTGATGTATCCTATTCGGATTAAGCGGTATGGATCCGTAGGGAGGTTAGATGTGTTTATTTTTGTTAGTTGTCTGTTTCCTCGGTCGTTGAATTTGTCGTTGTTTTTTTTTTTTTTCTCTTTCTGTTGGTGGGGTTCGTTTGTGGAGATTTTTCCTTTAGGTAGGTTATTGTATTTTTGGTCTGGTGGGTTGTTAATAGTTTGTACATAGAGTCGGTGGATTGTGGTTGGGTTGTTGTTGATGTTAGGGGTGGTCCATGCGTGGTAGATTATGGGAGTGAGGTAGATTATTATCAGTAGCTTATTAGTATGAATTATTAGTGTGAATTAAAAACTGGTTAAAAGATAGAAAACAGAGTAGAGTCAGTATTCTCAATGGAGAAGGGTAGCTAGTGGGGTTTCCAGGGGTCTGTGCTGGGACCGCTGCTTTTTAACATATTTATAAATGACCTAAAGATAGGAGTAGCTAGTGAGGTAATTAAATTTGCTGATGACACAAAGTTATTCAAAGTCATTAAATTGTGGGAGGATTTTGAAAAATTACAAGAGGACCTTACGAGACTGGGAGACTGGGCATCTAAATGGCAGATGACGTTTAATGTGAGCAAGTGCAAAGTGATGCATGTGGGAAAGAGGAACCCGAATTATAGCTACGTCATGCAAGGTTGTACGTTAGGAGTCACAGACCAAGAAAGGGATCTAGGTGTCGTCGTTGATGATACGTTGAAACCTTCTGCTCAGTGTGCTGCTGCGGCTAAGAAAGCAAATAGAATGTTAGGTATTATTAGGAAAGAAATGGAAAACAAAAATGAGGATATTATAATGCCTTTGTATCGCTCCATGGTGCTACCACACCTTGAATATTGTGTTCAATTCTGGTCGCCGCATCTCAAAAAAGATATAGTGGAATTAGAAAAGATGCAGAGAAGGCTAAAGCGAGTAGGGCTCTTCAGCTTGGAGAAAAGGCGGCTGAGGGGAGATATGATAGCGGTCTATAAAATAATAAGTGGAGTTGAACGGGTAGATGTGAAGTGTCTGTTTACGCTTTCCAAAAATACTAGGACTAGGGGGCATGCGATGAAGCTACAATGTAGTACTTTTAAAACGAATCGGAGAAATTTTTTTTCCACTCAACATGTAATTAAACTCTGGAATTAATTGCCAGAGAATATGGTACAGGCGGTTAGGTTAACGGAGTTTTAAAAAAGTTTGGCCGGCTTCCTAAAGGAAAAGTCCATAAACCATTATTAAATGGACTTGGGGAAAATCCACTATTTCTGGCATCAGCGGTATACAATGTTTAGTACTTTTTTGGGATCTTGCCAGGTATTTGCGAGCTGGATTGGCTACTGTGGAAAGAGGATGCTGGGCTTGATGGACCTTTGGTCTGTCCCAGTATGGCAATACTTATGTAAGATATATACTGACTCCCGAGTGCTCGTTGAACTTAAAAGAGTATAATGTATCTATTAAGACTGCCTATTTCGCAGCCAGTTTTGTTCTCCACAGTTTAAGTAGACTTGATTTTTTTCGGAGGGGCGGGGGTCCTGGTAGAGAAGAAATTCATCCCACCTGCTAACTCTTATTTTCCCAGGTGGAGACACCGAGTGCCAAGACAATGAGAGTCCGATAGATACTGGCCATGGGATCCATTTCTGGATCAGACCCTGAACCCAGAAATGCCCAGGACAGGGGCATTACATTTGTAACCCCACATTTGGTATCTTTTCACTCAGTGAGTCAAAAACACATAATTGTGGGTACATGTGTAGAGCACATACAACAATTTACATCTTCTTCAGAGGATTTGGCCATTTAAGCCCCATAAAATTATTTTAAAAGGTCTGGTGTTTTAAGTGCAGCCCTTATTATTATAAGACATTTTGATCTGCTACTTGAATTTCCTGATTCCTCCTGGAAGATCTGTAACCTCCTTAGAAAAATATTTGTTAATCTCACCTTCAGTAACTCGTTGGCCGGCTTCTGACTCTTCCCCTCTATCTCAGAGATCAGCTGCATGAGGGAGGAACTTTGCTCTTTTAGCTGGGTCTCATTTTCCCTCATTCTCTGGAGAATCTTCTTCTCTTCCTCCTTCAGTCTCGAGAGAAAGATCTGCTTCTCCTTATTCAGAAACTGGTGCAACTCTTCAAACTCAGACTCAACTATCTGTCTTTTCCTCTCTGTCTCTCTCTGGATTAAACAAGGAGAGATAATTCTCAGTAACACTAGAGTGATTTTGTTCCCAGAGCTCTGGATTCAGGTCTTTCAATGAACAAGAAATCTCTTTTGTTCTCAGCTGCATCTTCTCACACCCAAACCCATATTCCACACTTGCAGTGGCTCCATTACCTCCTCTCAGTGGTGGCTCTGGTACAGCACTTCCTCCTTTAACAGTGGTGACTCCAGCACAGCCTTCCTCCTCTCACCACCCACTCTTTTCCCAGCCTTCCTCTCTCACCATACTCAGAAGCTTATCCCCCTTTCACAATCTCCTCCATCCCCTGCCCATCAACTCCCTCTGCCTCTCTTCCCATGTGTACTGTACCCCAGGGGCATAGCCAGACAACAGATTTTGGGTGGGCCTAGGCAAGAATTGGGTGGGCACCAAGTGTTCTCCCCCTCCCCCCCACAAAAAAAAAATTTAACTCAGCTGGTGGGAAAACGCTTCTTTCCACCTTGGCAGCAGGCATGCACTGAAAACTGAATATGCGCAGGTGCTGGTGTTGTGGAAAGTAGCATTTTCGTTATCACCAGGGGGAAACCTTCAGCAGGCAGAGCTTGGGATTCCCACCAGTTACCACTAAACATGTGCTACTGTTGGGTGGGCCTGAGCCATAAATGGGTGGGCCCTTGCCCACCCAAGCCCACCTGTGGCTAAGCCACTGCTGTACCCATCCCGATACCACTGTTGTCTCCATATTGTTTCTAAGTGAGCAGAAGAGGGTTCTCCCTTCTTTCCTATTTTTACCCCTTACCACAAGCAGCCTCCATTTCTCTCTTCCCCAGCATCTACCCATTCTCTCCCTTCCTCAGTATTCATTAGTATCTCATTCTCCTCTCTCTCCTAGTGCAGCAATGCACACAATTCTGGGTTTGTCGGGGCTCCTACTATGGGCCCATTGATGCTTAAGTTGGTTTTCCAGGCTCACTCCAATATGACCAGCCACACTTTGGAGCCCAGCACGGCCCCGAATCAGGCCAAAGTTTTACCCAGTGGGCCTAGAACTTACTTCTTTCTCTTTTTCAGGCTTCCCCACACCAGAGACCCTTTCCGGCACGTGCAGAAACCCACAGCCATGCTATTGCTCCAATTCCTGCCACGTAACAGGCCCCAGTGCAACACAGCCCTGCAGCCATCCTTCCTGGCACCACAACAGCCCCAGAGACCCCCACTCTACACTGCTGGACTCCCTCAAGCCTGAGCCCTTTGCTCCTTTCCCATTTTGCATCCCACACCACACTACCTCTCTGCAAGAAATACAATGTTAACATTTTCCTTTGATCCACGTACAGATTCAGAATCTGCCTGTTTTCAGCCAATAAGGAACGAGGCAGATTGAATTTTATTATTCTCTTATTCAGGTGATTCAGGGGATTGATGTAGTGAGAGGAACAAAAACCTTGCAGAAACTGGCTCAGAAGGAGATACAGACACCCACCCTCAGCTCTTCAGTCGATTGAAAGTTCAGAAGACCTTCCAGATTCTTTCTCAGAGGCTTCAGGTGCATTTTAAGCTTTTCCTGTGAATATTAAAACATCCTTGATTAGCATGTGATTATTTTTATAACCACAATTTCAGACTCAACTGTAGATATGAGATGTTCCTTCCACTTTAGATCATTTCTTTAAGATAATTGAATTCTAAGGGGTCAAAAGTGATGTAACCAGGCAGAGTAGGTTCCTGCCTGGTTAAATTGTGCTTAACTGGCCATAAGCCAATATTAAACAACACTTTACAGAACAGCAGGAGAAGGACTTTGCTCCTGGATTTTGGCAGAGAACTGCAGTTGTAAAAGGCACAGAAAGGCAGTACATCGTCCCATTCCCTTTCCCCCCTAACCAGGCAAACTGCACCATGTACAAGGTGCCCTAACTCTAGCTGTTTAGGTACTTGGATACATAAGTAATGCCACACTGGGAAAAGACCAAGGGTCCATTGAGCCCAGCATCCTGTCCACAACAGCGGCCAATCCAGGCCAAGGGCACCTGGCGAGCTTCCCAAACGTACAAACATTCTATACATGTTATTCCTGGAATTGTGGATTTTTCCCAAGTCCATTTAGTACCGGTTTATGGACTTGTCCTTTAGGAAACTGTCTAACCCCTTTTCAAACTCTGCCAAGCTAACCGCCTTCACCACGTTCTCCGGCAATGAATTCCAGAGTTTAATTATGCGTTGGGTGAAGAAATATTTTCTCCGATTTGTTTTAAATTTACTACACTGTAGTTTTATTGCATGCCCCCTAGTCCTAGTATTTTTGGAAAGCGTGAACAGACGCTTCACATCCACCTGTTCCACTCCACTCATTATTTTATATGCCTCTATCATATCTCCCCTCAGCCTTCTCTTCTCAAAACTGAAAAGCCCTAGCCTCCTTAGTCTTTCTTCAAAGGGAAGTCGGCCCATCCCCACTATCATTTTAGTCGCCCTTCGCGGCACTTTTTCCAATTCTACTATATCTTTCTTGAGATGCGGCGACCAGAATTGAACACAATACTCAAGGTGCGGTCGCACCATGGAGCGATACAACGCTCCATGGAGTTTTGGCAATACCTCTATTCCTTCAGGGAGCCACAACTCACAGGCTGAATATTGACCCCTGAATGTATATGGAAGATTCCCAAATAAACAGCAGCCAGGGTTCAAATTTTGATGATTGATCTTACTGCTCATGTTTCAAACTCTGCTAATTCAACTGCTAGTTTTGTGATTGAAAATGTAAATTTTCAGTAATTTCATTAAATACAACACACCTTGTATTCCTGCAAAGCCTCCTCAATGGGGATCACGGTGTGAGATCTGTGATCTCTGGACTCTCTACAAATAAGGCAGATTGATCTCTGATCCTCTTCACAAAACAGCTTAAGCTTCTTTTCATGCTTCTCACACCGATTCTCCTCTTTGGGTCTCACTGAAGTCTGACTGAGCTTTTTTGCTATTTCTGTCACATTTGCCAGCTGCCTGTTAGATCTGAGGTTCCTCTGCTGAGATGTTTCCCTGCACTGGGGACAGGGGAAGTTTGTGTCTCTCCCCTCCCAGCTCTGAGTGATACAGGAGCGGCAGAAGTTGTGTCCACAGTCCGTAGTCACTGGATCTGTGAAATAATCCAGACAGATAGAACAAGAAGCTTCATGTCGCAGACTCTCAGCTGGGGTTCCAGTAGCCATGATTCTTACAAGGAATGAGAGCAAGAATTCAGTTTCTCTTTCAGATTATTAACTTGTAGTGACTTTGAAAATAAGGGAGTGTCTCTCTGAGGTAGGACCTTTGTCAGGGACTTTCTCTATTTTCAAGATACCAGGGCTGTCTGCCCTCCTATCAGTAAAGTTGCCATGTTGGTGGGAATACTGCCAAATTGGGCTGTTTCCAGTAACCACCCATTGTTTTTCTGAGAAAGCCACGGGTTGCAGGTTTTTGGGCGCTTTTTAGCCCTAGACTACGGGTTGGGTGCTTTTTTGCTGCCCCCGTAGTCACATTTTAAGAAGTACCGCTAGACGCTAGTCTGTGCAGCTGTAGCAGTCCTTGAGCTCCTATTGGTCCTAATTGGATCGAGGGAGATGGCATCCATGAAATTTGATTTGTGCGCCTTTTCTGTGTCACTCTCTGTCTCTCTCACTCCATTCTTCACCGGTGACACAGTGCCAGTGGTGGTCTCTGTGCCCCCCGGTCCCCTTGACCGTGGCTCCTCCACGTGGTCTGTGCCCTCTTGTAAGTCCAGGATGGAGGCTGGAGGGAGGGGAGGGAGCCGGAGAGCGGAGTGGATATGAGCTGCTGCGACCATGTTGCCGTGCTTAATTGTTCTTGGCATTTTTATTTAATCTCACTTATATTTTCAACCACTGCCATTGTTGCCAAACTTCTGCAGTCGCGGTGAGTGGCCAGTTTAAAGCTAGTGGCTGCTTGGCGGGTCTATGGGGGGCTGCCATTGGTGGATGGCAGTGTGAGGGGCGGGGCTAAGGGGGGAATAAAAAGAAGGTCCTCTGAGGCTCAGGGCGTTTTCCCTGTTCCTCGGAGGCGGTTTGCCCACCCGCCCGCCCTGGCATGAGTATGTGGGTTAGGAGGAAGTTTGTTTGGGAGCAGTTTTTCTGGTTGTGTTTTTTCATTACAGCAGATGGCCTGGGAGTTTGTCACAGCTGCAAAAAGAAGCAATCAAACCCCGAGCTACGGGAGCCATAGCTGGATAGATGGGGTCGAACGGGTCCCAGCTCCAAGGTTTAATGTCCAACTCCCAATAGAGAGCTATTCTCTTGCTTAATTTTTGAGAATTCAAGGACATCCTACCACCGCAACGCGGGAGGAACTCTTGCAGCTCACAGCAAGTAAAGAAGTTGCTCCAAAACATTTGAAACAAATAACGACTCATTAGAAACTGGAAACTCTTAAATCTGAAAATAACCAAACACAACAGATACACAGAAACTTCCAGGGAGGGTCTCTGGATTGATCTGTCGGGACTAATGGAAAGAAAATTAACAGATAATAACTAATTTTTCCTTCCATAGCATCCCACAGATCAATCCAGAGACTGGTGGGATGTACCCAAGCAGCACTTAAATAGAGTGGGACCCCGAGACCCCAGTTTGTAGCACCGAAGCCCCAAACGCCACCTCAGCCCTGGCTGCTACATCCAATCTATAGTGCTTTGAAAAAGTATGCACAGAGGACCAGGTAGCTGATCTACAAATCTCTTCCAAAGAAACCGACCTAGACTCCGCCACAGAAATCACCTGAGCCCTAGTGGAATGAGCTCGGAGTTGAACTGGCAGTTCCCTACCGAATGCGATGTACGCTGAAGCAATAGCTGCCTTTAACCAACGTGCCACCGTCGCCTTAGAAGTTTGCTGACCCTTCCTTGGACCTGCAAACAGAACAAACAGATGATCTGAACATTGGTCACTTCCAAATACCTGATAATAGCCCGCTTAACACCCAGACACCGAAGAGCACGAAACTCTCTCGGATGATCCTCCCTACGAAAAGAGGGAAGACATAGCTGCTGATTCAAATGAAAACGCGAAACAACTTTGGGCAAAAAGGACGGAACTGTCCGCAGAGTCACTCCTGTCTCCGTAAAATGAAGAAACGGATCTCTACAAGATAACGCCTGTATCTCCGAAACTCTCTTTGCAGAAGAAATAGCCACCAAAAATACTGTCTTCAACGTCAAGTCCTTAACCGACAATTGAGACAGCGGTTCAAAAGGAGGCCGCTGTAAGGCCTTCAACACCAAATTCAAATTCCAGGAAGGAAAACCCGAGGTACATGGCGGGCGCAATTGATTCAGCCCGCGCAAAAAACGCACAATATCCGGATGAGCCGCTAAGGAAGCCCCCTGTAATCAGCCTCAAAAACATGCCAAGGCCGCCACCTGAACCTTCAAAGAGTTCAACGACAAACATTTGTCCAGCCCGTCCTGCAAAAACGCCAAGATAGAAGCGACCAGAGCCAAAAAAGCCAACAAACCAGCCTCCGTACACCATGCCTCAAAGATGCGCCAGACTCTAGCATTCGCAGAAGAGGTGGAACGCTTCCTAGCTCGCAACATAGTGGCAATCACCTTATCCGGATATCCTTTCTTCCTCAATATATAAGTACATAAGCACTGCCACGCTGTGAAAAGACCAAAGGTCCATCAAGCCCAGCACTCCGTCTCTGACAGCGGCCAATCCAGGCTCCAAGAACCTGGCAAAAAACAGAAATTTAATAATGATCAATGGACTTTTCCTTCAGGAATATGTCCAAACCCCCTTTAAACTCAGCAAGGCCAGCTGCCGTCACTACCTTCTCCGACAATGAGTTCCAGAGTCTAACCACGCGCTGAGTAAAGAAAAACTTTCTCTAATTTGTTTTAAACCTACCACATTCTAATTTCATCTTGTGTCCCCTAGTTCTATTATTGTTAGAAAGCGTAAACAAATGCTTCACATCTGTCCGCTCTACCCCACTCATTATTTTGTAGACCTCTATCATATCACCCCTCAGCCGCCTTTTCGACAGGCTAAAGAGTCCTAGCCTTCTTAACCTCTCCTCATAAGGTAGCCGTCCCATCCCTTTTATCATTTTCATCACCCTTCTCTGCACCTTCTCCAATTCCTTTATATCTTTTTTGAAATGAGGCGACCAGAACTGAACACAATACTCCAGGTGCGGTCGCACCATGGAGGGATATAACGGCATTATAACATCCTCATGCTTGTTTTCCATCCCTTTTCTAATAATGCTCAACATTCTGTTCGCCTTCTTAGCCGCCGCAGCACATTGAGCGGAAGATTTCAACGTCCTATCCACGATGACACCCAGATCCCTTTCTCGGTCCGTAACTCCTAAAGTGGAACCTTGCATGACATAGCCGTAATTCGGATTCCTCCTTCCCATGTGCATCACTCTGCACTTGTCAACGTTGAACTTCATCTGCCATTTGGACGCCCAATCCCCCAGTCTCACGAGGTCCTCTTGTAATCTTTCACACTCCTCCCGCGACGAGACGACCCTGGATAACTTTGTGTCATCTGCGAATTTAATTACCTCACTAGTTACTCCCATCTCAAGGTCATTTATAAATATGTTAAAAAGCAGCGGTCCCAGCACAGACCCCTGAGGGACCCCACTAACTACCCTTCTCCATCGAGAATACTGACCATTCAACCCTACTCTCTGCTTTCTATCTTTTAACCAGCTCTTAATTCATAATAATACACTGCCTCCAATCCCATGACTCTCCAGTTTCCTTTGGAGTCTTTCATGAGGCACTTTGTCAAACGCCTTCTGAAAATCTAGATTTACAATATCAACTGGCTCCCCTTTGTCCACATGTTTGTTCACCCCCTCGAAAAAATGCAGTAGATTTGTGAGGCAAGACTTCCCTTCACTAAATCCGTGCTGACTTTGTCTCAGTAGCCCATGTTTTTGTATGTGCTCTGTAATTTTATTCTTAATAATAGCCTCCACCATTTTTCCCGGCACTGACGTCAGGCTCACCGGTCTATAATTTCCCAGATCTCCTCTGGAACCCTTTTTAAAAATCGGCGTTACATTGGCCACCCTCCAATCTTCCGGTACCACACCTGATTTTAGGGATAAATTGCGTATTACTAACAGTAGCTCCACAAGTTCATTTTTCAGCTCTATTAATACTCTGGGATGAATACCATCCGGTCCCGGCGATTTACTACTTTTTAGTTTGCAGAACTGCCCCATTACATCCTCCAAGTTTACAGAGAAATCATTTAGTCTTTCTGACTCGTCCGCTTCAAATACCTTTTCCGGCACCGGTATCCCTCCCTAATCCTCCTCAGTGAAGACCGAAGCAAAGAATTCATTTAATTTCTCCGCTACAGCTTTGTTTTCCCTGATCGCCCCTTTAACACCACCGTCGTCCAGCGGCCCTACCGATTCTTTAGCCGGCTTTCTGCTTTTAATATACCTAAAAAAAATTTTGCTATGTGTTTTCGCTTCTAACGCTAACTTTTTTTCAAAGTCCTCCTTAGCCCTCATCTCCTTTTTGCATTTGGCTTGACATTCCTTATGCTTTATCTTATTGTCTTCCATCGGTTCCCTTCTCCATTTTCTGAAGGATTGTTTTTTGGCTCTAATAGCTTCCTTTACCTTACCGTTTAGCCACGCTGGCTGACGTTTGGTCTTTTTTCCTCTTTTTCTAATACGCGGAATATATTTGTCCTGTACTTCTAGGATGATGTTTTTGAACGGCATCCACGCCTGATTCAAGTTTTTTACCCTTTCAGCTGCTCCCTTCAGTCTTTTTTTCACCGTTCTCCTCATTTTATCGTAGTCTCCCTTTTTAAAGTTAAACGCTAGTGTATTTGATTTCCTGTGTTCACTTACTTCGTAGCCAATATCAAAACTGATCATATTATGATCACTGTTATCAAGCGGCCCTGCACCGTTACCCCCCGAACCAGATCATGAGCCCCGCTAATGATTAAGTCTAGTATTTTCCCTTCTCTCGTCGGCTCCTGAACCAGCTGTTCCATGAAGCCGTCCTTGATTTCATCAAGAAATTTCACCTCCCTTGCGTGTACCAATGTTTCATTCACCCAGTCTATATCCGGATAATTGAAGTCACCCATTAATATTACATTGCCCTTTTTATTCACTTCCCTAATTTCCCTTGACATTGCTGCGTCCGTCTGCTCGTCTTGGCCAGGCGGACGGTAGTACACTCCTATCACCATCCCTTTTCCCGTGGAATTTTAATCCACAAGGATTCCAATCGAGGTTTTGTCTCCTGCAATATTTGCAGCCTATCTGAGCCAAGGTTCTCATTTACATACATTGCTACCCCTTTCAATAGCCAGGCCGAAAGACCAAATGGGGAGGGATCCTCCTTAAGGATGGGACCTTGAACCAACAGCCCCCGATGAGCAGGCAGCCATAACGGCTTGTCGACCCGCAGACGTACCAGATCTGCGTACCATGGGCGTCTGGGCCAATCTGGCCCCACAAAGATCACCCGACCCGGATGATTCACCACTCGTCCCAAAATCCTGCCTATCATTGGCCACGGAGGAAAAACATACAGAAGAACTGTTTGAGGCCAAGGCTGAAGAAGCGCATCGATCCCCTGAGACTGGAGATCCCTGCCGCGGCTGAAAAATTGCAGCACTTTAGCATTGAACGCTCATGCCATCAGATCCCAAACTGGAACTCCCCAATAACTCGTGATTAACGAAAACGCCTGATCGGACAGCTCCCACTCCCCCGCATCCAACATATGGCGGCTCAGAAAATCCACTTCTGTGTTGAGAGTTCCCCGCTAGGTGGGCTGCCGAGAGCTGAGTCAAGTGCTCCTCTGCCCACTGACAAAGCCACGCTGCCTCCTTGGCCAGTAGAGCACTCCTGGTGCCCCCCTGCCGATTGATATAGGCTACTGCCATTGCGTTGTCAGAAAGAACACGAACCGGCCTCTCTGCTACCTCCGCGTGAAAGGCTAGTAACGCAAGGTGCACCGCCCTCAGTTCCAACCGATTGATGGACCAAGCTGCCTCTGTCGGAGACTACGTCCCCTGTGCCATGAACCCCCGACAATGAGCCCCCCATCCGGAAAGGCTGGCATCTGTCATCACCACTATCCAGTCAGTTACCGACAGGGGCATCCCCAGATTCAACTTGTCGGTTCAAAGCCACCAACGCATTTCCATCCTGACCATAGGTTCCCATGATAATTGGACTGAGTAATCCTCCAATACTGGAGACCAGCGGCTCAATAGGGACTGCTGCAGACACCTCATGTGACTCCTGGCCGATGGAACCACTTCCAACATGGCTGCCAGGGACCCCAACACCTGAACATAGTCCCAGGCCTTGGGCGCCAGCATGCTCAGCAGCCCCTGTACCTACTGCTGCAGTTTCAATCTCCGGCTTTCTGGCAAGAAGACTCTGCCCACCCGGGTGTCGAAGAGAACTCCAAGGTATTCCAGGGACTGAGATGGAACCAAATGACTCTTGTCCAAGTTGACGACCTATCCCAACGACCGCAGTACAGCGACGACCCTGTCTGTCGCCTGGACGCTGTCCCGAAAAGACAGAGCTCGTATCAACCAGTCATTGAGATATGGGTGCACTTGCACCCCGTCCTGTTGCAGAAACGCTGCGACCACTACCATAACCTTGGAAAATGTCCGAGGAGCAATAGCCAGGCCGAAAGGAAGGGCCTGAAACTGAAAGTGTTGACCCAGCACAGCAAACCAAAGAAACCGATGGTGAGGCGGCCAAATGGGAATGTGCAAGTAAGCTTCCTTGAGATCGAGGGAAGTAAGAAACTCCCCCGGCTGAAATGCTGCTATCATGGCCCGCAGAGTCTCCATACGAAAGTGACGGCTGTTGCTTCTGAGAAAAATTAGATTTAGAGAAGGCCACCGACCTGCCTGGGCGATAACGCCTTGCCTTCCGAAACCATGTCCGAGAAGGACCAGCGCGAGACGCAGCTCTAGGCCTGTCCTCTGGTAAACGACGCCCCTTCGAGTCACCTAGATCTTTAAAAATCTGATCCAGCTCATCTCCAAACAGCAGCTTGCCCTTAAAGGGTAAACGAGCAAAACGAGACTTGGAAGCTGTATCTGCCGACCAGTGACGAAGCCACAGCCAATGGCGAGCCACCACTGAAAGGGTCACCTCCTTGGCCGAAGCCAGAAGAATATTGTACAACAAGTCCGCCAAATACGCGAGACCAGACTCGAGCGAAGGCAATTTTGCCACCAGACATGCTCGGGCTGCAAGCACAATGCTGCTACTTCTAAGGAAGCCTTTAAGGAAGACTCTAACTTCCTCTCCTGAGGGTCCTTAAGGGCCGTCCCACCTTCCACTGGCAAGTAGTTCTCTTAGTCACTGCTGTGATCAAAGAATCTACTGCGGGTAACTGCAACCCTTCTCATTCTCTTTCTGGAAGCGGATATAAACACGTCACAGCTCTTGCCACGCGTAACCCTGCCTCCGGAGTGTCACATTGCGCCGCAATGAGCACCTTCATAGCACCATGAATGTGACAAGTACGAGGCGGCCTCTTAGTCCCTGACATTATAGATGGCGCCGAACCACTGCTGTCCGGCGCCGAGATATTCAGAACTTCCAAGGCGCTGACAATTAGGCTCGCCAATTCATCCTGCTGAAACAACCGAGCTGCAGTGGGATCATCAGCTCCTCCAAACTGCGACTGCTCCTCCTCCATCAAAACAGACCGGGGTCAGCCGGCCGTCATCTACATCAGAACCCACTGAGAGAGCTTCCGCCTCCTGCAAGTCCAAGCAATGCCTTTTAGGCAAAAAAGGAGGAGATGCCGAGGGATCATCCTGAGAGGTCCTAAAGCCATAATCACTGTCCAGCATCCCCCTGGACCTTTTTAGCAAAAAGGCTCTATGCAAGAGGAGAACAAACTCGGGAGAAAAGGGCATTCCCGATTCCCCAGTCTGACCTCCTGCCCAAGGCAGGGACTGCCCCACGGCAAGGGGAGGCCCAAAAAACGGCTCTCCCCCCGAATCCAAGATGGCACTCACTCCATCTTTGCACGGGAAAAACCTCGAGCCAGCACAGATTTCGCCTCCGCTCCTCTGGCGCCTGAACTCAGCGCTCCGGCCCCAGCTGATCGAGAATCAGCTGATTTATGCCCACGCTGAGCCGATGCTGATTCTACAGCCTCCTGCCCTTTTAAAGGCGCGACAGCGCCAAAATCATCTGCCGCCAGGTGGGAAGGACGCCCGGAGGATGCGGACAATGGGGCTGCCTGCCCTGCGACCCGCTCCGGCCGCTCCTACCCCGATGTCGATGCAGCCTGCCCTGAAGATCCCAGAGGGCAGACATCACAAGTGCCCGACGCTGCTCTCTGGTTTCCACACTGGGAGCAGCGTTTTACAGATTCGGACGGGGCTGCCATGTGCTCAGAGAACACTCAGCCCCCCCCACAAGCCCGGCTAAAACAACAGCTCCCCCCCCCCCCCCCCGTATCTGCAGCAGACTTATGCTTACTGCAAGGCTGCACACAGGAAAGTGAAGTAAAGAAAAAAGCTCCTTTTTTTTTTAAATTAGGAGAGTACCACTCACGTATCCAGGGAAGGAACCAGCGGGCGTGGGGGAGAAAGGGAGGGACCTGGCACCACCAGGTATCCCTGCTCAACTTAACAGAGTGCTCAACCCCGTGGGCACCTCAATTCATCCTGAGGGAACGAGCGAGGAGTCTCAAATCCAGAGAGCTGCAGAGTTATGACCATCCACCTGGTAGATAGAGAGAATACTGAGGTTGAGCTGGTGGCCAGTGTTGCCAGTTACCCGGTCCCCAAACCCACCCAAAAAGTTAACACCTCGCCCCCGCTGTCATCAACCCCGCCCCCACCGTCATAAACCCTGCCTCCGCCGTCATCAGCTCCACCTCCACCGTCATCAGCCCTGCCCAAAACGTCATCAACCCCGCCCAAAACATCATCAAACCCCGGCCAAAACATCATTAGCTCCGCCCCCGCGGACCAAAAAACCACACAAAAAACAGCGGAAACCCCCCCCCAAAATAGCCCAAAAAACCGCGACCCACAGTGGACAAATATTTCCCGCAGCGGGTCACGGAAAACCGCCCAATTGGGCAGGGTAAACCGCCCACCTGGCAACTGTGCTTCTGATTTGCTGTCGGAGACCCCAGGGAGAGCTGGGAGCTTGAGGGGCATGTAAGGCAATCTTGAGGGGCAGTGTGGAAGGCAGCCAATAGGAGCCAGGATCTGCTAAAGGGCATGAATTTGAACCAATGAAGTGGCAGGAGGCAGTCTGACCCATAGATTGGCGCAAATTTCAAGCCAATCCAGGGGACAGGAGGGGTGGAGCAAAGAAAAGAAGAGCAGTCCAGATGCAACCTGGGAGAGAGAAAGGCAAGCCCAGACAAAGAGAGGAGGCGGAAAGCATGCTCTGAGAGGGGAAGATTGGATCCAGGCAGGAGTGTGCAAGCTGGGGCAGAGAAGGGCATGCTCAGACAAGAAGAGGCAGCTGCAAGCTGGAGGAGAAGAAGATCAAACCCAAGCAGGAGTGAGCTGCAGGCTGGAAGAGAAGGACCCACTGACGAACCCCAGATGAAGAGAGAGAACTGGTGAGTCCTGTAAGGGGCTGGGCACTAAAGCAGACAGGAACAGAGGAGGAGGAGAAGGGGGTCTGGAGCGAGCTGGGAGCAAAAGAGGAGCTGTAGCAGTAGCCACAGAGGCCATTCTTCAGACAGAGAAGCAGAGGAGGAAGAGGGACCACACAGGGGAACTGAGACATGTTGGGAGCAGTGCAGAGCTGAATAGAGAGCACCGTGGCAAAGTCCCTGAATCCCAGAGAGAAGTCCACCCAGCGCATCCCTCCGTGTATGTGCTTGCCTGTCCAGAGAGGAGAAAGCTGGCCGTGTGAATGCCTGTCCTGTAAAGAAGAGGCCTATCCGGAAAGGGAAGAAGCCCCACAAGGAGAGAGACACCCCCCCCTGCACTGAGTGCCCAGACTCAAAAAGGAACTTTTTTTCAGAGTGTCTGCCAGCGTGAGTGTCTGCCTGCGGAGGATCCAGCACAGAAGCCTGCTGGTTCGAGTGTCCGCACCTAAGCGAGCCTGCCCTGGGGAAAGAGCTGCCCAGCCTAAGCCTCGAGCCCTGTGAGTGCCTGCAGTTAAGGGCCTGCCTTTAGGAGATTTAGTTTAGCAGTCCATCAGTGTGAGTAGCGGGTGGGTGTATAACAAAGTAAAAGAAAAAGGGGTCATGTTTTGGGAGGGCTAGATAGGAATTTCCCCTGCTTATCTTTTTATTTGAATTTAGTTAGCCCACAAGGTCCCTTGCCAAAGAAAATACTGATTGAGGTTAGCACACACACACACCGAGCACAGGGAGTCAGGATTTTCATTTTTTTAGTTCGTTGAGTCAGAGCAGTAGGTATCCTGGAGTTCCTGAGCCAGTGAGCTGACCTCACCAACCGAGGAGATGTGGATGTGGAGAAGACCAAGGTACTCAACGCAAGAGAGCAGCGATGCTAGTGAAGATTTGATACACCGGTAACATTATTGTGTGCACACAAATTGAAAATACATATATATATCAGATCTGAGTACAATAATTGGGGTTGTGTACATATTTGGGATGTTTTATGTTATTGCAGCAGTGGGGTTGGGGTCTTGGTAACTGTAATTGTAGTTTTGAACATCTTACTGCCTTTGTAACCTTATCACAAAGTATTTAACACCTTGCACTATTTTTGTGCAATACTAGCAAACTTTAATAATTGGTACCAACATTAAGGAACAGAACCAACGAGTGTTTCTATTTATTTTATCATTTAATAAAATATTTAATAATATTTTTTTTCTTGTCAAATCCCTTGGTTAAGTGGAGTTTATTTGGGAACCGTATTTGAAACTGTGACATTCCTATATATTTATTTCTTTAATTATTGTAATTTACCTGCTCCACGACTAGGGGGTTTACATTTATTTGAACCCCCCCCCCCCCCCCGGCCATAACCCAAACACCCACCTGCCTGTTTATCTTGCTCAAACCCTGCCGCCACTTACGGGCCGGCCTGGGAATGATATCAGACCAAATCAATGTGGTATCCGGGTACCAAATCATTACCAGGCGCAAGTCGTCCTTCACCGTATCAATCAGCCTCTTGCCCGTCAGACTGTCCACATTGTTGTCCTCCAAATGTATCAGCAACATTCGAGGATGTCGATGCCTTCCTCGCAACTGATGCAGCAATGACGTGAGCTGACTCCACCGCATTCCGTGCTCACCCCACCACGATATTTGGATGCCACGTGGTGCCAATCCCAGGTGGAGTCCTCCTGGGCACTTCGCTGCCCAAACGCCGGCCCAATGGACAAAGGAATGCCTGACAATCCATACTGAGTAGATGACACCACCACCTACAAAGGGGAGCCAACCAACAACATGCAGACCAGCAATAGTGCCAGGCGGCTACACACCCACTAACCTCCCCCCTCCCCCCACCGAACCGGTCCCCGCATGCTCTCCCCTATCAATCCCTCAGTCCGGCCTGATATAACCTCGATACACTCCTGATGGCCACCTGCCTATGCTTCCGATAGCGTCCGCCCCTAGTCCTGCCGATACGGAACAAATGTGTACCAAAATGCCTCAGATCTTCCCCCACACCCGTGAGACATTGGCGCAACACCACCACAAATTGGTATCTCGTCAACACCTCCCCATCCGCATGCACCAGCAAAGATTTAGGACCCGTGGGGCGGACCACTAAGTAAGCCTCTAACAATGCTACTGGACAGTAGTCCGCACTCGGAACCCCCCTCAACACAATATCGTGCTGCCTACTCCTCTTTGGTCCATTTTTGACCACAGCAATCTGATGCGTAACTGCCCATCCTGTATACAGACATTATCGCGCAATAGGCCAGTACACACGGCCACGGCCCTACATCGCTCTACTAGCTCTCCCACCCGAAAAGCCTCATAGAATGCCAAAGCAAAGGCGGTGCGGAAGAGCCTAACCTCGAAACCTGACCAGGCCACCTGGCCCACCCCCTGTAACAGCCGCACTAATAGCCCGTGCATGATAGGCCGACGCGTGTCCCCCACTGGAGGCACTGACCTCCCCCAGCCCTTCAACGCGCTACCGATCAAAAACTGGGAAACCAGCACACCCCATCCAAACGCCTTGCTGAAAAACATAAAACCCGCCAGATGCCTTCTGACCGCGCTGCGCTAACTACCAAGCTCCTTGGCACGCGCGATGTATGCTGCTAACACTCATCGGAAACCCGCCCCTCCAACCAACCCTGGCTGTTGAGAAAACCAGTCACCCTGTCAAAACCCCATACATAAGCTGTCCACGTGACTGGCGCTACCGAAGCCTTCAACATCCGCCACACCTCAGGTCTCTGAGTCGCCAAAGCTGCTCCAGCATCTGCTGCCCATCCCGATCCGCCCCTGGCGCCAAGGTCCTGAACGTCTGAAATTGAAAACGAGACAGCGCGTCAGCCACCCGATTAGCCATCCCCGGAACATGCCGCGCCCGTAAATGCACATTCAAATGTAAACAGCACAGCACCAGATCCCGTATTAGGGAATTCACTAATAAACAGCATGCAGTCTGCTTGTTCACCACCTCCTCTACCCCTCGGTTGTCACACCATACCACGATGCTCTTATTCCGCAGTCCTCCCGGCCACAACTCGCATGCGACGACAAACGGAAGCAGCTCTAAGAATGTAATGTTTTTTGTGATCCCAGACGCCACCCACTGGTCCGGCCAAGGAGCCGAGCACCAGGCACCTGCACAATACACCCCAAAACCGGAACCCCTCACTGCATCGGTAAACAACTGGAGATCAGCATGAGCCACTACTTCGCTCTGCAACGCTAACGTGCCATTGAACTCAGCCAAGAATTCCAACCACATCCGTAAATCTCTGCGCACCCCCACCGCCAGGCGAATATGGTGATGTGGCTGTGATATCCCTGAAGTTGCCACCGCCAGGCGCCTCAAAAAGGCACGCCCCATCGGGAGCACTCTACAAGCCAAATTTAAACTGCCTAATAAGGACTGAATGGCCTTGAGGGTGGCCTTTTTTTGCCTGTAGCACCCCTACGATCTGCGCCTCTAGCTGTTCTACCTTCCCCCGCGGTAACCACGCCACCATCCGTTCAGCGTCGATCTCAATACCCAGAAACGTCAAAACCGAAACTGGACCCTTCGTTTTGTCCGAGGCCAATGGGATACCAAACTCCGCTGCTACCGCCATGAAGGCCGCTAGTAATCGACCACAATTCCCCCCTTCCGGTGCCCCTATAAACAAGAAGTCATCCAGGTAATGCACTAACGTATCGAGACCCGCCCTCTGTGCTGTCACCCAGTGCACAAAGCACTCAAAATAGACGCAGGACACCGAACAACCCATCAGCAAACATCGATCCAATTAAAAGGCACTGTCGAAATGAAAACCGAGCAAGGGAAACGAGGATGGGTGCACCGAAAGCAGCCGAAAGGCCGCCTCAATATCCACCTTCGCCAACTGAGCACCCACGCCGCACTGGCGCACTATCCACACCGCACAGTCGAATGAGGTGTACTGGACCGAACAGCAATCTTTGGGGATAACCGTATTCACTGACTTGCCCTCCGGGTAAGAGAGGTTGTGGATGAGGCGAAATTTTCCCAGTGTTTTCTTCGGGATCACCGCCAGCGGGGAGATCATGAAAGGAGAAAAAGGGGGATCATCAAATGGCCCCGCGATCCGACACAAACTCAACTCCTCATCCAATTTCATGTGCACCACATCCCTCAGTCTAGAGATCGACACAGAGTTCCGCACCCAAGTTGACACTAGAGCGGGGTAGAGTAACAGATGTGAAGCGTTTGTTTACACTTTCTAACAATAATAGAACCAGGGGACACAAGACGAAATTAGAATGTGGTAGGTTTAAAACAAATTGGAGAAAGTTTTTCTTTACTCAGCGCGTAGTTAGACTCTGGAATTCATTGCCGGAGAAGATAGTGACGGCTGCTGGCCTTGCTGAGTTTAAAGGGGGTCTGGACAGATTCCTGAAGGAAAAGTCCATTGATCGTTATTAAATTTGGGGGGTTTTTGCCAGGTTCTTGGGGCCTGGATTGGCCGCTGTTGGAGACAGAGTGCTGGGCTTGATGGACCTTTGGTCTTTTCCCAGCGTAGCGGTGCTTATGTACCCGTTCTTGATAAGGAATAATAAACCCCTCCCGAAAACTGCGCTCCAGTGATTCAGCTGCCTACCGCGCCGGATATCGATGGACCCATGGCAGCATCGCATCGACCTGCACCGGCGTGGGGGCTCGCCCCATCCGCTCACTTAGCGAGGAGTGCACCCTCCCACTCCTTTCCTAGTACATTTAACCGCCGCGTGTACCTGCCCACACGTGGAACAGGCATGTCGGAATTTACAGTCTGGGAAAAGACATGCCGCTCGATTAAACCGCCAGCACACATCTGCCGGTGCGCCTGGCCCGGCCCCAACAACACCGCCCTCACCTCTTCTTGTGGTCTGAAAGGGCCGATTACTCGAGGCCTGCGGAACCCCCCCTTCCTACTCCCCCCGCCCCCACTGCGCGGGGTGCCATGTGGACTAACCATAAATTGATATCCTGGGTCCCCCACGACATGTGCAAGTTCTCCTCCATCTTGTCCCGAAAAGCTTCGTCATAGTTTAACCAAGCCCAACCCCCAAAACGCTGAAACGCATCCAGAACCGAATCCGCATATGCCAACAAGAGGCCATACTGACCCTGGCCCCGCTGCCCCCAAACGCTAAGCGTAAAAAGGAACGCATCCAATTGACTATCGTCTTTGCCATATTGTGCTCCTTCCCTGCCTCTGCCTTCTTATCACGCTTCTTACCCCGCCTAGGCTTTCTACCTTCCAACAGCCTAAATATGTCAATGCACTTTCGTTGCTGAATCCTCCGTCGCCATGATTGTGGTACTTGTTCCCACAACTCCGACAGCGCCACTAAAGCTGGCGGCCCTCTCGCTTTCACCCCCGGGATTGCCACCGCGGCCCCTCCTGACTCCCCGCCCTCGGCCTGAGATAGAGGAGGAGGATGTAGAAGCAGTAGAGAAGGAGCCAGAAGACGAGGAAGATGTCCTGTCCCTCTTACCCCTCCCCCGCCGCCTGCGTCGCCCCCTCCTCCCCCTCTCCTTTTGACAGCGCCCACTATTAACAAATCCAGATGCTCCAGCACTTGAGATCGTTGTCCCCTCCGCTGATGCCGGGCCACTTCCTGCCGCACCTTCCACCTGCACTGCGCTCTCCACACTCGCTGGCGGCCACTCTCGTCCTACCATCCTTCTGGTCTCGGATCGTCCCGCCCTTGCTGTCTCGGGCTGCTCAGGCTCCTGTCCGGGCCGTCCTGTCGCGTGGTCTCCTGTACCTATGACGTCACCTTGCACCTGCAAAGACAAAGGGGGGAGAGCAGCAGGGCCAGCTCATCTTGTGTCCAAACCTGCTTCCCATGCACCTAACCCGCTGCTTCCTGGACACGCCCACCTGTCCGCCGATGAAGATGCCCCGCCCCATGGGGCCGCCCACTGGCACGCGGCCTGTGCTGCCCACGGGGGCATCCCAAACGTGGGCCACGCACCCCATTGGTACGGGCCCCACCCCATCATGGCCCCACTCGCACCCGGGGGAAACCCCTCCCCGAATCCACCCATTACTGAACTCGCTGCTATGGATGTGCCTGCACCTGTGGCACTCCCTTCTCCACCCACACCCCCAGCCTGTGCTCGCGCTTGTTGTGGAAGCGCCCCGCCCCCGCTCCCTGTATACCCTGCCCCCGAACTCTTATCTCCTCCCCCTTCCTGCCGCCGGCTCCCCCCAGCGGGGAAGCCATTGTATCCCTTGAATGTACCGCACCTCCAACACCGAACGTGCTCACTCCCCCTCTCCTCCCCACGGCCTTCTGGCCTCCCTACACTTCTTCCTCTTTTGGCCCCAACCCCCGCCTCTGCGCACTCCCTGTCCTGCTTGCACTGACGTGGCTGGTATATTTCTGTCGCTTCCCCCCCCCCCCCCCCCACGGCTCTATCTGCTGCTATAGCGGTTCTCGCTATTTCCTTTGACCTCCGAGGGCCTACAGTCCCCCCCAGAACTCACTGCCTCTGGGCTCCTCTCCAGCGAGTCACTTGCACAGAAGGACACCTCTGCTCCCCTGTCTTCCTCTCCCGTCTCCATCGCTCCATCCGCCATGTTGCCCCGCAAATGCCTCCGCTCCGCAAACCACCTCCGAGGATGGCCAATGCCCTGGCATCCGTCGCCGCCCCCTTTTTATCTCTTCACCCCGCCTCACCTCCTTACTCCGGCCAATAGGCAGCCTAGCCTCTCGCTAGGATAGCTGCCTCTTTCAACCTCACCAATCACGGCCCTGCGGCCTCTCGGCAGAGCCCATGCTTCCTCCCATCATGCCTCAGAGCCGACTCGAACGGGCCCAGCCCTCATTTAACTAGGCCCTTCCAGACCAGCTTTCGGGCCTCCTATTCAGGTAGCCTGCTATTTAGGTGGCCTATTTTTGCTGCTAAACTTAGCCAGTCAGCGTTTGAATATTCACAGATAGCCGGTTATATCGCAAGATATAGCTAGTTATCTACTGCGCACTGAACGTTAATATTCAACAGAGATAACCGGCTATCTCACACTGAATATTAGCGCTTCGCTGTCTTAGCACTATTTAACTGGCCAGGAGCCCTTCTTGGCTCCTTAAATAGCACTTGCATGGCAGCCAGACTGTCTTTTATGATCTGTCGTAAATACAGCTCTAAACTCTGGAGAAGCTTTAACCATGAGGTATATTAAATGAGACTGTAAGCTCAGTGGGGCAGGGACTCGTTATGCTTCTAAGTAATTTCTGTTCAATCTCGCTGTCGTTTAATGAACTGTCTTAAATTCTTAAACATTGACAATATGAATATTCAAAATAAAAGCTGTTTCATTTGATTTTCTGTTTGCCGCTTTTTTATACTTCCACAGATTTTTCCTGGGAGTTAATTAATTATTTATTTGCTGCACTTGTATCCCACATTTTCCCACCTATTTGCAGGCTCAATGTGGCTTACAAAATGTTATAACAACACGTACACATTATAGGATAAGAATTTCAGAATATAGATACAGATGGGTACATGGAATATCATAGCAATCATATTAACAGAATAATAATTTTACAATTGTTACAAATAAGAGTGCATAATCCCATAGCTTAGAGTGACTGAATCCCAGTGCCCAGGAAGTCCAGCCAGGAGAGGGGAGCAAGGTTGGCTTTGGTGGGAGCTGGGAACTAATCTGAAGATGCAGCCAGTCTGCCTGTGTCCCCCCTCCCCCCAGGGTGGGTGGGGTAAACACTGTCTTTTTCTTTTCAGTGTTGCCAGGTGGGTGGTTTTCCCGCCCAATTGGGCGGTTTTCCGCGACCCGCCGCAGGCAATTTTTGCCCGCAGCGGGTTGCGGTTTTTTGGGCTTGTTTTGGGGTCTTTCGGCGGTTTTTTGAGTGGTTTTTTTTTCGGGCCTTGGGGGCGGGGCTAGTGACGTTTTGGGCGGGGTTAGTGACGTTCTGGGCGGGGCCGATGGTGGGGAGGCGGGGCCGGTGATGGAAGAGGCGGGGCCGGTGACGGCGGGGGCGGGGTTGATGACGGCGGGGGTGGGGGTGTCAGGGGCGGGGTTTGACTTTGGGCGGGTTTTGGGCTGGATTTGGGCTGATTTGGGTGGAGAAAAATTTTCCACCTGGCAACCATCCTCTCTTTCCCACAGCCAGCTGAGAAAGAGATCACTGCAGAGGACAAAGAGTTTCTGAATGCCCAGATGCCCTGAGTACCACCATTTTACACTCAGTGAAACACAGTTTAATAATAAGTTATCATCTATTAATCTGAAATCAGACCATAAGCTATTCTCAAAAGGAGCCGAATCAGCAATCAAGTAATGTGATTTTGAAGCAGGCAACCTGCACCTTTCATGCAAAGTAATTGGCTAAACAAGGCATCATGGGAAGAGGTTGCTGTTCTCCCTGCAGCTCCCAGACCCCTGGGTCTCTGTAACTGGGACAAAAAGGGAGGAACTAGGAGACAGGAAGGAGGGCAGACAGCCCTGGTGTCTTCAAATTACACAAAGATCCTGTTCCACAGAGCCACTCCTTATTTTCATACTGAATTCCTGCTCTCTGAATCATTTCCTGTACGAATCATGGCTGCTGCAAACCCTGCTCAGAGTCTGCGAGATGTAGCTTCTTGTTCTATCTGTCTGGATTATTTTACAGATCCGGTGATGACAGACTGTGGACACAACTTCTGTCGCTCCTGTATCACTGAGACCTGGGAGGAGAGAGACACAGACTTCCCCTGTCCCCAGTGCAGCGCAATGTCTCAGCAGAGGAACCTCAGATCTAACAAGCAGCTGGCAAAGGTCATAGAAATAGCAAAAAAGCTTAGTGAGACTTCAGTGAGACCCAAAGAGGAGGATTTGTGTGAGAAGCATGAAGAGAAACTGAAGCTGTTTTGTCAAGAGGATCAGAGAGCAATCTGTGTGGTGTGTGACAGATCCCAGGATCACAGATATCACACCGTGATCCCTATAGAGGAGGTTGTGCAGGAATACAAGGTCTGTATCAGTAGCTTTATTATCACATTGTGTCCTGGGGTCACAGATTTCACACTGTGATCCCCATAGTGGAGGAGAAACCTAGTGGTTAGTGATGCGGACTTTGATCCTGGGGAACTGGGTTCAATTCCCATTGCAGCTCCTTGTGACTCTGGGCAAGTCACTTAGCCCTCCATTGCCCCAAGTACAAATAAGTACCTGTAATATACCATATAAACCACTTTGAAGGAGTAGTTTAGGGGTGTTCATTTTGCTTTCTTTCCTGTGGCTACTGGTAAGACCGTGTTCTGATGATTTAGTGCGTGATGGGACTTTGTTCTTAGGTGTGGGGTCTGGTGGTCTGATCTTGTGTGTATATTGGTTAGCCTTACTTCTGCTGGGATCAGTATTGGGTCTAGTTCCAGTGATAAGTTAAAGAGCAGGACAGTAGCTCTGAGTCAGGGTCTTTCTTTGATCTATCTCACAGCAGTTAATGCGTCACACCTTCTTAGCGCAGAGAATCCAGCTTCTAGGGTTTGTCTGGAGACAGAGGGGAGGCAGAGGGGAGCGGGGAGGGACTTCAAGGTGCTTTCAGGTAATTGTTGGGGGTGGAAGGGGGTTGTCACATATATGGCTGACTGTCTTTGCTTGCATGCTGGCCAGTTGGCTCAGAGGGAGAGGTGCTTGGGAGACAACGGTAGGGTATTTAGCTTAATTTCTCTTTAGAATGTGTTAGGCAGAGGGATTCTAGTGCTTGAATATTGGTTTTAGATTTCACTCTGCTAATTTCTCCTATCAAGTCACCAAAATTCTCTTCCTAAATCAATCAAGTTTACAGCTGATTACCTAACTTTTACAAGTCTTCTAAAAACACATTTCTTCAGTTTGGCCTTTCTGAATACAAAGAACTCTATGTAATGGAAGACATCGCTTTTTTGTCATTTGTATTCTTAACCCCGCTAGCAAGCGCACCTTGGCCTGTGTTGGAGCCCTCTCTTTCATTGTGTGCGCCGTGCTCCCCTACCATCGCTGCATTGCTACCTCCAGACAAGCCCACTCTCTCCCCAGCATTCACCTCAACAGTTACATTCTCATGTGTGCCACCGGACGTACCTGCAGCGTCCGGCATCTGTGTATCGTCTCTCTTAGCTGGGTCCTGTATCGGGTTACCCGGTTTAGTGTCCTTGTGACTAGGGTCTGGTTTGCCTGAGGCCACTGTGTGTTGGGCAGCACCTGTCGCCTGCCATGGCTGGTAAGGGAGGGGGGCCAAATCCTGGCCACGCCCCATAGTATGGTGGATGTTGGGGGTAGCCCCATCCCATACGGCCATGGAGGCGCGATCGTGTGCTGCCCTTGCCCCACTGGCCCCGAGCTCCCCGTCGCCTGATCCGCTAAGTTCTGAGGCATTGTCCATCCAGGGAATGCTGGTGGGAACGGCCAACTTCCTGAAGTGGCTGCATCTTGCCTTCCTTTGGCTTTCTTTTTCTTGTCTTTCTTGGCCGCTATGGCGTCTTCGGTGGCGGCTGCTTTCTTGTTCGCTTGCTTCTTTTTGTCTGCAGTGCTCGGTGGTGGCGTCTCAGTTGCGTCGTACCCTGTCTGCTCGTCTTCCCACGTGGGTGACGCGCTGTGTCCGTCCTCCGCTCTGACTTCCTGTGTGGGACGGGTTTTGATCGCATCTGTACCTGCTTCCATTCTGATGGGGGAGGGAATGCAAGGTAGCCGACAGACAAGGATCTAAATAGACTTACAAGATAACAAGTTAATATCTGCCTCGCCGGTGGAAATATATAATTGCTCAGAACCCCTTATTATTAAGATTATAGCAGTGTTATACGCTTCACAATTATAAATATACCCGGTTGCCCTGGTAGATTTATTATACTTATTGTTTATTATATATTTACTAGTAAAAAAGGCCCGTTTCTGACACAAATGAAACGGGCGCTAGCAAGGTTTTCCTCGGAGTGTGTATGTTTGGGAGAGTGTATGTGAGAGTGACTGTTTGAGAGTCAGAGTGAAAGTGTGATTGTGTGAGAGAGAGCGTGAGTCTGGGTGTGAGTGTGTTTGTGAGAGAGTGTGTGTGTGAGAATGAGAGTGTGTGCAAGTGTGTATGTGAGACACAGTGTGAGAGAGAGTGTGTGTGTGTGGGCGAGAGAGAGAGTGTGTGTGAGACACAGATTCTCTGTTTGAGTGAGTGTATGAGACCAAGCGAGTGTGTGAGTGACTGTGTGGCACATAGAGAGTGAATGTGATACAGTGTGAGACAGAGTGTGTGAGAGTGAGAGTCAGAAAGACATTGTATATGAGAGAGTGTGAGCCCTGCCCTCCCAATCCATGCCCATCTGTCCCCTGCCCCCTCCAATCATCCTTTTCCAGCAATTCCCCTCTGTCCCTGAGCCCTGCCCTCCCAATCCATGGCCATCCATGTTTGTCTGTCACCTGCCCCCTCCATTCATCCCTATCCAGCATTTCCCCTCTCTGCCTGAGGCCTGCCCTGCAATCCATATCCATCCATGCCCATCTGTCCCCTCCATTCATCCCTATCCAGCAATTCCCCTCTCCCTGAGTCCTGCCCTTCCAATCCATGCCCATCCATGCTCCTCTGTCACCTGGCCCCTCCATATTTCCCTATCCAGCATTTTCCCTCTCTGCCTGAGGCCTGCTCTGCAATCCATATCCATCCATGCCCATCTGTCCCCTCCATTCATCCCTATCCAGCAATTCCCCTCTCCCTGAGTCCTGCCCTTCCAATCCATGCCCATCCATGCTCATCTGTCACCTGGCCCCTCCATTTTTCCCTATCCAGCATTTCCCCTCTCTGCCTGAGGCCTGCTCTGCAATCCATATCCATCCATGCCCATCTGTCCCCTCCATTCATCCCTATCCAGCAATTCCCCTCTCCCTGAGTCCTGCCCTTCCAATCCATGCCCATCCATGCTCCTCTGTCAACTGGCCCCTCCATTTTTCCCTTTCCAGCATTTCCCCTCTCTGCCTGAGGCCTGCTCTGCAATCCATTTCCATCCATGCCCATCTGTCCCCTCCATTCATCCCTATCCAGCAATTCCCCTCTCCCTGAGTCCTGCCCTTGCAATCCATGCCCATCCATGCTCATCTGTCACCTGGCCCCTCCATTTTTCCCTTTCCAGCATTTCCCCTCTCTGCCTGAGGCCTGCTCTGCAATCCATTTCCATCCATGCCCATCTGTCCCCTCCATTCATCCCTATCCAGCAATTCCCCTCTCCCTGAGTCCTGCCCTCCCAATCCATGCCCATCCATGCTCATCTGTCACCTGGCCCCTCCATTTTTCCCTATCCAGCAATTTCCCTCTCTCCCTGAGTCCTGCCCTCCCAATCCATGCCCTTCCATGCTCCTCTGTCCCCTGCCGCCTCCATTCATCCTTTTCCAGCAAGTCCCCTCTCGCCCTTCCATTATCCCCCCCCCCTCGCATCCATGCTACGCTCTCTCCCATGTCCCAGCCTGGCCCGCCCTCTTCTCCCCCCCCTTCGCATCCATGCCCCCCCCCCCTTCGCATCCATGCATCCCTTTTTTTTTTTTTTTATTCTTTTTAACTTTACCTCCGTGGCGGTTCGTGCAGCGAAGCGTCAGGGAAGGAGGCGGCGCTCCCGACGTCTAGCTTTCCCTTCGCTGTGTTCCGCCTTGTTTTGAAGGCGGAACACAGCGAAGGGAAGGCTAGACGTCGGGAGCGCCGCCTCCTTCCCTGACGTTTCGCTTCCGGATTTGTTTGTTTTGTCGCGAGGGCGGGGCAGAGACGGCAGGCTGAACCCTTCAGCCTCAGCCTGGGAGTGACGTCAGATGGCTTCAAGGCTTCAGGCTTCAAGGCTTCAAGGCTTCAGGCTTCAAGCTTCAAGGCTTCCGGCTTCACAGAACGTTGTCTTCAGAACGTTCACGGTGTGTTTTATTATATTAGATATTATTATTTTATTTATTTTATTTTATATTATTATTATTATTTTTATTTATTTATTTTTTTTTTGTTCCCGGCAAACTTCCGCCGCCTCCGATATGGCCTATGCCTACCCTACTACATTGATTAGCCCTTCATAGGACTTGCCCTCCACAAGATGGCCGCCCTCAATGAGGATGATAGGGCTATCCTATTAATTGCCCTACCCAAGATGGCCGCCTACAGGGGAAGGAGCCTCTGACCAATATGGCCGCCCCCAGATCCATGCATTTTGCCCTATCCAAGATGGCCACCCACAGGGGAAGGAGCCTGACTGACCAATATGGCCGCCCCTAGAGCCATGCATGCACTAACCAATATGGCCGCCCCTCTCCTGCCTAAAGGCCACGTTTTACTCACTCGCTTGTTTTTTTTTTTTTTTTTTATGTTTAATTTGTTTATTGATTTTCAACTTTTCAAGTTTACAAACTTGTTTAGAAAAATTGGATATAATGAGGTTACAATATAAGAAAATGTATCATACATGAAAATTCCCTCAAACCAATACAAGTCCACAAGTGGGGAGTTCAAAATACAAACATCATTGAAGGTATATTAATAGGAAATAAACAATTTCAAAAAGAGTGGCAGAGGTGTACAGAGGACACTATATTCCAATTTCAAACAACATCATTAGTTGGAATTACTATTCCAACAGTCTTCCTAGATGTAATAAATGTCTCGAGTTGGGATGGATCATAAAACACAAACTTTTCAGAGTGGTATGTGACCAGACACTTGCACGGAAATTTTAAAAAGAAAGTCGCTCCCAGCTGAATCGTTTCCTGCTTTTTTTGAAGAAATCTTTTCCGGCGCACTTGTGTGTCCTTTGATATATCAGGATATACACTAATTTTTAACCCTTTGAAAATTTTTTCACGATTTTTGTAAAACAATTTTAATATCCATAGTTTGTCAGAAGACAAAACAACTGTAGCCAATAACGTGGCTGGTATTACTTGTTCAGAGTCTGAGGTTTCTAAGAAAGCTGTAACATCCAAAGGTTGATTTTGTAATATTTGTTGCTGTCTAGATGGAAGATAAAAAACTTGCGCTAAAGGAGGTATATTTTCTTCACTGATCTGTAAGATATCTTTAAAGTATGTTTTCAGCATCTCTCTAGGAGCCACATTATCCAACAAAGGAAAATTTATAAATCGCAAGTTATTACTTTTTGAAAAATTTTCCATTGTCTCTGCCTTTCTTCTTAAATTAATTAAGTCTTTCACCATATTATTTTGAACTTCTTGCAGTCGTTGTACTTCTTTATCTTGTTTCTCAACTTTAACATTCAATTGCTTTACCTTCTCCTCTATACAGACAACTTCCTGTTTCACTTTTTGAATCTGAGGAATTAGTGCTTTGCCCAAATCTGCAATAAGTGTCCACGAACAGTCTAACGTAACTTCGGGAGGTTTAACTTGAAAAACTGCAACTGAAAAGTCACCTACCCCCGTTTGTTGTAAGGAAATTCCTTCCATAGTCGAGGCATTTTGCTCCTCAATTGATGTTTCAGCCTGTGAGTTCAATTCAGCTCTTTGGTGATCTTCATGTGTCTCCCGTCGTCCGTCGTCTATCCCCCGTTCTAGGGTAAGACTCGGAGATGCCATATCTAGAGCTTCAATCTCACACGGCATTGGAGGGGGAGGGGGTGTTCGAGCGTCGGGGCTTAGAGAAACTTCCAGCTCTAAGGTCTCCTGCGCTCCTTCAACCAGCACAGAAGACAACAGCGAGCCGCTCACCGGCGTTCTGGCGTCCAAAACTCGCTGCAAAAAAGAATCTATCGGACCGCTTCGAGTTGGGGTACTAAGCCGCTGGGAGGCTGTAGCAGCAGCTTTCCCCCTTCTCTTAGGCATTTTTAAGGTATGGCTAACACAAGAAGCCTTTAGAGAGGAAAAAAATCGCAGGAGCGTCTGTAACACGTCTGCTCTACTCGGCGGCCATTTTGAACTCCTCTTTTTTTTTTTTTTTTTACTTACGTTCACTCGTTGCCAGGCTTTTCTTTTGCGTGCTCCTGGGAAGAGGGGGAGGATCGCCACGCGGACGCCACGGGGGCTCGAAACGCTCAGGATCCTACACTATGATAGGCGACGCCAGCCACTCGTATTCTCTCAGTCTGGCCGCTGCAGTCGGTCAGTCAGGGAGTTGTGGATTTAGTGAGTCACATCCTTTTTGAGGGGATGCAAGGTGCCTCTGTGGAGTTCCAGACCGCGAGTGCCTGGAAGAATTTTCTTTCAGATGAGCTGACCTGTGCAGCTGGAGCCCGAACGCGAAAGAGGCTGTCCGGGCTCCTCCCCGGGTCCTTTAAGCCCCATTTCCTCTCCTCCCTCTCACAGTGGGGTGCCCCTCTCGCGACGGTATCGAGCACACCTTGCTCCTCTCAGGGCGCCCCGCTGGCACGAACGCGCATGTCCCCTCGGTGCACGGCGCCATGTTATCTTCGGCTCCGTGCACCCGAGGGGGCACTACGCCTCTCTTTTTTACAAGTCTTCTAAAAACACATTTCTTCAGTTTGGCCTTTCTGAATACAAAGAACTCTATGTAATGGAAGTGATGCTGAAGGAAAGGATAGTGAATTTCCTGGAGGCCAATAAGTTGCAAGATCCGAGACAACACGGTTTTACCAGAGGGAAATCGTGCCAAACGAATCTCATTGAATTCTTTGATTGGGTAACTGGAGAATTGAATCATCGACGTGCTATAGACGTAATCTACTTAGATTTTAGCAAAGCTTTTGACACGGTTCCCCACAGGAGGCTCTTAAATAAACTCGATGGGCTGAAGATAGGTCCCGAAGTGGTGAACTGGATTAGGAACTGGTTGACAGACAGACAACAGAGGGTGGTGGTAAATGGAGCTCGCTCGGAGGAGGGAAAGGTGAGTAGTGGAGTGCCTCAGGGATCGGTGCTGGGGCCGATTCTGTTCAATATATTTGTGAGTGACCTTGCTGAAGGGTTAGAAGGTAAAGTTTGCCTATTTGCGGATGATACTAAGATTTGCAACAGAGTGGACACCCGGGAAGGAGTGGAAAGCATGAAAAAGGATATGAGGAAGCTAGAAGAATGGTCTAAGGTTTGGCAATTAAAATTCAATGCGAAGAAATGCAAAGTGATGCACTTAGGGAGTAGAAACCCAAGAGAGACTTATGTGTTAGGCGGTGAGAGTCTGATAGGTACTGAGGGGGAGAGGGATCTTGGGTTGATAGTATCTGAGGATCTGAAGGTGACGAAACAGTGTGACAAGGCGGTGGCCGTAGCGAGAAGGTTGCTAGGCTGTATAGAGAGAGGTGTGACCAGCAGAAGAAAGGAAGTGTTGATGCCCCTGTATAAGTCATTGGTGAGGCTCCACCTGGAGTATTGTGTTCAGTTTTGGAGGCCATATCTTGCGAAGGATGTTAAAAAAATGGAAGCGGTGCAAAGAAAAGCTATGAGAATGGTACGGGATTTGCGTTCCAAGACGTATGAGGAGAGACTTGCTGACCTGAACATGTATATCCTGGAGGAAAGGAGGAACAGGGGTGATATGATACAGACGTTCAAATATTTAAAAGGTATTAATCCGCAAACAAATCTTTTCCGGAGATGGGAAGGCGGTAGAATGAGAGGACATGAAATGAGGTTGAAGGGGGGCAGACTCAGGAAAGATGTCAGGAAGTATTTTTTCACGGAGAGAGTGGTGGATGCTTGGAATGCCCTCCCGCGGGAGGTGGTGGAGATGAAAACAGTAACGGAATTCAAACATGCGTGGGATATGCATAAAGGAATCCTGTGCAGAAGGAATGGATCCTCAGAACCTTAGCTAAAATTGGGTGGCAGAGCAGGTGGGGGGAAGAGGGGTTGGTGGTTGGGAGGTGTGGACAGTGGAGGGCAGACTTATACGGTCTGTGCCAGAGCCGGTGATGGGAGGCGGGACTGGTGGTTGGGAGGCGGGAAGTACTGCTGGGCAGACTTATACGGTCTGTGCCCTGAAAAAGACAGGTACAAATCAAGGTAAGGTATACACATATGAGTTTATCTTGTTGGGCAGACTGGATGGACCGTGCAGGTCTTTTTCTGCCGTCATCTACTATGTTACTCGTGAATTTTTTTATTTTATTTTATTTATAAGAATTTCATTTTACAAGCACTAAAATAACTTGCCAGAAATACAGACAAAATAATACAAGAATTATTTCAATCAGGTAATTATAAACTCTTCCTTAGACCACAAAATAGGGAGAGTGAAACAAGACAAGGAGATCAATCAAGCACAGTAAACAAAAGAAACGTGATATTAACCTGTTTATCCCCAGTTATTTATTATCTGAATCATTATTCCACATTGATCGTCTGGTTGGCTTCTTCAAACCCAAAATGGTGTATAGTCAATTTATTTCGTTGGAAACATACTTATTGTCCAATATTAGTGGAAATAATACAACTGACTTCATTTTTTCTCTTTTAAAATCAGAAATTATTTAACAATACAAAGATTTAAATCTCTAATCCAATTCCCACTGATTAAGGTAATCCCAGTTTCACAGGCTTCACTCCTTTTGAATAAATATACTAAGAGGAATCATTTCAGAGGAAAAAACTTTAGGAGTCATACCTGGAACTCTGGGAAAACAACAATCTCGATATTAATCATCTGTAATAATATTCATTTTGTTCAAATTTTTCTGGTCTGTTATCATCTTCAAAATCTTAACCATTTCCTATTCCTGTAGAACTTAATTTGCCATATCAATTTTTCATTCTCAAAGGATTCAATTAGATTATCCATGTGGCTCACTAATAAGATTATATCGGAAGCAAACTTATTTACTACCACTGTTAGGTCCTGGAGCGCCTTCCAGATGATATTCAATGTAACCTCAATAGGAGCCAAAAACTCCAAGCTGATAGCTCTTGTGGGTGTAGGAGTGGCACCGCCGACAAGAGTTCAGCTGTAAACAACTTCCGTTCAGCATACACTCCTAACTCACTCCTCCACTCCTTTGGACATGGAGGTTAAATGATTCGGAAGCAATGAAGTTGTTTCCAGGTCCAAGAGTGTCGACACTCCTTCGCTGGTGATAATCAAAGGACTCACCAACCCAGTCATCTGTGGGCAGCCTGTCACTCAGTGATCCCACACTTGCTTCACAGGGGACAAAACGCTGGCCATCGGCGGCTGACCCCTTCCTCTCAGTTAAGGTAACTGCAATTGCAGAGAGGAAATTTCAAGTAAACAAAGACAAAACTTCAGAGGTCAGCTGGGCCGTTGAGTGTCCGAGCTTCAGGTCGCCATCTTTTCACTCTCCCTAATTGGGACACTTTTTGGTTTCTCCTCAGAGGCCTGTCTGATATGGGTAACCCTTCAGCATAGCCCTCTGAGTCATTGAAACACAGAAGCCCCTCCACCACTACAAAGTGGTGTCCCTTCGGAGGGGTCTATTTGAATTTTGCCCACACCCTTTTCTTAATCTCGTTTCCCATCTAGTCCTGCCTAATTATTCTCTCACTTATCCACCCTTAATTATTTCTTTACCCTTGAGATAGTCTAAATCCCTGGTTAGGACACCTTATGCATGGTTCAGTTTACCTGGTTAGATATGGGGCACTGGAACTGAATATTACTGGTGCCTGCATATCTCTCAGTTCCACCCTGACTCTGCCCCCGAATCACCCCTCCACTTCCTGGACAGAACTTTTGCCAATATTCAGCGGCACTGTTCGGTTAAGTGTTGTTTAATATTGGCTCATGGCCAGTTCGGCATGATTTAACCAGGCAGCAGCGTATCCTGCCTGCCTGACTGTCTTTCTTCTATGTTTGTGCAGCGCTGCGTACGCCTTGTAGCGCTATAGAAATGCTAAATAGTAGTAGTAGTAGTAGTAGGTTATATCACTTTGAATATTGACCCATCAGACTTCAGTTATTTCAAAGAAACGATCTAAATTGTAAGGAACATCTCACATTTACAGTCAAGTCTGAAATTGTGGTTATAAAAATAATCACATGCTAATCAATGATGTTTAATGTTCACAGGAAAAACTTAAAATGCACCTGGAGCCTCTGAGAAAGGATCTGGAAGATCTTCTGAAGTTTAAATCTACTGAAGAGAAGAAAGCTGAAGAGCTGAAGGTGGGTGTCTGTGTCTCCTTCTGAGCCAGTTTCTGCAGGGTTTTTGTTATTCTCACTACATCAATCCCCTGAATCACCTGAATAACAGAAAAATAAAATTAATTCTGCCTCATTACTTATAGTATGGGAACTATTGGCTAAAAACAGGCAGGTTCTGAATCTGTATGTGGAACAAAGGAAAATTGTATCATTGTATTTCTTGCAGAGAGGTAGTGTGGTATGGGCTGCAAAATGGGAAAGGAGCGCTGGGCTCAAGCTTGTTCCAGTCCAGCAGTGTAAAGTGGGGGGTCTTCGGGGCTGTTGTGGTGCCAGGAAGGATGTCTGCAGGGCTGTATTGCACTGGGGCCTGTTAGGGGGCAGGAATTGGAGCAGAAACATGCCTGAAAGGGTCTCTGGTGTGGGGAAGCAGAGCGTGAAGTAGGCAGGAGCCTGCAAAAGAGAAAGTAGTACGTTCTAGGCCCACTGGGGAAAATATTGTCCTGATTCAGGGCTGTGCTGGGCTCCAAAGTGTGGCAGCTGTCTGGCCATGTTGGAGTGGGTCTGGGAAACCAACTTGAGCACCAGTGGGCCCAAAGCAGGAGCCCTGACAAACCCAGAAGTGTGTGCATGGGTGAATGCATGTTCATGGGATCACAGGGCCCATAAAGAAAGTGGAGCTTGGTGTGGAACAGAACCAGGACTGAGTGTGGAGGTGAGAAGTGAGAGTGGAGGAACAGAGGAGCAACAGCGGAGGTCTTTTAATGATTCTGAGTTGGTCATTGAAGGAAGGTTGTAAGAGCTGAGTGTGGAGAGCAACTGCAGTTTTAATTAAGCTCTCAAGTGAATCTAATTAATAACAGGCAAGAGAAATTTTTTGAAGTATTATCAGGTGGACGATAACCGTATTTTATATACATTTGTGTAAAAAACATTTAAAAGACACTTAAAGGTGTTAGTTAAAAATGATATAATAGTTGAAAAGCAATTTTCACTGCCTGATCAATGAGGAGGTGGGTGTTGTAAATCTTGCAGTTTGAGCTTTATACCAGCAAGACTAGAAAGGTAGAACTTCAGGCTGAAGCAATGTGGCTGACAGAGATCTTCAAGCAATGTCAGCTGGAGATCGTGTACAGCCAGTGGGTGAAGTGAGGGTCCCGTAACCACAGCTTCCTACCCAGTGGCGTAGCCACAGGTGGGCTTGGGTGGGCCGGGGCCCACCCACTTAGGGCTCAGGCCCATCCAACAGTAGCACATGGTAATGAAAATGCTGCTCTCCACAATACTGGCACCTTCGCATGCTCAATTTTCAGCGCAAGCCTGCTGCAGACTACCAAGGTGGAGACTGGAGAGAAGCATTTTCCCACCAGCTGAGATATTTTTTTGATGTGGGGGTGGGGGAGAGAACATTTGCTGCCCACCCACTTCTTGCCTAGGCCCACCCAAAATCTGCTGTCTGGCTACGCCCCTGTTCCTACCACTCCACCTTCTCTTTAGTGGCAGCACTGCAACTACATTCAAATCACAGACATTGTGCGTTAACATCAGGATGTGTTGGTCTGTGACCACTTACTTTGTTGTTTGTTGTTGTTTTTGTTTTGAGTTTTTCAAAGCTTTATTTTACTAAGCTGCGATGGTTAAAATTTTCCCGCACATGGCAGAAACCAGGTGGTAATCGTCATTCTACACACGTAGATGATCACCGCGTGGTTAACACATGGCATTTTACCATTAAGTCAATGGGTGGCAGTAACGTCTCAGACCCAAAATGGACATGCGCCAATTTTTATTTTACCGCAAGTCCATTTTTAGCAAAAAATTTAAAAGGGCATTTTTTACAGGCTTGCTGAAAAATGGATTTCCTCATGCCCAAAACACGCGCCTACACCAGTGCAGGCCATTTTTCAGTGCGCCTTGGTAAAACAGCCCCTAAGTCTTAAAGAATCAACTCCCTCCCCCCAACTGTGACCACTTATTTTGAAAGTTCTCGCAGTGCTGTCATTGAAGAGAAGGTAGATCAGTGGAGGACCACCACTCAACAAAATGTTCAAAAGGGCAGGGCAAGATTGTGGGGTAGAAACGAGAAGGAAGCTGGGGCTAAATACTAGAAGCAGAATGAGAAGAATGACAGCCTAATGAATACTGAGGAAGGGAGAGAATGGGGAGATGCAGAGAGTAGATGCTGAGGAAGAGAGAAATGGAGGGTGCTTGTGGTAAGGGGTAAGAATAGGAAAGAAGGGAGACCCCTCTTCTGCTCACTTAGAAACAATATGGGGACAACAGTGGTACCAGGGTGGGTACATTGCAAATGGGGAGAGAGGCAGAGGGAGTTGCTGGGCAGGGGATGGTGAGAGAGGAAGACTGGGAAAAGAGTGGGTGGTGAGAGGAGGAAGTGCTGTACCAGAGCCACCACTGAGAGGAGGGTAATGGAGCCACTGCAACAAAATCACTCTAGTGTTACTGAGAATTATCTCTCCTTGTTTAATCCAGACTGAGACAGAGAGGAAAAGACAGATAGTTGAGTCCGAGTTTGAAGAGGTACAACAGTTTCTGAATAAGGAGAAGCAGATCCTTCTCTCGAGACTGGAAGAGGAAGAGAAGAAGATTCTCCAGAGAATCACGGAAAATGTGACCCAGCTAGAAGAGCAAAGTTCCTCCCTCATGCAGCTGATCTCCGAGATAGAGGAGAAGAGTCAGCAGCCAACCAACGAGTTACTACTGAAGGTGAGATTAACAAATCTATTTCTATGGAAGTTACAGATCTTCCAGGAGGAATCAGGGAGTAGTAATTCAAGTAGCAGATCGAAATATCTTACATAAGGGCTGATTTTTCAGCCAGCAGCTGCACTTACCAAATCAGAGCTTTTAAAATAATTTCATGGGGCTTAAATGGCCAAATCTTCCTGCTCTGAAGAAGGTGTAAATTGCTGTATGTGCTCTACACATGTACACACAAGTCAGTGTTTTTAATAATCTATATTTGAGTCGTTGAGTGAAAAGGTACCAAACGTGGGTTACAAATAACAGAGATAAAGGCTATAAAAGTTTGGAAGGGTAAATTGGGCAACTTTCATTTTTGAAAGTTTTGTGTACTGTAGGGTCAATAGAGAGGGACTATGCAACTTTTTCACAACGTTGATGTTTTTCATGTTCTACAGCCTAAAAACTGTGGGTATGTGATTTCCAGGGTTAATTACTTAATTGATAAACATTTCTTATTTTTTAAAGATGTAGTTAGTCCATTCCTGAGGCTGAAATTGTGCAGGATTATCCCTCTGGTAGAAATTTATTTATTTATTTGTTACATTTGTATCCCACATTTTCCCACCTATATGCAGGCTGAATGTGGCTTAGGTAAAGAACAAATACAAAGGGTTCATGTGTTACAGACATATTTGGGAATCGTAGAGAGCAAGAGTTGGGTTATGTCCATTACTAGCTTTAGTTAATTGTGTAGCAGGGTTCACTTACCCCACTTTTGATACCTTTTCACCCACACATCACAACTCCACCTCTGCCCAAACCAGGCCCTTGAGAGCCTCTACATGCAGATCACAGATCAGAGCCACTAAGGAGGTTTCAGTACTGTGCCCCATCCAAAAGTCTGATTGATTGGAATGAAGGACCTGTGTTTTATCTAAATACTTGAAAAGTTGCCCAAGTATCAATTACAACTTAGGAGATAAATGGTAGGTTTGAAACAGGCTGATACACTGGACAACATGATTTTTGTTTCCATAATGAGTTTGGGTGTTTCTTATAGATTTTTAGATGCTGATCATAGAAATGGCATCAAAATTTTGTAGCTGTTATGTGATTGAGCAGAACTGTGAGTAGAGTATCCTAATGTATAATGTGTTCTTATAAACTAAAAGATTCAAAAATAACAGCTTGTGTGTTAAAATATTCCAACCGGTCTACACAAATTGCCACCATTATGAGGAAGCATTGGAATATAATGTCAACAACGCATCCATCCTTTCGAGATCATCATTTAATGATGTCCTTTTCTCGTAACCGGAACCTGCAAGATCAGTTCAGTTATGCAGATGTTTGGTCTCAAAAACAAAATGAGGAAGGACGGCATCAGAGATGTGGTCACTGTTCCATTTGTTCAATGACAAAGGAGGGATCTGATTTTAGCTCTACAACAGGGAAGATCTATAAAGTAAGATGTAGAACCTCTTGTGATTCTACAAATGTGGTTTATGTTTTTTGGTGTCCTTGTGGCCTTATGTACGTGGGTCACACCACGAGACAATTTAGAACGAGAGTAATAGAACATCGTCACTGTATCTCAAAGTTAAAGTTGGAAGCACCAATGACACGCCACTGTGTTCATTTTCAACACCAGTTTGATCAATTGACCTGCATGGTTATAGACCAAATTACATTGGGTAAGAGAGGGGGGGATATTAAAAGTGTTCTGTGGAGAAAAGAACAATAACTAGATCCATTTATTACAAACAGTGGAACCACAAGGTTTAAATCGGGAGTATTGAATGGAATGCGTATTTTTAACATAGGAGTAGCCACTCCCCTATAGGATTGCCTGAATGAGCATATTTAAATAGATGAGACTTTTTGGGGGGCGGGGCTTCCCTACGTAGAGTGTATGACGCGATCAGGTTGAAATTTCCTGTGGGCGTCTTTCCACCGGCGCCATCTTGTCAGTGCATGCATTACAGTTTTGTGGACTGTTTTATGATGTTGAGATGACCGTGCTAAGATTTATTTGAGTGCCCTTCCTGAAGCAGCCTGTAGAGTGGCGAAACAAGGCGCACTTGTCGAAGGGATTAAAACAGACTACAATGGAGGAATCCAACTACACAATCTTCAACCTTGATGTATTTTATCACTAACCCAATCGGAAGGACTATAAAAGAAGATAAGTGATTGCTAACTGTTTGAAAGATAGTTTGGGATGCCTTAAGATATGCCGGGTTTTTGGGGGTTTTGAGAGGAGGTGTTTCATTTTGTTAATTTCTAAAATTGAAAGAGAGAAGAGAAAGGAGAGTTTTTGTACCATTCGTTTTTCTCATGTATACATGAGTTTTTGCGATTGGAGTTTTTCTCTCTTTTTGGAACCAGTGATAGTATTTTACTCCTGAAGAAAAAAGTGGAAGGTGCAATTTTTTTTGCTGAGTATTCCCTATTAGGAGGTTTGAGGTTCCTAGTTGATTTATTTAAAAAACACTATGGTTATTTAACCTTGGAAATTGCAAAGTGAGACACCCATAAAACCTATATTTCAAACTTTTAGAGATTTAGAATTTGAATTAAGATAGTTTGAAATTCCCAGGTTTAAATTTAGAGGGTTTTCTTATAAACTGTGAAATCTAACTAGAAATATTCTCTGTTTCATTTCCCTTTAGGATGTGAAGGACGCCCTGAGCAGGTACAAGTTAGTTTTCTGTCATTTTCTATGCGGCTGGATGGATTTTGAGTGAGAAAGAAGGGAATTAATTAATTTATTTGGTCCACTTGTATCCCACATTTTCCCAGCTTATGCGGGCTCAATGTGGCTAACAAAGTTACAAGAAAATTACATAATACAACAGGAGAAAATTGTTCCAGTAATAGATTTACAAATTAAGTACAGAGTAGCTAAAATAAGAGAATACGGATGGGAAAACAGGAGCAACCAAGGAGAAGCTGACAGAGGGTAAGGTAAACCAACTCGGGGGAAAAAATTGATTGGTGAAAGGGAGAGGAGTAGCCTAATGGTTAGTGCAGCAGACTTTGATCCTGGCAACCTGGGTTTGAGTCCCACTGCAGCTCCTTGTGACTTTGGGCAAATCACTTAACCCTCCATTGCCCCAGGTACAAAAAAACTCTGATTGTGAGCCCCCTAGGGACAAAGTACCTGTATATAATGTGTACAGTGCTGCGTATGTCTAGTAGTGCTATAGAAATGATTAGTAGTAGACATGGAATTGAGAAAGGGAGGTGGGATTAAGTGAGGAGAAGGAGAACTAAAGTTTAGATGAAACACTAAGAAATGGAGGGGAAGAAATGTTGGATGGGGAGGAGAATTGCAGATCTACTTTCCCTTCCCTCTGATTCTCCCTTTTCCTCTCCCACCAACCTCCCTGTCCTCACCTATTTTGCCCTCCATGAATCCTCCCTTCATTCCCCACCAAACTCCACCCTGTGAATCTCCTTTCCGCCTCTACTCTGCCAGTTGTGCTGCCCCTCAACCCTAGTGCAGAAGGAGTTGCTGGCGATGGTCTCTGCTCTGACGCTGTCCATAACAAAATAATTCTATAAAAATGTGTTTATATTTCTTTGAAGGGTGAGTAAACATGTGGATAATGGTAAGCCAGTTGATACTGTTTATCTGGATTTTCAGAAGACATTTGATAAAGTTCCCCATGAATGTCTCCTGAGGAAATAAAAAGTCATAGGATGGGATACAGTGTCGTATTGTGGATTATAAGAACATAAGAGTAACCATACTGGGTCAGACCAATGGTCCATCGAGCCCAGTATCCTGCTTCCAACAGTGGCCAATCCAGGTCACAAGTACCTGGCAGAAACCCAAATCGTGGCAACACTCCATGCTACAAATCCCAGGGCAAGCAATTGCTTCCCATGTCTGCCACAATAGCTGACTATGGACTTTTCCTCCAGGAATTTGTCCAAACCCAGATACGCTAAGCACTGTTACCACATCCTCTAGCAAAGAGTTCCAGAGCAGAACTATTTGTTGAGTAAAATAATATTTCTTCCTATTTGTTTTAAAAGTATTTCCATGTAACTTCCTTGAGTGTCCCTTAGTCTTTGTACTTTTGTAATGAGTAAAAAATCGATTTACTTCTACTCATTCTACACCACTCAGGATTTTATAGACCTCAATCATATCTCCCCTTATCCGTCTCTTTTCCAAGCTGAAGAGCCCCAACCTCTTTAGCCTTTCCTCAGACGAGAGGAGTTCCATCCCCTTTATCATTTTGGTCGCTCTTCTTTGAACCTTTTCTAATTCTGCTATTGGGCTGATTTTCAAAACTGAAAAACATCTAAAAAGTGGCATAAAGCAGCATTTGGATGTTTTTCTCACAAAAACACCAAAATCAGTATTTTCAAAACCTATTTTTAGACATTTTTCTATGAAGTCCGTCAGAAGTGCATTCAAATCTCTCCCGGTGGAGGTGGTGGAGTCGAGGACTGTTCCAGAATTGAAAAAGGCATGGGATAAGCATGTGGGATCACTTAGGAACAGGAAGAATTAGGGGTTACAGAGGATGGGCAGACTGGATGGGTCATATGGAGGGGCATAATCAAACGCGAACGCCTATGTGTAAGAACGTCCATCTCTGAGAACGGGTCTGTGAAGGGGCGGGCCGAACTGTATTTTCGAAAAAAATGGACGTCCATCTTTTTTTTCGAAAATACATTGGATTAGGGCGTTTTTTGAGCTGGGCGTTTTTGTTTTTTAGCGATAATCGAAACCGAAGCATCCCAGCTCAAAAATGACCAAATCCAAGGCATTTGGTCATGGGAGGGGCCAGCATTCGTAGTGCACTTGTCCCCCTGAGATGCCTCTATGCCAGCCTCAAATATCATACCTAGCTCCATGACAGCAGTATGCAGGTCCCCAGAGCAATTTTAGTTTAGTTGGTGCTGCGCGGGACCCATGCAGAGAGGAAAAATCGGTGTCAGCTAAACAGCTGTGATTTGCTGACAGAAACTTGGAGGGACTTAATGGAAAAGAAAGGATGTCTAAGCAGTGGTGCACTGGCTAGACCCCTGAGCTTGTAATCAGAAGGTTGCTGGTTCAATTCCCCCTTTTACTATCATGGTAATTTAGACGTCCCTGACTGCACTTGCTTGTTTTTTTTTTTTCTTCCGATTTTTCCTCTCTGCATGGGTCCCGCGCAGCACCAACTAAAGTAAAATTACTTCGGGGACCTGCATACTGCTGTCATGGAGCTGGGGATGACACATGAGGCTGGCTTACAAGTTGGAAAAAAAGTGTTTAACGTTCGGTTTTTTTTTGGTGGGAGGGGGTTAGTGACCACTGGGGGAGTCAGGGGAGGTCATCCCCGGTTCCCTCCAGTGGTCATCTGGTCATTTAGGACACTTTTTTGGGACCTGTTCATGAAAAAAACGGGTCCAACAAAAGTGACCTAAATTCTCTCTGAAAACGCCTTTCTTTTTTCCATTATCGGCCGAGCACGCACATCTCTGCTCAGCCGATAACCACGCCTCAGTCCCGCCTTCACCACGCCTCCGACGCCCCCATCAATTTTATTCGTTCCCGCAACGGAGTGCAGTTGGAAACGCCCAAAATCGGCTTTCGATTATACCGATTTGGGCACCCGCGTGAGAAAGACGTCCATGTCCCGATTTAGGTCGGAATGCAGGCGTTTTTCTCTTTCGATTATAAGCAGGATGGCCTTTTTCTGCTGTCATGTTTCTGTTTACTAAGATGCACTGGTGTAATTGGCGAGCGCTGAATGCTAGAAACACCCATATATTCCTATGGGTGTCTCTGGCGTTTACCGCGCACTAGAAACACTAGCACACCTAGAACATGGCTTAGTAAATAGGGCCCTAGAACTGCAATGTAGTCTTAGAATCTGTTTGGTGACCTTCATTAAGGTGATAACGTCAAAGAAAAATTTTTTTTTGTGTAAAAACACAGACTTAACCGTCAGTGTCCAAGTTCCTGACGCACCAACTGTGGCCAGAGTTTCGCCTCTTAACTATTTTAAGGTGTTCCCCTTGTGTCGGTTTTTGCTTAGCCACATATTTCTCAGCATCACCAGGGGTTTCTGCTTGTTGTGAAAAATGTCTGTGATAACACTATGGTTTAAAGTATTTTACTGTAAGGTCTTTCTATTCACAGTAATAAAAATGATTTAAACATAAAAAAAAAAGTGCATTCAAATCTCAGGGGCTTGTTCAGGCTGGGACTTATGCGTTCTTAACGATCATCTGTTCAAGTTTCTGTGTGTGCGTCTGATGTCAGACGCACACACAGAAACTTGAACAGATGATCATTCATCAAGCAACACCCCGCAGCCGAGAAGAGAACTTTGGCTGTCGGGGGTTGGGGTCCCCCGTCAGCACAGGTACGCGATGGCGGCAGGGGAGGGTTTTTGGCGGAAAGGGGGAGGTCAAGAGGGTCGCGGCAGGGGAGTCCATGGATCAGTAATGCGGGGGGGGGGGGTGTTGAAATCGGAGGGAGGGGGAGTCTGGAACTCGGTAGGAGGGGCGTGAGGGGGCCTTGAACTGGATGGGAGGGACATGTGTGTGTGGGGGGGGGGCGGAGGTGTTGATGTGCTTCGGGTGGTGGGAGGGGGGTGTTTGATGTGGCGGGGGGGGGGTGCTTTGGTGATGCACCGAGGGGGGGGGGTTCTGTGTTGCCGCGCTTGTATTTTTCTGTTGCGCTGTTCCCTGCCACTTGCTCCGAAGTGGCAGGCAGTGGCGCGCTGACAGCTGATTCCCAGGCAGGGGGAGGAGTAGGGAAACTACTCCTCCCCTTGCCTGGGAATCAGCTGTCAGTGACGTCATCCTGGCCACGGAGCCTAGCTCAGCAACTCCAGGAGCCACAGACACAGGCAGTCCCACATTAGAACGTTGATGGTGAGAATTATTATATAGGATTTGTTACGTTTGTATCCCACATTGTCCCACCTATTTGTAGGTTCAGTGTGGCTTACATTTAGATCTAGATTCTATAAATCTAAAACATCTAAGTGAAAAACGCACAAAATCAAGCCATTAGGACGTATGTGGGCCAGTATTCTTAGTAGACTGGCCACACAGACATCCCAGCAGAGCAGTGGGGCACCCTAGGGGGCGCTACAGTGGACTTCACCTAAAAGGTCCCAGGTACGCATCTCACCGCTGCCCCGTTATCTTGTATGGCTAGTCCTCCAAAACCCACCAAAATACTACTGTACACAACTACAATAGCCCTTATGACTGCAGGTCTCACCTATATGTAGGTACAGTAGCTTTTGGTATGTTTTGGAGGGCTGACACTGTCCACCACAAGTGTAACAGATAGAGTGAGATATGGGCCTGGTCCATATCTCTGACCACTAGGCTACTCCAAGGATCTGCTTGCTGCTCTAATTGTAATGACCATAACATGTGAGGCTGTCATAGAGGCTGATATGTACTGTTTATTTTTCATCTTTGGGTGGTGGGAGGGGCTCAGTGACCACTAGGGGAGTAAGAGGGGGGGGGGGGGGTCATGCCTTAATCCCTTCAGTATTCAATTGGTCATTTAAGACACCTTGTAAGACACCTTGTTGTGACTTAGTTGTGATAAAAACAAAACATCTAAATTGTAGCCCTGGATATTTTAGTTTTGTTCCATTGCGGCACAAAAACATTCGAGTATTAGGAATGCCCAAATCCCGCCCCTAACATACTCCCTGGCGTAGCAAAATGTTTAAAAAATGGGTTTCAAAAATAGCGATTTCCAAATGCCATTTTGTGCCACTTTTTGAATGTTTTCCTGTTTCAAAAATCAGTCCCATAATCACAGAAAACTGAGTGTTCATGGTATATTTCATTCCTTCCACTGTTTACATCTCTATCCCCTGGGTGTGAACATCTCCCAGAATAATCCCAGTGACTCTCTAACCCATAGGTGTCAGAAAATGAAGTTTCCAAAACCGGAGGCTGTTTCTACTGATCTGAAAATGGATTTCCAACTGAGCTACCCACAGCAGCTGATGAAATGGATTACAAAATTTGAAGGTGAGGAACTGATCTCTTTAATTTGGTTTGTCTTCTTTTCAAATGCTCTGGATGATTCCACTAAAAATGTGCAGAAATAAAAGTATAAATCTGAGATTTTCAGTGCTGGGCTGTACCAAGATACTGACTATATGGATATACATTGACTGGCAATATTCTGACGGGTACCGAATAATAACCCAGATAAAGTTATCACATCCCTTTTGTTGTCCTAACTTTATCCAGATAGTTACCCAGTTACTAGACTGAATCTTGCCACTAATGAGGTGACTTCTGATTCTTCCGATTCTGAACCTCCAAACCATCCTGGCACTGTGTCGATAATGCCAAGACAGATTGTCCAAATTTCAGCGCTATTATTGACCCTGAGATTAGCAAGTTTAGTGTGGGCAGTGGAAGGATAGACTGCTCAGAGTTGTTGCAGTATAGTGACGGGGTAACGTACCAAGAAACTATTATCTATTGGTGAAAATCTGAGAGAATTCTGACCACAGACAGAAAGACTGAACATCTCGGTAGGTGGAGTCCATAAGCCCCATCCAGTCTGCCCATCTCACTTTCCACAGATCTTCAACCATCATTTTGCAAACCCTGAGAGATTCTTTTGTCTTCCACAGATCCACCTTCCTTTCCATGAAAAACTATTTCCTCAGCTTGGTTTATGTTTACGCTTATTAACATTTTTTATACCGCTTAACTTTCACATACTCGTACTGCCACAGGACACTTTTTCCCGCGCCTTGGTAAAAGGAGGGTGAATGTTGAAAATCAGTGATAAAGAGTAACTAGAGCACCAGAGTGAATAAAGTGTAAAGAAAGTGATCAAAATTAACTGAAGCGCCAGAATAATTCAAGTGTGAAAAATGAAAGAAGCCATCACAAACCTTTAAAAAGAGTATGAAGAAATCTTGGTGCTATAAAACAAATAAATAATCGAACATAAGACCACACTGGCTTTACTTCTTATCTGTTCCCTTCTCTGTTCCCTTCTCCACTACTACCAACTCCAGACTTCGCGCCTTCTGTCTCGCTGCACCCTACACCTGGAATAAACTTCCTGAGCCCCTACGTCTTGCCCCATCCTTGACCATCTTTAAATCTAGATTGAAAGCCCACCTCTTTAACATTGCTTTTGACTTGTAACCACTCGCCCCACCTACCCTCCTCTCCTCTTTCCTCTACACATTAATTGATTTCCTTGCTTTATTTTTGTCTATTAGATTGTAAGCTCTTTGAGCAGGGACTGTCTTTCTTCTATGTTTGTGCAGCCCTGCGTATGCCTTGTAGCGCTATAGAAATGCTAAATAGTAGTAGTAGTAGTCTCTTGTAACCAGAGCTAATGTTGTGATGTCATAATGCCTCAGGCCACCAATAAGAGCCAACCTCATCAGTGATGTCACAATGGCTTGATTGTCCTATACTTGGCTCACTTTTATTACATAGCTCTTTGAGCAGGGACTGTCTTTCTTCTATGTTTGTGCAGCACTGCGTACGCTTTGTAGCGCTATATAAATGCTAAATAGTAGTAGTAGTAGTAGTAGTACTTGCTGCATGGCCATTTCCTGCAGGAAAGAAAGACTTACCCTTTTACACCAGTTCAGGTCCCCTTTTGCCTCAGCTTGGTAAAAAGGGTCCTTTATGAACAACCAAATCAAACAGTACTTGCAGATGTTAAGAATGGTAAAAAATCATGGTACAACCAAAATCAGAGAATGAACTAGAACATGTCATAAACAGCACATACTCTCCCACCAATAATTAAATGCAAAGATACATTTATGGAGAACTGTTAATATAGACCAAGGATGTATTTTTTAAGCACAAGCTTGCTTCAAATGGAAAAAATACATCAAATAGTGGCCAACAATGAGCAACAGAGCCATAATATAAAAAATAAAAATAAAAATGTGGAAGGCACTGGCGACTGGACCAAAAAAGCGTCAAATATCTAAAATGACAAGTTGCCAAAAAACCATGAAACCAAACTCGCTCTCCTGCCAGTGTTTAAAACAAAACGGATCAACTGAGTGACATTGTAAAAATAAGGGTCCTTTTACTAAGCCACAGTAAAAAAGTAGTACGAGTGCGTCTTTCCTTTTCTGAGAAGTTCTGAGAGAAGAGGACATTTCTCTGGTAAGTGAACGCTACTTTGCTTTGTGCTTTGGGAACTTAAAGATTGGGGTTTAAAGGAAGAATTGTAGGTTAGTGTTAGGCAGAATAAAAATATAAAAAGCAAATTTTATCAACTAATCTCCATAGTCTTTTCCACTTAGTTTTAAAAACTTTGTACCACAGCATTAACAGATAGAATCTAGTAGGCAGTGCAGGATCTAGTTTAGTTTCCCCCCTCCAACCCCTAGGACAACTCCTCATTTATAGTCAGTTATTGTAATTAGGGTAACAAGCAAGGAGTGCTCTTACAGAGTTTTAAATACATTTCATTACCATCTAAAAAGGAAACACTAAATAAATCATACAATATACTATATAAACTAAAACACGCTTTTATATTAGGCTAATATCCTTAATACTGTAGCAAGTTTTAAATTATTGAAAAACTCAAAAACACTAAGATGGAGTCAGCAGTCCAGCAGCAAGAGGGGTGCTATCCAGTCTTTTGCATTGAGTGTCTCATGTATGATTATCTCCCAGTTGGTGAGATGTCATATGTTTCCGCCTGATGCCAAGAGCTCCTAGCTCTTAGAGAACGTGTCCGTTCTCTTGAGGCTATAGTAGCAGGCTTGGTGGAGCTGAGGGAGACAGAGAGGTACATAGAGGAGACCTACAGGGATGTTGTAGAGAAGTCCCACCTCCCTTGTGCTACCTTGGAGGAAGGAGGTCTCCTGGTCATCCCCGGAAAACCATTTTGCGGCCTTGTCCACTGTTTCTTTCTTTTGTACGCGCGTTCACATTACTGTTTCTCCTCATGTGTAAAACAAAAGTACAGCAGTCTCCCTTTCCGTTGAGTGTTTTCTCCCTTTAATTTCGCCGTCATCGCGGCCTAGTGGCCGCACGTACGTGTTTCCTTTTTTTGTTGTGGCCTTTTTACCGCCACCATCGACGGTTTTGACCTCGCTGGCGCGATTTTCCCATCGATGTCCTCGAAGGTCCCGAGCGGATTTAAAAGTGTGGTCGGTGCGGCCGGCAAATCTCGCAGTCCGATACTTACGCTTGGTGCCTCCAGTGCCTCGGGCTGGAGCATAATTCCAAAGCGTGCACCTCCTCCCACAGACTGGGTCATAACCACCTCTGGGCGAGTCTCCCACTCTCAAGTTATCTTCAGTGATTTCTAGGTTACTTGGGCCACAGTCCCAGTGGTCCCACAGTTCCCAGAAAGCACTCACAGACCCAACACACAAACCATCAGGATTCTTTATCAGTCCAGACAAATAGGACAAACAAACAAACAAACAAACAATTAGGTTTATTCTCTTAAAAATATTGAACAGTGGGAGAAAATAGTGCAAATAGCAAACAATAACAGGTAACTGAAATATTGATTAATTATAACATTAACTAAACATCTGTATACTGCTTAAACAGTACCGGGGAAGATCAGGACATATAATTCACAGAGCCTCAGCTGAAGTGAAACTCCCACTTTTACCAGCTACTAGCACACTCACAAAAGAAAACACAGTCTCCCTCCAATACTTAAAGTTCAAAGGAACATCTGGGAACACTGCTATTTAGAAAAAATGGACAAATGGAAAAAGAGCAGCACCTGTCACGTAATAAATAATGCATAAGGCTGATGTCACATAATGGTGCAAATTGGGCACCTAATGAAAAGAATAGCACATATCTCATATAAAAAAAACACAAAAAAACTAGCATATTATCCAGTCAATATCACACTAATTATGCAGTCTTTTTCTCATTATTATGGGGTGGGGGGAGTGAAAAAAGGAATGTTTTGGGGTGGGAATATGGTTGTTTATATGACTGGATTCATATGTTTTTGTGATTTTGCATTAAAATTAATAAAAAATAATTTAAACATAGAAAATGCTGACTGTGGGCTGAATATGGGCTGGATGATGTCACGTTCTTACTTTATAACAGTTGTACCATCAGTTCTGTCCAAAGCAACAATGACCTTGCGTTCCCTATTGTCACTCCTATTTGAGTATAAGCTGAAGAAGGAATGGGTGATAAGGCAAAGCTTATTTTATTTTGCTGCATTGCACCCTGGAAGTCACGTGTTTGCTTTGTCATAAGCTTATTCCTGGAATAAGCGGCAGAAAATGTGTTTTACTCTTTTGGGATTTTGCCAGGTACTTGTGACCTGGATTCACCACTGTTGGAAACAGGATACTGGGCTTGATGGACCTTCAGTCTTTCCCTGGATGGCAAAGCTTATGTATGAATGTACTTATGAGATCATTGAAGGACATTTTTATAATTCAAAATCTCTAACATTTCTCTATTATTTTTTTTTTTACAAAGTAAAATCACATCCTGCAGGAATGGGTAAGTTTTATTCAGTTAACAACTTATATATTTTAGGGGTGGGCAATTAATGCGTTAATAACACTATAAATGCATTAATATTTTAACGCATACCATGTTGTTTGATGCTGCCTGTTTTTTTAAATGCTGACCCACCCCTCTCCCACGCTTACCTCTACAGCAGGGCTCGGGATTTTTTCTCCTTCCTGGGAGCTGCCTCAAACTCCTCCTCTCTCCCTGCAGGGACAGACTCTGCAGATACTTGAGCTGCATAGTGCAGAAAATTAGGGAAGGTCTCGTGAGACTTAAAACCGCGTGATTCAAGTATCTGCAGAGCCCAATCACTGTGCAGGGCGAGACAAGGAGTTTGAGGCAACGCTGAGCCTGAGCCCTGCTGTACAAGTCAATGTAGGGATTGGGGAAGAGAAACTTGGTGAAGGCTAGGCATTGGGACATTAGAGAAACTGGGTGAAGACTGTTTGAAACTTTATTCTTTAAAGCCCAAAATGCTGTGATTAAGCGCACTTAATTGCACGATTAACATTTTTAATCTCATGATTAAATTTTTAATCATTGTCCACCTCTAATATATTTTTTATATCATTGTACTTATTTCTCTTCTCTGAGATCTGATCATTGTTCATCATTATTTTAATGCAGATTGGTGGATGGAATTTGGCAGATGTAAAGGTAACTGAATCTGATATATAACTAATTATACCAAACCATCAAATCCACTAATGTGTCCTTTGACTGATCTTGCTATACAGACACCTACAGCCAGTATTAGGGATCATTTTCACCCCTGTGATAGAGAAGATAATGTGTATTTCCCCTGATCAGGGTCAGGGAGTGATTCCCGCATTCATTGGGAGACTCCTGTTTTCTCGGGTCATCTTCGAAACTTTCTCAAGGGAGTGAACAACTCCCACTCAGCAGTCTGTGGCAGTCCCAGGACTTTTCACCAAATAATACTGTACAGTTTGCTTCTGGAAATAGTCACCAAGAGGGGCATAATCGAACAGGGCGCCCAAGTTTTCATGAGGGCGCCCTCGCAGGATAGCTCCGTAACGGGGCGGGGCAACGCGTATTATCGAAACAAGATGGACGTCCATCTTTCGTTTCGATAATACTGTCAGGGACGCTCAAATCTTGACATTTAGGTTGAGTTTAGAGATGGTCGTCCTTAGGTCATTTTTGAGATGGATGTCCTCGGTTTTCAGCGATAATGGAAACCAAAGACGTCTATCTCAAAAATGTCCAAATCCAAGCCCTTTGGTCATGGGAGGAGCAGCATTCATAATGCTGAGCTCCCCAACACCCCCCCCCCCTCCCCAGGTTCGCCTGCCTTCTGACTGCACCCACTACAACTGCTCCAGGGACCTGTATACTGCTGTGATGGACCCGAGTATGGCATTTGAGGCTGGCAAAAAAGTATTTTTAAACTTGTTTTTTATGGTGGGAGGGGGTTAGTGACCACTGGGCTAGTAATGGGAGGTGATCCCCGATTCCTTCCGGTGGTCATCTGGTTAATTCGGATACCTTTTTGAGGCTTGGTCGTGAACAAAATGGACCAAGTAAAGTTGTCCAAGTGCTCGTCAGGGACGGCCTTCTTTTTTCTATTTTCGGCTGAGGATGACCATCTAGTAATCACGCCCCAGTCCCGCCTTCCCTACCCTGCCGACACACCCCCATGAACTTTGGTCGTCCCCGCGACGGAAAGCAGTCGAGGTTGTCCAAAAATCGGCTTTTGATTATGCCGATTTGGACAACCTTGCGAGAAGGACGCCCATCTCCCGATTTATGTCAAAAGATGGGCGCCCTTCTCTTTCGAAAATAAGCCTGCAAGTGTCCTAGAGTGGCCAAGGGGGATACAGTAAATAGCTTTTTATCATTGCCTCCAAAAACTGCTTGCAAAATGGAATAAACATATTTAATCTGATGACCAGATTAAGACAAGAACTGTTTCCACCTGAATGATACAGTATAGTTTGCTTCTGGAAGTGGCCACCAAGCATCCAGAGGATGTACCAATCGTAAGAGAAAGAAACATGTGATGTGTCTTAGTGACAAAATAGGTGTGATCCATCCAGCAAAAAAAGGAAGAGATTTGGTGGTCTGTTCGTGAAGCAGAACCAGAAGGTTCCAAAACAACATCAGTGCTTTGTGATGAGTCAGTAGAAAAGATGGAAACGTGGTTAAATTTCTGGATAATGCAAATGGTGGATTAAAAAAAAAAAAAAAAAGCACTGTGGACAGCATTGCTGTGAGGATGAAAGCCAAACAGATTTATAAACACATCAGCCAGGGTCAGGAAAGCGTGAGCCCCCCAAGTTCCCCACAACTCCTTCTCTCTGTAGCAAAAAACCCCATAACAGTTCCATTCTTCCGTGATGGGGCGTGGTGGAGGGGAGAAGTGAAGGACAACAAAAAGAAGTTAGGTGTTCAATAAACATCATAGAAGTAAACCAAGATCAAATAGAAGATCATGAATCCCAGGAAGAGGCAATGAAATATCACGTAAACTGAGGTTACTACTGATTGCAACATGTCTGGGGTTTGGTGCACCAGAATAGTCTGAGTAACTATCTTTTGTCTTAGCAAAATAAAAACAACAGTGTAACAGAACATTTATAACAGACAAACCAAGGAAAACTGCAATAGGTACAATACAAAGCATGCAACACCTAGAACAAGATGGTCTAGACATCACACACTAAATAGGAAGTTGCTCATTACTATTAATTCTATAATGGAAGGAAATGTCAATAAATCTGGTATTAAACAAGGTTGGAAAAGGGATAGAACAAACCCAGCGGGGGTAGCTTCCCACTAGCTGCCCCATTCAGGTCAAATAGAAATATAGAAGGAAAGAGACAGGGGCAATGAGAAACAAGGGGGTTTAACAAGGGAATAAAGAAGTGCAGGGTAGATCATAGCTAAGAAATTAAAGATATATTGCAGGAGCCCTTTACCATGTCCGGGAGTCTCAGAATACATGTCAGGGAACATCAAGAGGTGTCCCCAAATCACTGCTCAGGGTTAGAGATGAAAAAGCAGGATAGAGAGAAAGGGAAAAAAATACTACTGAAGAAAACATTCTATATCTAAAAACAGGTGAAAAAGGTCTTCAGAAGAGAGAAAAGGTAAATGACTCTGGATCATGCAAACAGGAGAAAAACAAAGGACTGTACACAGAGGGGACAAAATGAGAGAGAAAAAAACAAATAAATGTGAATTTGAGGAAAAGAATGCTCAAGATGTATAACAGCTAAAAAAACGACCCGAAACGGTCGTGTTTCGGCTCCAAGGCCTGCATCAGGGGTCTATTAAATCTTTTGTGTCTGCCTGATGGCTTAGTCAAGAGAAGTATAGCTGTTAGGCTTCCTTAAACTCAGAAAATCCAGTGCAGCTGTATACCGTGACGGTAGAACGCATCTATGGCGTCAACAGCGTAAACCCTATTGGCTCACACGGCTTTAACGCCATACCTGATAGGTTGGTTTTTTTTGAATGGAGGTTTCCCATTACAGCATTTGTTTTTAACTTTGGGTATTATTCTAATGACTTTTTAAAATATTTTATAGCATTGTCTACTGTCAGAGAGATTGTTCAGGGCATGTGTTTGCATCATTCTCTCTGACAGTAACAATGCTATAAAATATTTTAAAAAGTCATTAGAATGATACCCAATAACTCGTAACAAGAGCGATTAACACATCTAGCTGATTGTTCAGATGCAGGAGAAAGCTTCTACCCACTGAAAACAAGGACATGCAGGTACTGGAAGATATCTTTATCCCCACACAGCGTCAGATGTTATGGCCAGTGCTATTAGAGCAGCAAGCAGGTCCCTGGAGAAGCCTAGTGGTCAGTGCAATGCACTGTGGAGAAGGTGACCAAGACCCATAATCCACTACTAACTATTACACTCGTGGTGGAAAGTGTCAGCCCCCCAACCCCCACCCAAAAATCCTACTATACCCATACAGTATATAGGTGACACCTGCAGCCATAAGGGTATTGTAGTTGGGTACAGTAGGTGTTTGGTGATTTTGGAGGGGGTAACAGTGAGATGTGTACCTGGGACCTTTTATGTGAAGTCCACTGCAATGCCCCCAGGGTGTCCCATTGTTCTACTGGGATGTCTGTTTGGCCAGTCTACTAAGAATGTTGGCCCCCCTATCCATCCCAACAATGTGTAGGAAATAGCCATTTTCAAATAAAAAAGATAGTCTTTTTCTGGTTTGAAAATGGCCATTTTCAGTTCACGATTTTTAGATGTTTTCAGTAACATGTCCAAAATTGGATTTAGACGTCATATCGAAAATGCCCCTCTGTGTTTCTCTGATTTTTGTTATGTGTTGTCCTATGCAGGAACCAAACCCTGTATTTCCTATAGGGACATGTGTTCACTTTCATGGTTTTGAGGAAAAATTGTTATAGCTGGAACCTAACTCCAGTTTCCCATAATTACATTTTTTTGTATTCGCAAATTTGCAGTTTGCGATCTTTTTGGTGAACCAAACCATCGCGAATGCTGAGAATGGACTGTACATCCAAATTTAAAGCAAAATAAATTTTGTAAACAACAGACTGGTCTCAGCCTCCATCTTCTGGAAAATCCTGAAATTCTGGAATGGGATAAGAACACTGGACCTGTGGGATGGGGGTGGGGATGGAGGGATACCATATGGCTCCAGAAAAAGGAGGACAGATTAAGCCAGTCTGGGTTTTACTTCCATTGCTTTCAACCCTGGCCGGTGGGGAGAAGAAGATGTGCTGGATCTGGGGTGGGGGAAATGGAGATATGATGGACCTGGGGTGGGGGGAGATGTACCTTTACTGTTGTTATATAGTCAGCTCTTTTTTTATTCAATATTTTGGGTGGAAGAACAGTAGATGGAAGATGTTAATTTTATTACTCAGGGGTCGATATTCAAAGCAATTTAACTGGACAAAAAATGGCTCCTGATCAGTTAATACCTCTCAAACTGGCAATTAGTAAATTATCTACTGTGGGATCAAGCTCTCATATCACTACAGTTCATTCCCACCACCTCAGTTCTTCACCGCCATACTTCTTCCATCGCGATAACATTAGCCCCTGGGTCCGAAATATCTCACTAACATGAGTATTTGAAAATATATATAATTAAGATATAAAATAAACAAAGAAGTAAATATATAGATGAAAGGTGAAAAATGTGAACCGGTGAAGAAATGTGTGCAGGTTCTATCGCCATTATTGATTCTTGGCGGTGAGCATGAGGTCAGAAAGAAAAAGGAAGATTTGATATATACTAAGCTATTGATGGAAGAACTGAGGTGGTGGGAATGAACTGTAGTGATATGAGATCCAGATCAGTTAAATAATTTGTTTGTGCTAACCACTAATTTTCAGCACTGCTAAGGTGTCCCTAAAACCAGCCCCTCCAAATGATACACTGATTATGATATATAAGAACTTACTAATCTACCTATGAAAGGTTATTTTGTTATTATACTTCCTCTGTGTACATCCATATGCTGCACAAGACGGCATGTTTGAAAATATAAGTGAGATTAAATAAAAATGCCACCAACAATAAAGAATGACAAGGAGGATGCAGCAGCTCATATTTGCTTGCTTTGTTTTGAGAGTACGGGGATGACGGCTGAGAGGGGTAAGGGAAACGTAGATTAACCTAAGTGGCGTCAAAGTTTTGACGTCATCCCACTTATGCAACCTCCTTGGTATGACTAGACTCATTCCAATATGGAACACTGAAAAGCTCATATCCAATAACATGAGTCAAATCTATGAGGCAGGAAGGTGATAATAGCCAATAGCAGAGCTCCTGTCATAGAAAAAGTGATTGACTGTCACTGAAGAACCAGCAAATGAGGATTAGAGATAGGTGTAGGAATGAAGGCTAGAGCTGGGTGTGTGAGGAGCCAATGAGGGTTAGCGGTGGGTGTGTGATAAGCTAATGAGAAGTGTTTGCTCATGTTTATTAATGTGTCTCCTCTCTGCAGTAAATCTGACTCTGGATCCTGAAACTGCTCATCCTAATCTCGTCTTGTCTGAAGATGGGAAAAGTGTCACATGGAGAAACACAAGACAGAATGTGCCGGACACTCCTCAGAGATTTGATCTTTATCCCTGTGTGCTGGGGAGAGAGGGCTTCACCTCAGGGAGACATTACTGGGAGGTGGAGGTTGGGGATTTGAAGTTCTGCTCATTGGGAGTGTGTCAAGACTCTGTGAGGAGGAAGGGGGAGATCGCACTGTCACCTGGGGAAGGATTCTGGACAGTGAGGCTGTGGAATAAACAGGAATTCTGGGCCCTCACCTCCCCTCAGACCCAGCTCCCCCTGAGTGAGATCCCCCGGGCAGTGGGGATTCTGCTGGACTATGAGGCAGGAAAGGTGTTGTTTTACGATGCAGAGAATAAATCTCTGCTCTTCACCTTCACCGACATCTTCAAAGGGAAACTCAGACCTTTCTTCTGGACTAATTCTGAAATTCCTCTGAGAACCCGTCAGGTTCCAGCCTGGAATTAAACATCAGGAACTCAGGATTAACATTCCCAGACTCTACAATTTGTAGTTATGTTACCAAATTCTTATATACGGTCACCAGAAAATATAATAAATCTGGGAAGCTCTGCTGCTGTTCCTTATGATTTCATAAAATTCAGCTGCGTTCCTGATATATTTCCTTAATCTGAAGTCTGTGGCAGGAGACAACATGCACCAAAATGGACTTACCACCCAACTACCGTGTGGCGCTTGCAGTAATTTCATTTCGGACGCACGTAGCAGACACACCAAGTGGCATCTGACGGCCAAATTTTTACTGCTAGGTCTATGGCTGGTGGTAAGGTCTGAGACCCAAAATGGACGCGCTGCAATTTTGATTTTGCTGCACGTCCATTTTCTGCAAAAATTTTAAAAATTATTCTGCACATGCCCAAAACCCACGCCTACACTACCGCAGGCCACTTTTTACCACAGCTTAGTAAAAGGACCCCTTAATTTGAAGTCTGTGGCAGGATTGTGAGAGGTGGAAAAGTTTTCAGATTTGTGTTAAACATGTTCAAATTTATCACTGCCACAGAAATATTAAAATTTGAGGATTTCTTTCTTTCCTGTAAAGATAGAAACCAGAAAACTTTCAGAGTTTAAAACATGAAATTATCTGTATAATAATTTGTACCTCAAGGTTCTCTGTCTGTCTGGGTTCGTAACATCCTGACGTCAGCTCGCCTCCAGCGTTCCCTTCCCTCTCACTGTCCTGCCCTCGCGTAAAGACGAAATGACGTCAGAGGAGGCCGGGACACTGAGAGGGAAGGGAACGCTGGAGGGGAGCTGACGTCCGGATGTTACAAACCCAAGTGAAGGCAACGGAACACTGGAGGCGATGTGAGCCCAACCTGCCTGCAGGGAACGCTGGAGGCGACACAAGACCAACCTGCCTGCTGCCGCGGCGATCTGAGGTAAGATGGACGGCTTACAGGCAGGGTGGTAGAAAGGACAGTCACTGACCATGGAGGGGAGGGGAGAATCGCTGGACATGGATGGGAGGGCAGGGCAGAAGCGAATCGCTAGGATGGGAGGCGAGGGGAAAGTCACGGGACACGGATGGGAGGGCAGGGGAGAGGAGAATCACTGGATTTGGAGGGGAGGCCAAAATCACGGACATGGAGGGGAGAGGAGGGCAGGGCAGAGGAGAATCGTACATAGATGGGATGGAAGGGGAGGGAAGAATTGCTGGATATGGAGGGGAGGGCAGGGGAGAGAGGAGAAGCAGAGGGACACTCCAATGACCTGTACATCACAAGCGATGGGAGGACAGGGCAGAAGCGAATCGCTGGATATCGATGAGATAGGAGACGAGGGGAGAATCGCGGGACACGGAGGGCAGGGCAGAGGAGAATCCCTGGACATCGAGGGGAGCCCAGAAACACGGGACACGGAGGGGCGGACAGGGCAGAGGAGAATCATTGGACATAGATGGGAGGGGAGGGAAAAATCACGAGGAGGACGGGACAGATGAGAAGCAGAGGGACACTCCAACGTACTGTACATCACAAAAAACCCCCACTTCCAACACCATAGAGAAAACAATCCACATCCCCTACCCACCCAGCATATTCCTCATTCTACACCCTTCCCAATTATTCCTTATCATCATAACACATTTGTCCTAACGGTTGCCTTAAAAACATAATCGCCATTACATGATAACCTTGCTAGTGCCCGTTTCATTTTTGACGAAACGGGCTTTGTTGCACTAGTAGTATAATATGAGGGACAGAGATTGGATCAGAACCTGTGAATGTCAGGTGAGGTTTCAATTTAACAGTGAGAGTGACAGAGATGGGATTAGAGCTCATGAATGCGAGGAGAGACTTCAATGCCACAGTGAGAGTGACAGAGATGGGTTTAGAGCCTATAAATGTAAAGAGGGGTTTCAATGACATAGTGAAAGCAACAGATGGAATAAGATATTGTGAATAATTAATGAATAACATGAAAATCTACAGCTCTATCCTCTGGGGAATCAATAATCATGAGGTATATTAAGTGAGACTGTAAGCTCAGTAGGGCAGGGACTCATTGTACTTCTACATATTCTGTCTTTTATGGTCTGTCATAAATACTGATGGTCAGCAGTGGGTTCAGATCCTGGGGAACTGGGTTCAATTCCCTCTGCATCTCTGTTGGCCCAGGAAAAGTGTACAACTTAGACTGTGAGCCCACTAGGGACACTGCAAAGTACCTGTATAGAAATTGTAAACCCCATAATCACCTCAGGGATCACTTGCAGTATATAAAGCAGTGAAATAAAACAAATAAATAAAAGCTATTTTCCATTTGATTTTCTGTCACTCTTCATAGTCCCACAGATGTTTCCTGGGAGATCCCTTCTGTCTGAGGGCGAACACCATACTCATATGTCCACATAAATCCTTTATGGTCAGAGTAATATTAATATTGAGCCTAATATTCAAAGTGATTTAAATGGCAAGGAGAGGCTTAACTGATTAGTGCTACAGAATCTCCCCATTAATCAGCCATCCCCTGAGGATCTGAAGGCGACGAAACCGGATAGGGTAAGGGGGAGACATGGTTGAAACGCAAACTTAGCCGTTAGCGGTAATTTTCAGCCTGCTAACCAGCTAAGTAACCGCATAAAGTTAACAACAAGGCTACCCTAACTTAGGGTCCCTTTTACTAAGGCATGCTAGTGGATTTATTGATTTATTTATTTGTGACATTTATATCCCACATTATCCCAAACAAGTTTGAGTTCATTGTGGCTAACAATAAACAGTATACCTAACCCTTACCACTCAGTGAATCCAGACTGCCCCAATTTTGACTGCCTCAATTTTGACTGCCCCCTTGTCTATTAGATTGTAAGCTCTTTGAGCAGGTACTGTCTCTCTTTGTTAAATTGTACAGCGCTGCGTAACCCTAGTAGCGCTCTAGAAATGTTAAGTAGTAGTAGTACATAACAAAGAATAATAAATAAGAAAGTATTTTGTTGTAAGAATCCAATTTTACAATACAGTATCATAAACATACTGGGATAACTATGGAAGTTTAACATTTAGAAAATCTATTATGAATGAGAAATTGTACATGAAGCAAAGAGAAGGCTAATGGTAGAGTAATAACCAATTCAGGTAATAATTGTTTGAGATATGGTTGTTCTTTGCGAGGGTCTTGTTTTGAATAGGAACGATTTGAGGATTTTGCGGAATCTAGTATATTCCTGGATATTTCTTATTTTGGGTGGGAAGGAGTTCCACCATTTGGGTCCTAGGTAAGTGAAGTCTGCAGAGTGGATGGTTTTGTAGATCACTTTTTTGCAATTTGGGTGGTGTTGTCCGAGATAATTTCTTAATGTTTCTTTGAGGTAAGTTTATTAATGGTACCATATAGTATTTGAAAGATAAAGGTACATAATTTGAAGGTGATTCTCACTTTGATGGGAAGCCAGTGTAATTTGATTAATAAAGGGGAGGCACTTTGAAAATGAGAGATTTAATATATGAACCTGGCTGCAGTGTTTTGAGCTGTTTGGAGATTTTTCAACAGGTTCTCCTTACAGCCAGCTTATATGGCATTACAGTAATTGAATTGGGATAGTGTTAATGATTGAACCAATAGACTGAATATTTCTGATGAAAAATAGGGTCGGATCCTTTTCAGTTTCCAAAGAGACCTGAAAGATTTTGTGATTACTGAGGAAACTTGAGTATCAAAATCTTAAATGTTTGTCTATAATTATACCTAGAATTTTCAGATTATTGTCAAAGGGGAATGAAGTGTTCAATTGTGAAACTGTTGCAGTCATTTTGGTTAAATAAGTTAGTAATGACCATGAATTTAGTTTTTTCTTTATTTAGCTTTAGTTTGGATTCTGAGGCCCAGGTTTCCATCAAATTTAAGCCAAGTTTTGCCTTTTGTAAGATGTCTTGAATATTCTTTTTGAAGGTTATGTATATGGTAACATCGTCAGCATATATGAATGGTTTGAATCCTGCTGTTTCTAGTCTGTTACCTAGTGGTGACATCGTTACATTAAACAGTATGGGCAGTGGAGAACCCTGAGGGACGCCACAATCCGGTGACCAAGGAGAGGATAAGGTTCCTTTCATTTTCACTTTGTAAGATCTTGATTTCAGGAATTCTTGAAACCATTTGTGGACTGTGCCACATATACCAAAGCTGTCTACTATGTTTAATTGAATATTTATTTATTTTATTTATTTGCCGCATTTGTATCCCACATTTTCCCACCTATTTGTAGGCTCAATGTAGCTTACATTATGTTGTAATATCAAATATCATTAACAGAATAAGAAGTTCAGTATATTGTTACAATTAAGTTGTGAAGAGTATCAGGTAAATTAGGGTAAGTAAATACATTACATATAAGTGAGATAAGAGTAAGTAATTAGATAAAACATAACATATAAGTGAGATCAGGATAAGATATAATGTTCAATAAAGATAATGTGATTAAGGTAATCAAATTAAAAAGACATCAGTATTGTTGGTTCTGGTTTAGTTTAGGAGTCAAGTCGTTATGAAGGATTCTTTTTGTATGTCTTTTTGAACAAGTTCGTCTTCAGTAACTTCCGGAAGGTTGCCAAGTCATGTGTTGTTTTTATTGTATTTGGTAGTTCATTCCATAATTGCGTGCAGAGGTAGGAGAAGCTAGATGTATGTATTGATTTGTATTTCAGTCCTCTGCAGTTGGGATAGTGGAGATTTAAGAAGGTGCGCGATTAACTTTTTGTTTTTCTTGCTGGCAAGTCTATTAGGTCTGACATGTATGATGGGGCTTCTCCATGAATGATTTCATGAGCTAAGGTGCAGATTTTGAATGCAATTCGTTCTTTTAATGGGAGCCAATCTACCTTTTCTCTCAGGGGTTTGGCACTTTCATATTTCGCCTTTCCAAATATGAGTCTGGCTGCGGTGTTTTGGGCAGTCTGTAGTTTCTTGATGATTTGTACTTTGCACCCTGCATAGATGGAATTACAATAGTCCAAATGGCTCAGTACCAATGATTGCACCAGCTTGCGGAATACCTCCCTTGGGAAGAAAGGTTTCACTCTTTTAAGCTTCCACATTGCATAGAACATTTTCTTTGTAACATTTTTCACATGGCTATCTAGGGTAAGATTTCGATCAATTGTAACACCCAGAAGTTTCAGGGTGTTCACAACAGGAAGAGTGTGACTTGGTATATTTATATTAGTATAGTTGGTTTTATTATACTGCGATGAAAGGATGAGGCATTGTGTCTTTTCTGTATTAAGATTAAGCTGGAATGCATCCGCCCATGAGTTCATTAATTGGAAGCTGTGATTGATTTTATCTGCAATTTCTGATATGTCATTTTTAAATGAAATATATATCGTAACATTGTCAGCATAAATATATGAGTTTAGACCTTGGTTGGATAGTGATCTAGCCAGTGGTAACATCATTAAGTTAAAGAAAATTGGTGAAAGCGGTGATCCCTGAGGTACTCCACATACAGGTCTCCATGGTGATGATATGATCGATTTAAATATCACCTAATATTTATTTATTTATTTGCATTTGTATCCCACATTTTCCCACCTATTTGCGGGCTCAGTGTGGCTTACAATACTTTGAGAATGATGGAAGTACAATTGGTTACAGTACGATTATGGATTACATTATGATGAGTTATAAAAGACAGAGTAAATTCAAGATATCATTTGGGAATAGAACATCAGAAGACGATTATGGATTATATTATGATGAGTTATAGAAGGAGTTAATATGTTCTTGCACTTAGGAAACTATGGAACCAATTCAGTACATTACCTCTGATTCCAAAGTATTCTAGAATGTTTAATAGAATACCGTGGTTGACCATGTCAAACGCGCTGGACATATCAAATTGTAAGAGGAGAACATTGTTACCAGTTGCAATAATTTGTTTGAATTTAGTCAGAAGTGTTATAAGAACTGTTTCGGTGCTATGATTAGCACGGAATCCAGATTGGGATGCATGTAATACTGAGAAATTGCTCAAGTAATTGGCCAGTTGTTTAGTTATTAGACTTTCCATTAACTTAGTTACAAGAGGGATGGATGTGACTGGGCGATAATTAGTTATATCATTTAATTTTTTCTTCTGGTCTTTGGGAATTGGAGTAAGTAATATATTGCCTTTATCCAAAGAGAAGGATCCATGTTGGAGCATGCAATTTAGGTAGGAAGTGAGGTCTATTGTGAAACGTTGACGGGCAGATTTTATTAAGTGACTAGGACATGTATCTAGTTTGCAGTGGGATTTGGTGAATTTGTTGATCGCTTGGATGACAGTGTCCTCCATTAATAAGTTGAAATTTGTCCAAATTCGGTCAGCTGAATATTCCTCAGTGGTTGGCTCCAAGCATTCAATGAATTTTTCATGGTCGGAGAATTTAGTTGGTAAGGTGGATTTTACCTTGATGATTTTCTATTTAAAGTAAGTGGCTAGGTCATTTTCTGATGGGGTATTTGTATTAGTTGAGGTGACCAGTGTGGTATCTTGGAGATTATGTACAGATTGGAATAATTTATGTAAATCTTTATAATCTGGCCCTATTTTGGATTTGTAATATGACCTTTTAGTTTGTCTGATGGTATATATGTATTTTCTTAGAATTTGTTTCCAAGCAGTGAATGTTCGTTCATCTTTCATTTTATTCCATGCGCGCTCAAGCCTCCTTGTTTGAGTTATTAGTTTTTTCAGTTCGTCATTAAACCAAGGAAGTGAGTTATGTCTTCACGATGTTCTTGGTTGTAATGGTGCTATTGTGTCGAGTGTTTTCTTGCATCTATTGTCCCAATTTAAAAGGTACTGATTAGAGTCTGTTTGTACTGTCCATTCATTCATGTAAAACTGTTGCCAGAATAGTACCGGGTCAATTTGGCCTCTTGTGGTGAAAGTTTTTCATTCTTGTTTCTGGACTAGATTTTTTGTTCGCCATTGCATGGATATATTTAATTTGCAGTGGTCTGACCAGGGTACCTCTGTCCAGATTAAATCTGTTATTATAAAGGTTTGATCTGAAGAGAATTTGTGTGTGATGAGGTCAAGCGTATGTCCTTTGACATGTGTTGCTTGAGTATTGATCCAGTTGAATTCCCATTGTTGGAAAAAATCTTTACATTCTTGTGTATTCTTTGTATTGTGGTCTTCTAGATGCAAATTTATATCTCCTAATATAAGAAGATTAGAATTAGATATGCAAGCATTCGAGATGAAGTCCATGAACTGTGGTTGGCATTCTTGCCAGTTTCCTGGTGGTCTATAAAACAAAATGATGTTTAGATGGTCGAGTAAGGTAGGATGATTAATTCTAATAGAGGCAATTTCGAGTTGTGGTGTCATAGATTCAGCTATAGGTGTTACTGTAAAATGAGATTTGTGAATTAGTGCAATGCCTCCTCTCTTTCCATTTCTTGGCCAGTGAGTAATTTTGTAGTCTGGAGGGCAGAGATCTAGTAATATACGGTCATTGTGACTATGAATCCAAGTTTTGTTGATAATTAGTAGATCCAGGCTATCATCGGTAATATTATGATCTACTACATCGAATGCGCTAGACATCAAACTGCATTATTAAGATCTTAGACCCTATGCTAATTAATATTCTGAGATTTGATACTAGGGTAGTGAGGACAGTCTCGGTGCTATAGCATGGTCTGAAACCTGGTTGCAATTTGTGTAGTAGGGAGAAATGTGAAAGGTAGTCCATAGTTTGTTCTGCTACTATTCCTTCCATCACCGTTATCAAAGGAATGGAGGCTACTGGTCTGTAGTTTGTTACATCAGTTATGGTGATTGAATTGTTTTTTTTTTGTATTGGTGTTAGAACAATAGAACCTTTATTATCAGGGAAAGTGCTGTGGAATAGTAGGAAGGAGATATGATACTGAAGCAGATTGATGAATATATTAGAAGCTTCCTTCATAAGGTAACTGGGACAAGGGTTTAGTATGCATTGTGAGTTTGAACATTTTAGGAGGTAACGTTTTACTAAGTAGATTACGTGCTATAGACGTAATCTACTTAGATTTTAGCAAAGCTTTTGACACGGTACCCCACAGGAGGCTCTTAAATAAACTTGATGGGCTGAAGATAGGTCCCGAAGTGGTGAACTGGATTAGGAACTGCTTGACGGACAGACGACAGAGGGTGGTGGTAAATGGAGTTCGCTCAGAGGAGGGAAAGGTGAGTAGTGGAGTGCCTCAGGGATCAGTGCTGGGGCCGATTCTATTCAATATATTTGTGAGTGACATTGCCGAAGGGTTAGAAGGTAAAGTTTGCCTATTTGCGGATGATACTAAGATTTGCAACAGAGTGGACACCCGGGAAGGAGTGGAAAGCATGAAAAAGGATCTGAGGAAGCTAGAAGAATGGTCTAAGGTTTGGCAATTAAAATTCAATGTGAAGAAATGCAAAGTGATGCATTTAGGGAGTAGAAACCCACGAGAGACTTATGTGTTAGGCGGTGAGAGTCTGATAGGTACGGGCGGAGAGAGGGATCTTGGGGTGATAGTATCTGAGGATTTGAAGGCGACGAAACAGTGTGACAAGGCGGTGGCAGTAGCTAGAAGGTTGTTAGGCTGTATAAAGAGAGGTGTGACCAGCAGAAGAAAGGGGGTGTTGATGCCCCTGTATAAGTCGTTGGTGAGGCCCCACCTGGAGTATTGTGTTCAGTTTTGGAGGCCGTATCTTGTTAAGGATGTAAAAAGAATTGAAGTGGTGCAAAGAAAAGCTACGAGAATGGTATGGGATTTGCGTTACAAGATGTATGAGGAGAGACTTGCTGAACTAAACATGTATACTCTGGAGGAAAGGAGAAACAGGGGTGATATGATACAGACGTTCAAATATTTGAAAGGTATTAATCCGCAAACGAATCTTTTCTGGAGATGGGAAGGTGGTAGAACGAGAGGACATGAAATGAGATTGAAGGGGGGCAGACTCAAGAAAAATGTCAGGAAGTATTTTTTCACGGAGAGAGTAGTGGATGCTTGGAATGCCCTCCCGCGGGAGGTGGTGGAAATGAAAACGGTAACGGAATTCAAACATGCGTGGGATAAGCATAAAGGAATCCTGTGCCTAAGGAATGGATCCTCAGGAGCTTAGTCAAGATCGGGAGGCGGGGCTGGTGGTTGGGAGGCGGGGATAGGGCTGGGCAGACTTATACGGTCTGTGCCAGAGCCAGTGGTGGGAAGCGGGACTGGTGGTTGGGAAGCGGGGATAGTGCTGGACAGACTTGTACGGTCTGTGCCAGAGCCGGGGTTGGGAGGCAGGGCTGGGGAGGTGAGGATAGTGCTGGGCAGACTTATACGGTCTGTGCCTGTGCCAGAGCCGGTGGTTGGGAGGTGGGGCTGGTGGTTGGGAGGCGGGGATAGTGCGGGGCAGACTTATACGGTCTGTGCCCTGAAGAGCATAGGTACAAATCAAAGTAGGGTATACACAAAAATGAGTTATCTTGTTGGGCAGACTGGATGGACCGTGCAGGTCTTTTTCTGCCGTCATCTACTATGTTACTATGTTACTATTTTGATAATACGGTCAGGGACGCCCAAATCTTGAAATTTAGGTCAACCTTATTTATTTATTTATTGCATTTGTATCCCACATTTTCCCACCTATTTGCGGGCTCAGTGTGGCTTACAATACATTGTGAATAATGGAGATACAGTTTGATACAGTGCGATTATGGGTTAAGTTGTGAGGAGTTATAGAAGACAAGTCAAGTCAGATCATCTTTGGGGCATAGAAACTATGGAATGTAACATAGGGGAAATGATAGGGTGATCGACTAATAGCAAGAGAGTGTTGGGGTATAACAATTTTATCTGTGGGTAGTTTTTTTTTTTTTTAAGTGTGGAGAGTATATGGGGGAAGAGATTTCAGAAGAGAGTGTATTGATGCATTTCTATTAGTGTGCATGGAGTTCAAGTGTTTTGATCCTTGCAGTAAGTTTTTTCAAAGAGATAAGTCTTCAATCGTTTGCGGAAGTCGGTTAATTCGTGGATCGTTTTCAGGTTGCGCGGTAGTGTATTCCATAGTTGCGTGCTCACAGAGGAAATTGGAGGGCCATGGGATAGGAGGAAATGTCCTATTGTGGATTAAAAACTGGTTGAAGGATAGGAAACAGAGAGTGGGGTTAAATGGACAGTATTCACAATGGAGAAGGGTAGTTAGTGGGGTTCCTCAGGGGTCTGTGCTAGGACCGCTGCTTTTTAATATATTTATAAATGATTTAGAGATGGGAGTAACTAACATAGTAACATAGTAGATGACGGCAGAAAAAGACCTGCATGGTCCATCCAGTCTGCCCAAGACAAACTCATATGTGTATACCTTACCTTGAATTTGTACCTGTCCTTTTCAGGGCACAGACCATTATAAGTCTGCCCAGCAGTATTTCCCGCCTCCCAACCACCAGTCCCGCCTCCCATCACCGGCTCTGGTACAGACCGTATAAGTCTGCCCTCCCCTATCCTCGCCTCCCAACCACCACCCCCTCTTCCCCCCAACTGCTCCGCCACCCAATTTCAGCTAAGCTTCTGAGGATCCATTCCTTCTGCACAGGATTCCTCTATGCATATCCCACGCATGTTTGAACTCCGTTACCGTTTTCATCTCCACCACCTCCCGCGGGAGGGCATTCCAAGCGTCCACCACCCTCTCCGTGAAAAAATACTTCCTGACATCTTTCCTGAGTCTGCCCCCCTTCAATCTCATTTCATGTCCTCTCGTTCTTGTTACGTCTGTGGCCGTGACCACCCTCAGACTTACCCTGTTTCTGGGAGTCAGTGGCTGTGCTGGCTTCTGCTTGTCTCTGTGTCTGTCTCTGTCTTAGTTTCTCTCTGGCTCTGTGTGCTGATTGCCCTACTAAACCTCACCTGTGTGGGCTATGCCTTTTCCAAGATGGCTGCCGCCGACTCCTCTATGCCAGTATCCAAGATGGCTCCCGCTGGGCTGACTTCTCTGTGTGTCAAGCCTCTGTTTGGATGCAAGGTGATTGCTGCAGCTGTGCCTCTGGTGTGGAAGGGCTTTATTAATCACTTAGAGACTACAGCCCTGGCCTTTGCATTTCATCTAGGGCCCTGGTGTATAGAATGCTCTGTACACTGTTTCAGTGTTTGCTCTGTGTGAGTTTCTATGTTTGACTAGATAGCTTAGGCACCGTGTGGCTTGTTAGCCTGTGTATAGCTTTGCTAGTGCTCTGTGTTTGTTTAGACTAGCCAGCTTAGGCACCGTGTGGCTTGTTAGCCTGTGTATAGCTTTGCTAGTGCTCTGTGTTTGTTTAGACTAGCCAGCTTAGGCACCGTGTGGCTTGTTAGCCTGTGTATAGCTTTGCTAGTGCTCTGTGTTTGTTTAGACTAGCCAGCTTAGGCACCGTGTGGCTTGTTAGCCTGTGTATAGCTTTGCTAGTGCTCTGTGGTTGTTTCCAGTGCATGACTTGTTAGCTTGGGCACAGCTTTGTTGTTAGCTGGTGTATAGCTTTGCTAGTGCTCTGTGTTTGTTTCCAGTGCATGACTTGTTAGCTTGGGCACAGCTTTGTTGTTAGCTGGTGTATAGCTTTCAAGTCTCCTGAGTGTGCTCTGTGTATGTTTCTTGTGTATGACTGGTTTGCCTGGGTATAGCGTTTCTATTAGCCTAGGTACAGTTTACTAGTCATTGTGTTTAAACCTGCCGACTGCCAGAACCCGGACAGTCCCTGCCTGTTGGCCTTGCCTGCGCCTATGTGCCAGGGGGCACTCCTGGATCTTCATTCCTGCTGTTCCTGCTTGCAAGTTCCAGTTCCGGGTTTTCCTGTAAGTCCTACCGGCTGCCAGAACCTGAGGGCTCAACCCTCGGGGAAAGGTGGTCAAGCGTAGGTGAAGCCTAGGTCCAGGGTGTTCCAGTCCAGCGGTTCCTCAGGGGTCTGTGCTAGGACCGCTGCTTTTTAATATATTTATAAATGATTTAGAGATGGGAGTAACTAACATAGTAACATAGTAGATGACGGCAGAAAAAGACCTGCATGGTCCATCCAGTCTGCCCAAGACAAACTCATATGTGTATACCTTACCTTGAATTTGTACCTGTCCTTTTCAGGGCACAGACCATTATAAGTCTGCCCAGCAGTATTTCCCGCCTCCCAACCACCAGTCCCGCCTCCCATCACCGGCTCTGGTACAGACCGTATAAGTCTGCCCTCCCCTATCCTCGCCTCCCAACCACCACCCCCTCTTCCCCCCAACTGCTCCGCCACCCAATTTCAGCTAAGCTTCTGAGGATCCATTCCTTCTGCACAGGATTCCTCTATGCATATCCCACGCATGTTTGAACTCCGTTACCGTTTTCATCTCCACCACCTCCCGCGGGAGGGCATTCCAAGCGTCCACCACCCTCTCCGTGAAAAAATACTTCCTGACATCTTTCCTGAGTCTGCCCCCCTTCAATCTCATTTCATGTCCTCTCGTTCTTGTTACGTCTGTGGCCGTGACCACCCTCAGACTTACCCTGTTTCTGGGAGTCAGTGGCTGTGCTGGCTTCTGCTTGTCTCTGTGTCTGTCTCTGTCTTAGTTTCTCTCTGGCTCTGTGTGCTGATTGCCCTACTAAACCTCACCTGTGTGGGCTATGCCTTTTCCAAGATGGCTGCCGCCGACTCCTCTATGCCAGTATCCAAGATGGCTCCCGCTGGGCTGACTTCTCTGTGTGTCAAGCCTCTGTTTGGATGCAAGGTGATTGCTGCAGCTGTGCCTCTGGTGTGGAAGGGCTTTATTAATCACTTAGAGACTACAGCCCTGGCCTTTGCATTTCATCTAGGGCCCTGGTGTATAGAATGCTCTGTACACTGTTTCAGTGTTTGCTCTGTGTGAGTTTCTATGTTTGACTAGATAGCTTAGGCACCGTGTGGCTTGTTAGCCTGTGTATAGCTTTGCTAGTGCTCTGTGTTTGTTTAGACTAGCCAGCTTAGGCACCGTGTGGCTTGTTAGCCTGTGTATAGCTTTGCTAGTGCTCTGTGTTTGTTTAGACTAGCCAGCTTAGGCACCGTGTGGCTTGTTAGCCTGTGTATAGCTTTGCTAGTGCTCTGTGTTTGTTTAGACTAGCCAGCTTAGGCACCGTGTGGCTTGTTAGCCTGTGTATAGCTTTGCTAGTGCTCTGTGGTTGTTTCCAGTGCATGACTTGTTAGCTTGGGCACAGCTTTGTTGTTAGCTGGTGTATAGCTTTGCTAGTGCTCTGTGTTTGTTTCCAGTGCATGACTTGTTAGCTTGGGCACAGCTTTGTTGTTAGCTGGTGTATAGCTTTCAAGTCTCCTGAGTGTGCTCTGTGTATGTTTCTTGTGTATGACTGGTTTGCCTGGGTATAGCGTTTCTATTAGCCTAGGTACAGTTTACTAGTCATTGTGTTTAAACCTGCCGACTGCCAGAACCCGGACAGTCCCTGCCTGTCGGCCTTGCCTGCGCCTATGTGCCAGGGGGCACTCCTGGATCTTCATTCCTGCTGTTCCTGCTTGCAAGTTCCAGTTCCGGGTTTTCCTGTAAGTCCTACCGGCTGCCAGAACCTGAGGGCTCAACCCTCGGGGAAAGGTGGTCAAGCGTAGGTGAAGCCTAGGTCCAGGGTGTTCCAGTCCAGCGGGTTTCACTCCTGTATGTTCCAGTCCTGTGGGGCCCTCCAGTGTGTTCCAGTCCAGCGGGCCCCACTCCAGTGCGCACCCGTCCAGTGCGTTCCAGTTCCGAGTGTTCCGGTGTAGAACTCCAGTCCGGGGTTCCGGTCCAGTTTTGTCTCATCTCTACCTTGGAGGTGATCTTGCCTGCCACTGCCGCTCCACGGTAGTGGCCCATGGGCTCACGAACCCAGTGCTCCCGGGGAAGAAGCCTGACAGTATGCCAAGGTCCTCGAGCACGCGACAGTTCTACCGCCTTCCCATCTCCGTAAAAGATTCGTTTGCGGATTAATACCTTTCAAATATTTGAACGTCTGTATCATATCACCCCTGTTCCTCCTTTCCTCCAGGGTGTACATGTTCAGGTCAGCAAGCCTCTCTTCATACGTCTTGGAACGTAAATCCCATACCATCCTCGTAGCTTTTCTTTGCACCGCTTCCATTTTTTTAACATCCTTCGCAAGATACGGCCTCCAAAACTGAACACAATACTCCAGGTGGGGCCTCACCAACGTCTTATACAGGGGCATTAAAACCTCCTTTCTTCTGCTGGTCACTCCTCTCTCTATACAGCCTAGCAATCTTCTAGCTACTGCCACCGCCTTGTCGCACTGTTTCGTCGCCTTCAGGTCCTCAGATACTATCACCCTAGCGAGGTAATTAAATTTGCTGATGACACAAAGTTATTCAAAGTCGTTAAATCACGACAGGATTGTGAAAAATTACAAGAGGACCTTACTAGACTGGGAGACTGGGCGGCTAAATGGCAGATGACGTTTAATGTGAGCAAGTGCAAGGTAATGCATATGGGGAAAAAAGAACCCGAATTATAGCTACGTCATGCAAGGTTCCACGTTAGGAGTTACGGACCAAGAAAGGGATCTGGGTGTCGTCGTCGATAACACACTGAAACCTTCTGCTCAGTGTGCTGCTGCGGCTAGGAAAGCGAATAGAATGTTGGGTATTATTAGGAAAGGTATGGAAAACAGGTGTGAGGATGTTATAATGCCGTTGTATCGCTCCATGGTGCGACCGCACCTTGAGTATTGTGTTCAATTCTGGTCGCCGCATCTCAAGAAAGATATAGTAGAATTGGAAAAGGTGCAGCGAAGGGCGACTAAAATGATAACGGGGATGGGACGACTTCCCTATGAAGAAAGACTAAGGAGGCTAGGGCTATTCAGCTTGGAGAAGAGATGGCTGAGCGGAGACATGATAGAGGTATATAAAATAATGAGTGGAGTGGAACAGGTGGATGTGAAGCGTTTGTTCACGCTTTCCAAAAATAATAGGATTAGGGGGCATGCGATGAAACTACAGTGTAGTAAATTTAAAACAAATCGGAGAAAACCTTTCTTCACCCAACGTGTAATTAAACTCTGGAATTCGTTGCCGGAGAAAGTGGTGAAGGCGGTTAGCTTAGCAGAGTTTTAAAAGGGGTTGGACGGTTTCCTAAAGGACAAGTCCATAAACCGCTACTAAACGGACTTGGAAAAATCCAAAATTCCAGGAATAACGTATAGAATGTTTGTACGTTTGGGAAGCTTGCCAGGTGCCCTTGGCCTGGATTGGCCGCTGTCGTGGACGGGATGCTGGGCTCGATGGACCCTTGGTCTTTTCCCAGTATGGCATTACTTATGTTATGTACTTATATAGGAGAAGGTTGATGCATGTAGTACTTTATACTTTATGCCTTTGCACTTAGGGAAGTGGAGATTGAGGAAAGTTTGGGATGATCTTTTGGCGTTTCTGGGTGGCAGGTCTATTAAGTCAGACATGTATGCAGGGGCTTCACCGTGAATGATTTTGTGAACTAATGTGCATACTTTGAAGGTGATACGTTCCTTGAGTGGGAGCCAGTGTAGTTTCTACCGTAAGGGTGTAGCACTTTCGTATCTTGGTTTTCCGAAAATGAGTCTGGCTGCTGTATTCTGGGCTGTTTGAAGTTTTCTCAGTATTTGTTCTTTGCAGCCTGCGTATAGTGAGTTGCAGTAATCCAGATGACTGAGTACGAGTGATTGCACTAGGTTGCGGAAGACAGATCTTGGAAAGAATGGTTTTATTCTTTTCAGTTTCCACATGGAGTAGAACATCTTTTTTGTTGTGTTGTTCGCGTGAGTCTCAAGCGTTAGGTGGCGGTCAATAGTGACTCCAAGGATTTTTAAATTTTCTGATATTGGCAGATTTAGTTTAGGTGTGTTGATAGCGGTAAATTTAGTCGTGTTGTATTGGGAGGTAAGTATGAGGCATTGAGTTTTTTCTGCGTTCAGTTTCAGTCGGAATGCATCTGTCCAGGTGTTCATGATGCGTAGACTTTGGTTGATTTTGTTGGAGATTTCATTAATGTCTTGTTTAAAAGGAATATATATCGTTACATCATCGGCATATATGTAAGGGTTGAGGTTGTGATTTGATAGAAGTTTTGCCAGGGGAGTCATCAGTAGGTTAAAAATTGTTGGCGAGAGGGGGGATCCCTGCGGTACTCCGCACTCAGGTGTCCATGCGGCAGACGTGATTGAATTTGATGTGACTTGATATGAGCGTAAGGTTAAGAACCCCTTGAACCAATTTAGGACATTGTCTCCGATGCCAAAGTATTCAAGTATGTGTAATAGGATTTCGTGGTCTACCATATCAAAGGCGCTTGACATGTCAAATTGTAAGAGGAGTATATTGGTGCCAGTTGAGATCATTTGCTTAAATTTGGTCATTAGGGTTGTTAGTACTGTTTCTGTGCTGTGATTGGACCAGAATCCTGATTGGGCGTCATGTAGTATTGAGAACTTGTCAAGATAATTTGTGAGTTGTTTGGTTACCATTCCTTCTGTTATTTTAGTTATTAGTGGTATAGATGCAACTGGTCTGTAGTTGGTTATTTCGCTTGCATTTTTCTTTGTGTCTTTGGGTATTGGGGTGAGTAAAATGTTTCCTTTTTTCTTTGGGAAAAGTCCTTTTTGTAGCATGAAATTCAGGTGGTTCGTTAGGTCTACTATGAATTGTTGAGGAGCTGATATCATGAGGTTGTTTGGGCAGACGTCTAGTTTGCATTGGGATTTGGCGAATCTTTTGAGCGTTTTAAAGATGAGGTCTTCTGACAGTAGTTCGAATTCGGTCCAGATTCTGTCTGCTGGGTATATTCCGTCTTCTGGGTCTAGACAATTTAGGAGATGGTCGTCCTTAGACTTGGTCGTTTCTGATTTTCAGTGATAATGGAAACCAAGGACGCCCATCTCAGAAACGACCAAATCCAAGCCATTTGGTCGTGAGAGGAGCCAGAATTTGTAGTGCACTGGTCCTCCTGACATGCCAGGACACCAACCGGGCACCCTAGGGGGCACTGCAATGGACTTCATAAATTGCTCCAAAGTGTATAGCTCCCTTATCTTGTGTGCTGAGCCCCCCAAAACCCACTCCCCACAACTGTACACCATTACCATAGCCCTTATGGGTGAAGGGGGGCACCTAGATGTGGGTACAGTGGGTTTCTGGTGGGTTTTGGAGGGCTCACAATTACCACCACAAGTGTAACAGGTAGGGGGATGGGCCTGGGTCCACCTGCCTGAAGTGCACTGCACCCACTAAAACTGCTCCAGGGACCTGCATACTGCTGCGATGGACCTGAGTATGACATTTGAGGCTGGCACAAAATATTTTTAAAGTTATTTTTTGAGGGTGGGAGGGGGTTCGTGACCACTGGGGGAGTAAGGGGAGGTCATCCCCGATTCCCTCTGGTGGTCATCTGGTCAGTTGGGGCACCTTTTGGGGCTTGGTCGTAAGAAAAAAGGGACCAAGTAAAGTCGGCCAGAACCGGTGGCTGCTGTGGACCGTCACCCGTTCCAGCTTTCAGCGCAGTCTGGTCCGGATCTTCCAAGCTGCCGGGTTTGCTTGTGCTGTTTGAGCCTGCACAGCACCCGTAGCTGCCTGGTGATTGCAGCAGCTGAGTTCCAACTGCTTCTGGGCTTATCAGCCATCTTGGAACATTTCTGCTTGGCCTTTGCATTGCGTCTAAGGTCCCTGGTTTTGTTGGTGCTGTTCTGCACTTCTGCCTAGTCTGATTCCCTGATTCTGGCTTTGACTCTGCTTGTCTACTGGACTATTCTTCTGCCTGCCGCCTGCCTAGACCCGGATTGTTATTGGACTTTTCTTCTGCCTGCTGCCTGCCTAGACCCGGATTGTTACTGGACTATTCTTGCTGCCCACCTAAGAGACCTTGCCTGGATTTGCCGGTACGTTTGTTCTGCCTTGCTTCTGGTGTGGGGTGGTTTTGCCTGCCGCTGCTGCCCCTCAGCAGTGGCCCAAGGGCTCACAAACCCAGTTTCCAGCTTTGAAAATGTGACAGAATGCAAAGGCCATGAGCTTGGCAAGATCACCCGACCTGCTGGGCTTCCAACCTAGAACTTCTGTTCCTGTTTCCCTTGTGGAGTTCGGTTCTGGCATTATGGTTGTTTTTGACCTCTTTGTGACGCTGGAGGAATATCGTAGAGAACTTTTGTCTGATCCTCGGGTGAGGATGCTGCATGAAGCTTCAGCGGAGAGGAAGCGTGTCCGGCGGCTTGGGCGCGTGGTGAACCCAGTTTCTGCCATTGATCCTAGAACCCCGCTCTGGGAATACCGTCGCCTACTTGTCTCCGACCCAGCCCTGTGGGATACTCTGGAAGCTGCCATTGAGAGAGAGCGCGTTGCAAAGCCCGAGGTCCAAGCGTACCATCAGTCCATCCAGAGGGACGCTCTCAGCCGAATTGTTCCAGAGTCCAAGCTGAGCTCCAGCTCCAGTCAAGTTGCTGAGTCCATGTTAAGTTCCAGTTCCAGCCAAGCTCTGAGTCCTGTCCGAGTGACGCTTCTAACTGAGGCTCCAATTCCAGTTCAAGTAACGCTTCCAGTTAAGCCTCCGAGTCCTGTCCGAGGGAAGCTTTCGATTGAGCCTCTGATTCCTGCTCGAGTGGCACATCTGGCCGAGCCTCCAGTCCTCATTCAAGTGGCACGGCCAGTGAAACCCCTGAGGCCAGCTCGGGGGGTGCTTCTGATGGAGCCTCCGAGACCTATTCAAGTGGCGCTCCAGGTCGAGCCTCCGGTCCTAGTCCAAGGGACCCATCCAATCAAGCCTCTGAGTCCAGTTCGAGGGGTGCTTCTAACTGAACCTCCGATTCCTGCCCGAGAGGTACTTCAATCCAGGCCGCCACTTCCAGTCCAGGTGGCGCTTCCAGTGAAGTCCCGGAGTCCTGTTCAAGTGGCGTTTCTGGCCGAGCCTCCGGTCCCAGTTAAAGTGGCACGTCCAGTTAAGCCCCTGAGTCCAGTCCAAGGGACGCTTCTGACTGAGCCTCTGATGCCAGTTCGAGTGGCCCTGCTAGCCAAGCCGCTGCCAAGTTCCAGTTCCAGCCAAGATGATGCTGAATCTGTTCCGAGTTTGAGTTTCAGCCCAGATGAGCCTGAGTCTGCTCTGAGATCCTGCCAAGTGCCGGAGTCTGCTCTGAGTTCCGGTCAAGCTTCTGAGCCAGCCAGGAGTTCCAGCCCAGATGTTGAATCCAAGCTGAGTTGCCGCTCCAGCCGAGATGCAGAGTCTGAGCCGAGTTCCAGCTCCAGCCGAGATGCGGAGTCCGAGCCGAGTTCCAGCTCCAGCCAAGAGGCGAAGTCCAGTCCTGATGCCTATCCGGGTTCCAGCCTTGAGCCTTGTTCAAGCTCCAGCCAAGCTACCCCTGGTCATGTTTTGCGACTCCTCCGTAGATTTCACCATTGCTACCCGTGGAGACCTGACTTCCCCGTGGAAGTCGGGGGGGCCTTGAGGGGGAGATACTGTCACGTCTGTGCTCACCTCGCCCTCTGGTGGCCAGAACCGGTGGCTGCTGTGGACCGTCACCCGTTCCAGATTTCAGCGCTATAGGAGAAGAAACCCCACCAGCCAAACAGGCAAATGTTATGCATTCTTATCAATATACTAACAAGTGATGTACCCCCAACTCCCCCCGCCCCGCACCCAACCTCCCACCTTCTTTTACCTTCACACCAAAAAATATGAATTATTAAAATTTAAATGATTGTTTACAAAATTGTACAGCACTATGATATCATTAACAGTAAGCTGGTACCCTTGGGGGAGGGGGGTTCCAAATAATGGTAGTTTTACAGTGCAGGACGGGAGGTGGGGAGAAAGAGAGAGGAGGACATGAAATAATGATGAGTTCTGCGAGGAAAGGAGGAAGAGAAAGATATAGTGAACCTACGAGATGTGAGCTCAGGGGCAGGAGAGAGAGGGACCTTTGCTGAATTTCTGTGGAGGAAGGCATGAGGAAAAGGCAAAAGAAGGAGAGATGCTGAACATGGGATAGAGGGATAGAGACACAGAGGGATGATGTGGGCAGGTGGAGGAGGGGGATAGGGATACAAAGGGATGATGACATGATTGGGATGGGGACACAGAAGGGTGATACTGGGTAGGGCAAGAATATAGACACAGAGAAGAGGAATATTTAACATGGTGGGGGGATAGGAGCAGGGACACAGGGGAAATAGTAGACAGGGCGATAGCAACACAGAGGGAAGATGGATGGAGACAAGGAGAGAGAAGAAATGGCAAATGGACCAAGAGACCTTGACAAGAGAGTTCAGAGGAAAGCAGAAACCAGAGACTGGGATCAACATGATGAGGATAATGAAATGGCCAGACAACAAAGGTAGAAAAAAGAATTTTATTTTCTATTTATTGTTTATATTTAATCTTGGGTTGTTGATTCTTTCCTATCATCAATGGAATTCTTTTCAATGCTTTAGTTTTTATGTTATGTAGTTTTCAATGTAAACCACCCTGACCTGCTTGTCCAGCAAGGGCGGTATAATAAGTTTGAAGAAACATGCACATTCCAAAAACTGACATATGTTTATCTGGCAAAACTAGAAAAATCTGCCTCATTGGCCTTCAATCTCCAGCACTGCGGTGGTAAATCTCCAACATTGGGATGCGGGGACTGGACAGGCCAATATGGTCTTTATCTTACCTTATGCCCCGCCTCTGCCCTGCCCCTAAAGATAACTGGAGTGACAGTGGCAGTGCAGGCTTTAGCCCTCATTTACACTCCCTATCTTAATTTCCCAACAAATATACTCCCCCAAGCTGTTAAATCCAGAAATATATTATGTATCCCCCCTACAATATTTGCAGAGAAGAGTTAGGACATTACCCCAAAGAGCCAGTTCCAGAAAGCCGCAATACTGAAGGCCGGACAGATTTTGGGTAGGCCTAGGCAAGAAGTGGGTGGGCACCAAGTATTCTTTCCCCCCCCCCCCCCCCCCCCCCAGCAAAACTAAATCTCAGCTGTCAGGAAAACGCTTCTTTCCACCTTGGCAGTCTGCAGCACGCATGCGCTGAAAACCAAGCATGTGCAAGTGCTGGTATCATGGAGAGTAGCATTTTCATTTCCATCAGGTGGAAGTCTTCAGCTGGTGGAGCTTGGGATCCCCACCAGCTACCGCTAAATGTGTGCTACAGTCTGAGCCCTAATTAGGTGGGCCCTGGCCCATCCAGGCCCACCTGTGGCTACGCCACTGGCATTGACTGGTTGGCAACCCTACGGATATTATGTTTTCTCTGATAGAGGGTTAACAGTCTCGCTACATTTTTAACACATCACTTGCTTTTTTAACAGTGTTTTGGTATTATAATCCCTCCGAAGGGACTTTAATGCTTTACCTAAGTCAACTGTTGCCTCTGTTCACACAGAAAGAGGTAGGGATTAAATGGGTCTCAGGGTAATTGCCCTTCCTCTGCCCCACTTTTGCAAAAGCTGCCCCCAGGCTCCAGGTTACACACAGGAAACGTCATGGGAAGAGGTCACTGCTGTTCTCCCTGCAGCTCCCAGACCCCTGGGTCTCTGTAGCTGGGAAAAAAGGGAGGAACTAGGAAACAGGAAGGAGGGCAGACCAGTGGCGTAGCTAGGGTAGTTGACGCCCCCCCCCCCCCCCCCCCCCCCCACCCCAAATCCAGTACTAGGCATACCGAGAATACAAAACACTCAGGACCTATAGAGCAATTCTACCATACCATAAGCAGTCATTTCTACAAGTCACACAAGGAAAAGGAAAGCATCTTAAACACTACACTGAGCACTAGAACATCAATTCACCTATTGTAAAACGAAAACAGACAGATTAGTACAGATCGCCGATCCTGCACAGTCAATGCCAACCGAAAGCCATGTCTTTTTCACAAATACAGATACACCCTAATCCACTATAGAATAAGTAATCATAAACTTTCTATTTAGACAAAAACTGAACCCCCGATGCCAGACTCTGCATACAATGCAACACCACAGAAACAGAAAATGTCCCCTAGTACTGTGCAAAATATAAAGACAGCAGATGTAAATTTGAAAAAACTAACAAATACCAATCACCACTTTACAAATTAACAAATAGAAATAAAACAAATACAGAAAATAAAATAATACCATTTTATTGGACTAATACATTTAGCTTTCAGAGGCCAAAACCTCCTTCCTCAGGTCAATACAGTATAGTGCTGTTATAGTATCCTTTCCTGACCTGAGGAAGGGGGTTTTGTTCTCTGAAAGTTAAGTCAAAATGTATTAAAAATTAGTCCAATAAAATGATTACCTTATTTATATGTTCTATTTATAAACATTTATTAACACATAAACACAGATACAATACTATACCCTAAAGCAAAAAAATAAAAAATATATATTTTATTTACAGTTTGTTGTCTCTGGTTTCTGCTTTCCTCATCTTCTTTTCAGTGTCTTCCTTCCATCCAGCATCTGTCTTTGCTCTTTCTCTGAAATCCAGTGTCTGCCCTCTCTAATGTCCCTTCCATCCAGTCTGCCCTCTCTCTCTGCCCCTTCCACCCACCATCTGCCCTTTCTCTCTGCCCCTTCGATCCGTCTGCCCTCCCTCTCCCATCCATCCAGGGTCTGCCCTCCCTCACGCTCCCCCCTTCCATCCATGGTCTGTCCCCTCTCTCTGCCCCCTCTTTCCACCTGCACCTAGTTCCAGTTCCAGCCCACATCTCCCACCTGCCACCCTTTTCAGCCCCACTATTCCACCAGTCCCCAGCCCTTTTCTCCCATCAGTCCTGGGCTTCAGCCCCCAGCCACTTCTCCCTGTCCCCTTTTCAGCCCCTAGTTTCAACCCCAGCCCTTTTCTCTCACCAGTCCCAAGCTTCAGCCCCAGCCAGTTCTCCCTGTCCCCTTTAAAGCCCCCAGTCCCAACAGTTTCAGCCCCTGCCCCTTTTCAGCCCCCAGTTCCAGTTTCAGACCCCTTCTCCCATTAGCACTTCCCTCCCCAGTCCCCTTATTCCCTCTGAGCACCCCACCCCTCCCCAATCCCCTTCTCATCTCTGAGCACCCCTCCTCTGAACTCCCCCACCCCTCCCCTATCCCCTTCTCAACTCTGAGTACCCTTCTGAGCTCCCCACCCTCCCCAATCCCCTCTGAGCACCCCCACCCCTCCCCAATCCCCATTCTCCCCTCTGAGAAACCCCACCCTCTCCAATCCCCTTCTCCCCTCTGAGCTCCCCCCGACCCAGTCCCGTCCCCCCTCCATTGAGAGCCACAAAGCCCTCTTCTCCTGCCACCACCTGCCTTTTTCTTTTTTTTAAATCCGTGCAGCCACGCAGGCAGCGCTTCGCGTCTGCCCTGCGTGTGCTGTGAAAGAAGTAAATCGCCAGCGCTGGCGTCGGGCTTTCCCTCGATGTCCCACCCTCAAGGAAATAGGAAGTTACCTCACAAGAGGGCGGGACATCGAGGGAAGGCCCGAAGCCAGCGCTGGCGATTTACTTCTTTCACAGCACACGCAGGGCAGACGCGAAGCGCTGCCTGCGTGGCTGCACGGATTTTTAAAAAAAAAAGAAAAAGGCAGGCGGTGGCAGGAGAAGAGACGTGACGGAGCACCCCCCCACCCGCGGACACCCGGGGCGGACCGCCCCCACCGCCCCGCCACTGGGGCAGACAGCCCTGGTGTCTTCAAATTACACAAAGTCCCTGACAAAGTTCCTGTTCCACACAGACACTCCTTATTTTCAAACTGAATTCAAGTTATAATGTTATCAATAGAAATCAAACAAAATAAAACATGGAAAAGAAAATAAGATGATACCTTTTTTATTGGACATAACTTAATACATTTCTTGATTAGCTTTCTAAGGTTGCCCTTCTTCCTCAGATCGGAAATAAGCAAATGTGCTAGCTGACAGTGTATATAAGTGAAAACATTCAAGCATTGCTATGACAGTCTGACAGGGTGGGAGGATGGGGGTGGGTCGGAGGTATGCATGGGGACATCAAAGCATATCACTGATATTCTAACAGGATGGGTGTGGATAGGTGAGGGGTGGGGTGATCAACAGAGACATACAGCTTTATGGTTTACTAGTAAAAAAGCCCCGTTTCTGATGCAAATGAAACGGGGGGGGGGGGGCTAGCAAGGTTTTCTTCAGAGTGTGCATGTGGGAGTGTGTGTCCCTGCCCTCTGCCCTCTCTCCCTCCCCCTCCCCCCTTGGAGTCCAGTCCTTCAGTGTTAAGTTTCCTGCTGTTCTGTGTTACAGAGAGAGTGAGGGCATCTCTCTCCCCTCCCCCTCTGAGTCCTTCACTGTTACAGAGAGAGGGATTTTGTGCTGTGCTGTTTTCCTTCACTCATGGGGAAACCGGATATCTCTGGCGCTTCACACTTCCGGCTGGAGGCTTCATAGAACGTTGGTCTAGATAATGGGCTAGGAACCCCAGATCCTTGTTAAGTCCTTTCTGTTGGGTGTTAAAATATTCAATCATTCTGACTTCAAAGGTCTTACGTTCTTGTATGGTTTTAAAGTTATAATGTGAAATGGAAACTGAATTCCTGCCTCACTTTTGCAAAAGCTGCCCCCTTCCTGAGATCTTTGCTTGCTGCAGAGCTGGGCTATGTCTCTGCCCCAGGATCCATCTTACACACAGGAAACTTCATGGGAAGAGGTCACTGCTGTTCTCCCTGCAGCTCCCAGACCCCTGGGTCTCTGTAGCTGGGAAAAAAAGGGAGGAACTAGGAGACAGGAAGGAGGGCAGACAGCCCTGGTGTCTGCAAATTACACAAAGTCCCTGGCAAAGATCCTGTTCCACACAGACACTCCTTTATTTTGAAGATGTGAAACAGAAACTGAATTCTTACTCTCATTTCCTGTAAGAAGCATGGCTGCTGCAAACCCTGCTGAGAGTCTGCGAGATGAAGCTTCTTGTTCTATCTGTCTGGATTATTTTAAAGATCCAGTGATGACAGACTGTGGACACAACTTCTGTCGCTCCTGTATCACTCAGAGCTGGGAGGGGAGAGACACAGACTTCCCCTGTCCCCAGTGCAGGGAAACGTTTCAGCAGAGGAACCTCAGATCTAACAGGCAGCTGGCAAACATGATAGAAATAGCAAAAAAGCTTAGTGAGACTTCAGTGAGACCCAAAGAGGAGAATTTGTGTGAGGAACATGAAGAGAAACTGAAGCTGTTTTGTGAAGAGGATCAGAAAATGATCTGCCTGATTTGTAGAGAGTCCAGAGATCACAAATCTCACACCGTGATCCCAATAAAGGAGGCTGTGCAGGAATACAAGGTCTGTATCAGTATCTTTAGTATCACAGTGTGTGTCCTGGGGTCACAAATCTCATACCATGAACTCTATAGAGGAAGCAGAGAGATGAAGGTGTGTGTATTTAATGATATTACTGAAAATTTACTTTTTCATTCCCATAAAACTAAACGGAGTTGAATTAGCAGCGTTTTGAAGCATATGAGTAGTAAGATCAATCATCAAAACTTGAACCCTGGCTGCTGTCTATTCAGGTATCTTCCATATACATTCAGGGGTCAATATTCAGCCTGTGAGTTGTGGCTCCCCGAAGGAATACAGGTATTGCCAATACTCCATGCTGTGCCCAAGAACCTAAACAGATGATAATAATAATGAATAATCTTATTGAATTACCCCCTCGTAATGCTGTTTCATCTTTCCATTTCACTATCTGTAAGAATGTGATATATAAAACAATTCACTCTGCTAATTTCTCCTATCAGTGCACCAAAATTCTCTTCCTAAATCAATCAAGTTTACAGCTGATTACCTAACTTTTACAAGTCTTCTAAAAACACATTTCTTCAGTTTGGCCTTTCTGAATACAAAGAATTTTACCCACACCCTTTTCTTAATCTCGTTTCTCATCTAGTCCTGCCTAATTATTCTCTCACTTATCCAGCCTTAATTATTTCTTTACCCTTGAGATAGTGTAAATCTCTGATTAGGACACCTTGTTCATGGTTTAGTTTACCTGGTTAGATATGGGGCACTGGAACTGAATAAAACTGGTGCCCGCATATCTCTCAGTTCCACCCTGACTCTGCCCCCGAATCACCCCTCCGTCCACTGTCTGGACAGAACTTTTGCCAATATTCAGTGGCACTGTTGGGTTAAGTGCTGTTTAATATTGGCTCATGGCCAGTTCAGCACGATTTAACCAGGCAGGAGCCTTTCCTGCCTGGTTATATCACTTTGAATATTGACCCATCAGAATTCTGTTATTTCAAAGAAACGATCTAAATTGGAAGGGACATCTCACATTTACAGTCAAGTCTGAAATTGTGGCTATAAAAATAATCACATGCTAATCAATGATGTTTAATGTTCACAGGAAAAACTTAAAATGCACCTGGAGCCTCTGAAAAAGGACCTGGAAGATCTTCTGAAGTTTAAATCTACTGAAGAGAAGAAAGCTGAAGAGCTGAAGGTGGGTGTCTGTGTCTCCTTCTGAGCCAGTTTCTGTAGGGTTTTTGTTCCTTTCAGTACTTCAATCCCATAAATCACCTGAATAAGAGAATAATAGACTTCAGTCTGCTTCGTTACTTATAGTATGGAAACTATTGGTTCCTTATTGGCTGAGAACAGGCAGATTCTGAATCCGTATGTGGAACAAAGGAAAATTGTGACATTGTATTTCTTGCAGAGAGGTAGTGTGATGTGGGTTGCAAAATGGGAAAGGAGAACTGGGCTCAGGCTTGAGGCAGTCCAGCAGTGTTTGTCTCCACCACCCTCTTTGTGAAAAAGTACTTCTTAACGTTACTCCTAAGTCAACTTTCTTGTAACCTCAATTCATGTCGTCTAGGTCTACCACTTCTCCGTCTCTGGAAAAGATTTGTTTGCATATTAATACCTGTCAATTATTTAAATGTCTATATAATATCTCCTCTATCTCTCCTTTCCTCTAAGGTAAACTTATTCTGTTCATCAGAACTAGAGTACATGAACTGAGGTTACAGGATGTTCGACTTAGGAGTAACATCAGGAAGTACTTTTTCACGGTGAGGGTGGCGGAGACAGAAAAAAAATAGTAATAAACAAACTAAAAAGAGGTGAGTTAGGGTCAAATCAATTATACCCACTGAAAATGTAAATAGTCTTTCAACACTGAGGGCCAGATGCTCTAAACTTTACGAGTCAATAACGAGGCAATAACGAGGACGTAGTAAACCTTGGCATGCACTAAATACTTTTTTCCGACGGCGGTAGCAGCTAACGCAAACGGAATGCAGATGTGTGAATTGTGTAGAAACCCTATTGAAATGAGATACACTAAGGTTTTCCGCTTGCCCTAACGCTGGAAAATGCCTGGAAAGCTAACGAGAGGTCTGTACCTCTCTTTGGGGCTGTGCGGGCTTCGGAAACTTAAATGTAAAAAAAAAAAAAAAGCGGAAGGGGGCAAAAATGCTAGTCAGGAGCGTCCTTTATGGACGTCGTTTATTGATGACCTTGCCCGAGGTCCTTTATTGACGGCCTTGCCCCCGCCCCGCCCGAGGTCGCCGCTCCCCGCTCCCCCCTGCATTGAAATCATAACTTTAGGCAGCCCCAGCCCCCCTCCCTTCCTCCCTTCCTCCTCCCTTTAAAAGCCTGTATAATATCTCCTCTATCTCTCCTTTCCTCTAAGGCAAACTTATTCTGTTCATCAGAACTAGAGTACATGAACTGAGGTTACAGGATGTTCGACTTAGGAGTAACATCAGGAAGTACTTTTCACAGGGGAGGTTGTGGAGAAAAAAATGGTAATAAACTAAAAAGAGGTGAGTTAGGGTCTCAACGATATCAAATCAATTATACCCACTGAAAATGTAAATAGTCTTTCAACACTGAGCCATAATGAACTATTTTTCAGAGTCTGTTTCAAGACACTTCCCTGATGGAGTCTATTAAACACTGGCCACTCTCGGAAGTTCGTTTGATGCATCTGCACCGCTAAGATAAGTGTTGAAACACAGACACACATGATATAGATAAAAATTCCCTTTTTAGTATATGGCAAGTATTCTGAGGCTTATTACTTCCTTTTTATCTTGGAGTTATTACATTTTGAGAGGGTATAATTGATTGGAGACAAAAATGGTGACCAGAATTCAAACATTTCAATGAGTGGGGGCAGCTGAGACCTGTCAGCTATTCTCTGGAAAAACATTCAGATCTCTGTGAAGGCAGGAAAAGCAGGAAAATGCCTGTTAGTCAGTAATTTACCAGCTGAGATAGCAGAAAAAAAATAAGTTAGGACGAGAAGGAATTATATAGTCAATACTGAGGATCTTAAATCTTGAACAATTTACTCATCACACCTTTTGAGACTAGAATTAAAAAAAAAGAGATAGTGAGACTGAAGAGAGAGATTAAAAAGGTTGAGTAATAACTTGAAAATATTAAGAATCATTTCTTCAGTGGGAAAGTTAGGGAATATTATATTTTTAAATAAAAGGAGTTAGATAACAGATTATTGAAGAAAAAGATGCACAATAGAACATATAAATAATGGAAAGATGGGATTCTTGTATTTGTTATAGATAGGCTAGTAGGGGGAGAATAACAGAAGACGACCCTTTCATACTTACCTGAGGAGGAGGAGGAGGGGTATCTTTCAATACTGGTCCATGCAAGAAGGATTTTCCTGGAAGACACTGAAAGATAAAAGAGATCAATGAGAAAAATACACAGACACTAGAGTGTGACATAAAGAAAAATTGACTTAATTGAGAAACACCCTGTTGGTGGAAGAAAATATAAAAGAAAAGAAAAAAAACTTGTAAAGTATCTTGTTTATACCAGACTCATTTCAAAACAATTTAAATGAAAGTTCAAGCAAAGAATACTGAAAAACTAAGGGTGATATGATACAGACGTTCAAATATCCGCAAACGAACCTTTTCCGGAGATGGGAAGGCGGTAGAACTAGAGGGCATGAAATGAGATTGAAGGGGGGCAGACTCAAGAGAGTGGTGGATACTTGGAATGCCCTCCCGCAGGTGTGGGATAAACATAAAGGAATCCTGTTCAGAACGAAGGGATCCTCAGGAGCTTAGCCGAGATTGGGTGGCAGGGGGTAGTGCTGGGTAGACTTCTACGGTCTATGCCCTGAAAATGACAGATACAAATCAAGGTAAGGTATACACAGAAAGTAGCACATATGAGTTTATCTTGTTGGGCAGACTATATAAATCGGGAGATGGCCAGCGATCTCACAAAAGCGGTATTTTGACTCCATCGCTGCTATCCCGTCGCAGAGCCGGCGAAAAGTCCAGGGGGCGTGTCGGCAGGAAAAGCAGGAAAATGCCTGTTAGTCAGTAATTTACCAGCTGAGATAGCAGAGAAGAAATAAGTTAGGACAAGAAGGAATTATATAGTCAATACTGAGGATCTTAATTCCTGAACAATTTAATCATCTCACCATTTGAGACTAGAATTATACCCCGCTCGATAGCAGGTTCAGTGCGGCTTACAAAGTATGGTACATAGTATCACAGAGATAACACAGTTATATAGAGTGGGACAAAATTATGAGATGTGGGGAAAGGATTGGAGTGTGGGTATTGTTTGTGGTGTGGGTTAGGTTCGAGACTTTGTAGGGTCATTTGGGAAGGCTTGTTTGAAGAGGTAAGTCATCAGTAGCTCTCGGAAGGGTAGGTGTTCGCTGGTATTTTGGATATGTCGAGGTATGGTGTTTCAGAGTTGGCTGCCTATAACAGAGAAATAGGATGCGTAGTAGGTTTTGTATTTGAGGCCTTTACAGTTGGGGAGATGAAGATTGAGATATGTTCGAGAAGATTTGGACCGATTCCTGGTTGGAAGATCGATCAAGTTGGACATGTAGCTTGGAGATTCGCCATTGAGAATCTTGTGGATCGTAGTGTGGGCTTTGAAGTATATTCGTTCCTTGATAGGGAGCCAATGTAGCTTTTCTCGAAGTGGTGTTGCGCTTTCGAATCGTGATTTGCCAAAAATGAGTCTTGCTGCTGTGTTTTGGGCAGTTTGGAGTTTTTTCATGATTTGGGCTTTGCAACCGATGAAGAGTAGGATTAAAAGGTCAATATTCACAATGGAGAAGGGTAGTTAGTGGGGTCTCTTAGGGATCTGTGCTGGGACCTCTGCTTTTTAACATATTCATAAATGACCTAGAGATGGGGGTAACTAGTGAGGTAATCAAATTTGCCGATGACACAAAGTTATTCAAAGTCGTCAAATCACGGGAAGATTGTGAAAAACTACAAGAGGACCTTACGAGACTGGGAGACTGGGCGTTTAAATAGCAGATGACGTTTAATGTGAACAAGTGCAAAGTGATGCATGTGGGAAAGAGGAACCCAAACTATAACTACATCATGCAAGGTTTATTTATTTATTTATTTATTGCACTTGTATCCCACATTTTCCCACCTATTTGCAGCCTCAATGTAGCTTACAAAGATCTGTTATAGTTCAGCATTGGGAGTCACGTACCAAGAAAGGGATCTAGGTGTCATCATTGATGATACGTTGAAACCTTTTGCTCAATGTACTGCTGCGGCTAGAAAAGCAAATAGAATGTTGGGTATCATTAGGAAAGGGATTGAAAAGAAAAATAAGGATATAATTCTGCCACTGTATCGCTCCATGGTGCGACCGCACCTCGAGTATTATGTTCAATTCTGGTCGCCGCACCTCAAAAAAGATATAGTGGAATTGGAAAAGGTGCAGAGAAGGGCATCAAAGATGATACAGGGGATGGGATGACTTCCCTATGAGGAAAGGCTGAAGAGGCTGGGGCTCTTCAGCTTGGAGAAAAGGCGGCTGAGGGGAGATATGATAGAGGTCTATAAGATAATGAGTGGAATGGAACGGGTCGATGTGGAGCGTCTGTTTACGCTTTCCTAAAATACTAGGACAAGGGGGCATGCGATGAACCTGCACTGTGGTAAATTTAAAACGATTCGGAGGAAATTTTCTTCACTCAACGCGTAGTTAAACTCTGGAATTCGCTGCCGGAGAAAGTGGTTAAGGCGGTTAACTTAGCGGACTTCAAAAAAAGGTTAGACGGCTTCCTGGAGGAAAAGGCTATAGAATGTTATTGAATGGACGAGGGAATAATACACTATTTCTAGGATGGGTGGGACAAACTGCTTGTTCTTTTGGCCACTGTCAGTGATAGGGTGCTGGGCTCGATGGACCCTTGGTCTGTCCCAGCATGGCGATGCTTATGTACTTATGTACTTAAGACCAAACGACAGCCGGCATGGTTAAAAAGTGAGGTGAAGGAAGCTATTAGCGCTAAAAGAAAATCCTTCAGAAAATGGAAGAAGGAACCGAATGAAAATAATAAGAAACAGCATAAGGAATGTCAAGTCAAATGCAAAGCGCTGATAAGGAAGGCTAAGAGGGACTTTGATAGCGTTGGAGGCAAAAACAGATAGTAAATAATTTTTTAGGTATATTAAAAGCAGGAAGCCTGCAAAAGAATATGTTGGACCGCTAGATGACCGAGCAGTAAAAGGGGCGATCAGGGAAGACAAAGCCGTAGCGGAGAGATTAAATGGATTCTTTGCTTTGGTCTTCACTGAGGAAGATTTGGGTGGGATACCGGTGCCGGAAATGGTATTCGAAGCTGACGAGTCGGAGAAACTTAATGAATTCTCTGTAAACCTGGAGGATGTAATGGGGTAGTTTTACAAACTGCAGAGTAGCAAATCTCTCAGACCGGATGGTATTCATCTCAGAGTACTGATAGAACTGAAAAATGAGCTTGCAGAGCTATTGTTAGTAATATGTAATTTATCCTTAAAATCAAGCGTGGTACCGGAAGATTGGAGGGTGGCCAATGTAACACCGAATTTTAAAAAAGGTTCCAGAGGAGTTCAGGGAAATTATAAACCGGTGAGTCTGACGTCGGTGTCGGGCAAAATGGTAGAGACTATTATTAAGAACAAAATTACAGAGCATATTCAAAAGCATGGATTAATGAGACAAAGTCAACATGGATTTAGTGAAGGAAAATCTTGCCTCACCAATCTACTACATTTCTTTGAAGGGATGATCAAACATGTGGATAAAGGTGAGCTGGTTGATATTGTGTATCTGGATTTTGAGAAGGCGTTTGCAAAGTACCTCATGAAAGACTCCAGAGGAAATTGGAGAGTCATGGGATGGGAGGTAGTGTTCTATTGTGGATTTAAAGCTGGTTAAAAGATAGAAAACAGAGAGTAGGGTTAAATGGTCAGTATTCTTAATGGAGAAGGGAAAGGGAAATGGGACTTGATCTACCACCCATCTGTGGTTTTTGCAACTACATTCAAAGCAGTTTACATAGTAATATTCAGGTATTTATTTGTACCAGGGGCAATGGAAGGTTAAGTGACTTGCCCAGAGTCACAAGGAGCTGCAGTGGGACTTGAACTCAGTTCCCCAGGATCAAAGTCCACTGCACTAACCACTAAGCTACTCCTCCACGAAGGTCAGTTAGTGGGGTTCCCCAGGGGTCTGTGCTGGGACTGCTGCTTTTTAACATGTTTATAAATGACCTAGAGATGGGAGTAACTAGTGAGGTAATTACATTTTCTGATGACACAGTTATTCAAAGTCATTAAATCGCAGGAGGATTGTGAAAAATTACAAGAGGACCTTATGAGACTGGGAGACTGGGCATCTAAATGGCAGATGATGTTTAATGTGAGCAAGTGCAAAGTGATGCATGTGGGAAAGAGGAACCCGAATTATAGCTACGTCATGCAAGGTTCCACGTTTGGAGTCACGGACCTAGAAAGGGATCTAGGTGTCGTAGTTGATGATACGTTGAAACCTTCTGCTCAGTGTGCTGCTGCGGCTAAGAAAGCAAATAGAATGTTAGCTATTATTAGGAAAGTAATGGAAAACAAAAATGAGGATGTTATAATGCCTTTGTATCGCTCCATGTTCGTTAACATCAGGATGTGCTGGTATGTGACCACTTACTTTGTTGGTTTTTTTTTAGTTTTTCAAAGCTTTATTGAAAATAGAGTCAAATTTAACAGTAGTAAGCAGAAAATGAAGAGACCCTTTTACTAAGCTGCATTGGTGGCCCGGGCGGTAATTTCATTTTTTGCGCATGTCTGTTACAAATGCCAGAAAATAATTTAAAATTTTCCGGCGCACGGCGGAAACCAGGTGGTAATCGTCATTCTACATAATTTTTATTTTACCGCACGTCCATTTTCAGCCGTTTTTTACAGGCTTGCTGAAAAATGGATCTGCTCATGCCCAAAACACGAGCCTACACCAGTACAGGACATTTTTCGATGCGCCTTAGTAAAAGGGCCCCTAAGTCTTAAAGATTTAACAGCCCTTCATCCCCTCCCTCCCTCCCTCCCACCACCCCCTCCCCCCCAACTGTGACCTCTTGTTTTGAAAGTGCTCGCAGTGCTGTCGTTGAAGAACCACCACTCAACAAAATGTTCAAAAGGGCAGGGCAAGATTGTGGGGGAGGAACGAGAAGGAAGCTGGGGCTAGATACTAGAAGGAGAATGAGAAGAATGAGATGCTAATGAATACTGAGGAAGGGGAAGAATGGGGAGATGCAGGGAGTAGATGATGGGGAAGTGTGAAATGGAGGCTGCTTGTGGTAAGGGGTAAGAGCAGGAGAAGACGGAGACCCCTCTTCTGCTCACTTAGAAACAATATGGGGACAACAGTGGTACCGGGATGAGTACAGTTCACATGAGGAGAGAGGCAGAGGGAGTTTGTGGGTAGGGGGTGGAGGAGATACGCTTCTGTGAGAGAGGAAGGCTGGGAAAAGAGTGGGTGGTGAGTGGAGGAAAGCTGTGCTGGAGTCACCACTGTTAAAGGAGGAAGTGCTGTACCAGAGCCACCACTAAGAGGAGGGTAATGGAGTCACTGCAACAAAATCACTCTAGTGTTACTGAGAATTATCTCTCGTTTAACCCAGAGTGAGATACAGATCAAACGACAGAAAGTGGAGTCTGAGTTTGAAGAGTTACAGCAGTTTCTGAATAAGGAGAGGCAGATCCTTCTCTCGAGACTGGAGGAGGAAGAGAAGAAGATTCTTCAGAGAATCAGGGAACATGAGACCCAGCTAGAAGAACAAAGTTCTTCCCTCATGCAGCTGATCTCTGAGATAGAGGAGAAGATTCAGCAGCCGGCCACCGAGTTACTGAAGGTGAGATTAGCAAATATATTTCTAAGGAGGTTACAGTTCTTCCAGGAGGAATCAGGGAATTCAAGTAGCAGAACAAAATATCTTACATAAGGGCTGATTTTTCAGCCAGCAGCTGCACTTACCAAATCAGAGCTTTTAAAATAATTTCATGGGGCTTAAATGGCCAAATCCTCCTGCTCTGAAGAAGGTGTAAATTGTTGTATGTGTTCTACACATGTACACACAAGTCATGTTTTTAATGATCAATATTTGACTCACTGAGTGAAAAGATACCAAACGAGGGGTTACAAATAACAGAGATAAAGGCTATAAAACTTTGGAAGGGTAAATTGGGCACCTTTCATTTTTGAAAGTTTTGTTTACTGTAGGGTCAGTAGAGAGGGACTATACAACTTTTTCACAACGTTGATGTTGTTCATGTTCTACAGCCTAAAAACTGTGGGTATGTGATTTCCGGGGTTAATCACTTAATTGATAAACATTTCTTATTTTTTAAAGATGTAGTTAGTCCATTCCTGAGGCTGAAATTTTCCAGAATTATACAGTTGATATCCCTCTGGTAGAAATAAGTCACTTACCCCACTTTTGATACCTTTCCACCCAGATATCACAACTCCACCTCTGCCCAAACCAGGCTCTTGAGAATGTCTACATGGAGATCACAGATCAGAGCCACTAAGGAGGTTTCAGTACTGTGCCCCATCCAAAAGTCTGATTGATTGGCATAAAGGACCTGTGTTTTATCTAAATACTTGAAAAGTTGCCCAAGTATCAATCAGGGGCGTATCTGCGTGGGGCCACAGGGGCCTGGGCCCCCGCAGATTTTGCCCCGGACCCCCCTACCGCCGTTAACCCTCCCTCCCTCGCCTACCGCCGTCACCTACCCCGAGGTCCGCTTCCTCTGGCTTTTTAAAATATTGCTTCAGCTGGCGGGGGACCCCAACCCCCCGCCAGCCCAGCCGCTATCTTTAACTTTTTCATCCTCGTCGTGCAGCGCGCTGTGAAAGCTGCATGCATCTTTAGATCCAGTTGGATGGAGTCTGTCTGACGTCACAGCAGTTAAAGATCGCGGCTGGGCTGGCGGGGGGTTGGGGTCCCCCGCCAGCTGAAGCAATATTTTAAAAACCTGGAGGAAGCGGACCTCGGGGTAGGTGACGGCGGTAGGCGGGGGAGGGAGGGAGTGTTAACGGCGGTAGGGAGGGAGTGTTAACGGCGGTAGGGGGGGGGGTTGACGGTGGTGGTGGGGGGCTATAATGTGCCCCCTCACTCTAGCCCCTGCCCCCCCTACTGCCGAACCTCAGATACACCCCTGGTATCAATTACAACTTAAGAGATAAATGTTAGGTTTGAAACAGGCTGATACACTTGTTTCCATAATGAGTTTGGGTGTTTCTTATAGATTTTTGGATGCTGATCATAGAAATGGCATCAAAATTTTGTAGCTGTTTTGTGATTGAGCAGAGCTGTGAGTAGAGTATCCTAATGTATAATGTGTTCTCATAAACTATGAAATCTAACTAGAAATATTCTCTGTTTCATTTCCCTTTAGGATGTGAAGGATGCCCTGAGCAGGTACAAGTTAGTTTTCTGTCATTTTCTATGCGGCTGGATGGATTTTGAGTGAGAAAGAAGGGAATTAATTGATTGGTGAAAGGGAGAGGAGTAGCCTAATGGTTAGTGTAGTGGGCTTTGATCCTGGCAACCTGGGTTCGAGTCCCACTGCAGCTCCTTGTGACCTTGGGCAAATCACTTAACCCTCCATTGCCCCAGGTACAAAAAAACTCTGAATGTGAGCCCCCTAGGGACAGAGAAAGTACCTGTATATAATGTGTACAGTGCTGCGTATGTCTAGTAGTGCTATAGAAATGATTAGTAGTAGATGTTGAATTGAGAAAGTAGTTGGGATTAAGTGAGGAGAGGGCGAACTAAAGTTTAGAGGAAGTACTGAGAAATGGAGGGGAAGAGATGGAGGATGAGGAGGAGAATTACAGATCTATCTTCCCTTCCCTCTGATTCTCATATTTCCTCTCCCACCAACCTCCCTGTCCTCACCTCTTTGGCCCTCCATGAATCCTCTCTTCATTCCCCACCAAACTTCACCCTGTGAATCTCCTTTCCACCTCTACTCTCCCAGTTGCGTTGCCCCTCAACCCTAGTGCAGAAGGAGTTTCTGTTGATGGTCTCTGCTCTGACGCTGTCTATAACAAAGTAATTCTATCAAAATGTGTTTATATTTCTTTGAAGGGTGAATAAACATGTGGCATAAACCTATTTTTAGACGTTTTTCTATGAAGTCCATCAGAAGTGCGTCCAAATCTCAAGTGGTGTGTGAGGGGCGTGTTCAGACGGGGACTTATGCGTTCTTAAGACTTAACGTTTTTCAGTCATAATGGAACAAAACAAAAAAATCCAGGTCCAAAACTTAGAAGTTTTGAGCTAGACCTGTTTTTATAACGAATAAGGCACAAAAAGGTGCCCTAAATACCCAGATGACCACTGGAGGGAATCAGAGATGTCCTCCCCTAATTCCCCCAGTGGTCACTAACCCCCTCCCACCCTCCAAAATGTGATAAAAAACATTACTTGCCGGTCTCTATGCCAGCCTCAGATGTTATACTCGGGTCCATTAGAACAGCATGCAGGTCCCTGGAATAGTCTAGTGGCTCAACCTCTGGGGAATGGAAGGAGACACAGGGGGAGCTCGGGGTTGGCCGACAGCTCTGTGGGGAATCTTTCTCCATCGGGCACAAGGGCTCACATCTCCACTTGACCTTCCTGACAGCATGCAGGTCCCTGGAGTAGTCTAGTGGTGGGTGCAGTGCACTGCCAACAGGTGGACCCAGGCTCCTACCTCCCCCTACCTGTTACACTTCTGGACGAAACTGTAAGCCCTCCAAAACTCACCAGAAACCCACAAAAAGGTGGCTCCTTCACCCGTAAAAGCTGTGGTAGTGCTGTACAGTTGGGGGTGGTGGGTTTTGGGGAGGCTCAGCAGACAAGGTAAGGGACCAATGGTGAGATGTGTACCTGAGAGCCAGTGGCGTACTGAGGGCAGGGTGGTGGGGGCGGTCTGCCCCAGGTGCACGCTGCTGGAGGGGTGCAGAGAGCAGCCACACGCCTGTCGTCTCCGCTGGTTCCCTGCTTCTTCTACCCAACAACAGGTTACTTACCTACAGTGACACCCAGATCTTTTTCTTGAACGCTGACCCCCAAGATGGACCCTAGCATCAAGTAACTATGATTCGGATTATTCTTTCCAATGTGCATCACTTAGCATTCGTCCACATTAGATTTCATCTGCCATTTGGACGCCCAGTCTTCCAATTTCCTGAGATCTTCCTAAAGTATTTCACAGTCCACACGTGTTTTAACAACCTTGAATAGTTTTGTATCATTTGCTAATTTGATCACCTGACTTGTCATTCCGATTTCCATATATGTTAAATAGTACCGGTCACTGTTCACCCTCCTCCGTTGAGAGAAATGACCATTCATCCCTACCCTCTGTTTTCTGTCCAATAACCAATTCCTAATCTACACTGGTTAAAAGATAGAAAACACCCAGCTAATAAAGTCCACCTTCTACATTATCCTGCCTAACACCTCCCTTCTCTCTTCCTTTACCCAATCTTTGTATACTACTAATTTCATCTGATATCCTGGTATGACCATGTCATAACAAAACTCTGTAAGCCACATTGAGCCTGGGAAAGAAAGCCAGCAGATCAATATCACAACAAAAAGATTTTATTGAAGATACCGTGTATGAACAAATCGCTCGACACAGGCCATGTTTCGCCCACCTAGGGCTGCGTCAGGGGCTACAATGAACAAATATATAATAATTATCATAGATCCTAATAAATAAAATATAACACACATACGAGCATAATATATCAAATATATAATGACAAAAAACAATTAATAAAATATGGAATATTACTAGGTATACATAGAGAGTATACTAGAATAATTACATGAATAAATGTATCGCTACGCACTGTCCAATATAAATAATATATATATATACATGTACATAAAAGAGCATATATAAGAAAATATATATATAAAAGAAGTGTATGTAATGCAACAATTGTATGACAGTGCATATAAACATATATATAAAAGCATAATAAAATCTGACATCACATAACAGCAAAGCAAGGGCACTGGTATAGGTTACGAACTTCAATACAAATATGTATAAAAAATGTATAAATGAGATAATAAAAGGGCACATACCTAATTTGAAACCTCTATGTGAAAAACACAAAAAATCAAGCCTTAGGATGGATGTTTGCCAGTATTCTTAGTAGACTGGCCACACAGACATCCCAGCAGAGCAGTGGGGCACCCTAGGAGGTCCCAGTTAGACATCTTACCACTGCCCCATTATCTTGTAGGGTGAGCCTTCCAAAATCCGTAGAAAAACTACTGTACACAACTACAATAGCCTTTATGGCTGCAGGTGTCACCTATACTATGTAGGTACAGTAGGCTTTTGGTAAGTTTTGGAGGGCTGACACTTTCCACCACAAGTGTAACAGATAGAGGGAGATATGGGCCTGGTCCATATCTCTGACCACTAGGCTACTCCAGGGACCTGATTGCTGCTCTAAGAGGACTGACTATCTGAGGCTTTTCATAGAGGCTGTTATATACTGTTTCTTTCACATCTTTGGGGGTGGGGGGGGGGTGGTGGGAGGGGGTCAGTGACCACTAGGGGAGTAAGGGGGGGGTCATGCCTTAATCCCTTTAGTAGTCAATTAGTCATTTAGGGCACCTTGTTGTGACTTAGTTGTGATAAAAACAAAACATATAAATTGTAGCCCTGGATATTTTTGTTTTGTTCCATTGTGGCAGAAAAACCTCCGAGTGTTAGGAATGCCCAAATCCCACCCTTAACACACTCCCTTGCATAGGAAAATGTTTAAAAAATGGGTTTCAAACACAGCGATTTCCAAATGCCATTTTGTGCCACTTTTTCAATGTTTTCCTATTTCAAAAATCAGTCCCATAATCACAGAAAACTGAGTGTTCAAGGTATATTTCATTCCTTCCACTGTTTACATCTCTATCCCCTGGGTGTGAACATCTCCCAGAATAATCCCAGTGACTCTCTAACCCATAGGTGTCAGAAAATGAAGTTTCCAAAACCGGAGGCTGTTTCTACTGATCTGAAAATGGGTTTCCAATTGCGCTATCCTCAGGAACTGAAGAAATGGATTACAAAATTTGGAGGTGAGGAATTGATCGCTTTTTTTTTTTTTAATCATTTATTTATAATTTTTTCATTTTACAAGGATCACTTGCAAAACAGTAAAACAGAGATGATTGTACATTAAAACAATATTAGAAGAAAACAATCTCAACAAGATAAATGGATTTTATACAATCTTTCTCGTTCTTAGACCACAAAATAAATAGGGAGAGTGAAACAAGACAAGGAGATCAATTTAAGCAACAGCAAACAAAGAAAACGTGGTAGTAACCCAATTATCCCCAGTTATTATTTATCTAAATCATTATTCCACATTGATCATCTGGTTGGTTTCTTCAAGACCATAACGGTGCATAGTCCATCAATTTCATTGGAAACATACTTATTGTCCAGTATTAGTGAAAGTAATACACCTGATTTCATTTTTTTCCCTTTTAAAACCAGAAATTGTTTAACAATACAAACCCTTGAATCTCCAATCCAATTCCCGCTGATTAAAGTAATCCCAGTTTCACAGGCTTCACTCCTTTTGAATTAATATATTAAGAGGAATCATTTCAGAGGAAAAAAAAACATTAGGAGTCATACCCGGAACTCTGGGAAAACAGCAATCTCGATATTAATCATCTGCAACAATATTCATTTTGTTCAAATTTTTTCTGGTCTTTTATCATTTTCAAATCTTAACCGTTTCCTACTTCAGTAGAACTTCATTTGCTGTATATTCTCAAAGGATTCGATTAGATTATCCATGTGGCTCATTAACAAGACTATATCGGAAGCAAAGTCATTCTCTACCACCGTCAGGTCCTGGAGCACCCTCCAGATGACATTCAATGCAACCTCCACGGGAGCCAAAAACTCCAAGCTGATAACTCTTAAGGGTTTAGGAGTAGCACCGCCGACACGGGTTCAGCTGTAAACTACTTCCGTTTCAGCATACACTCCTGACTCACTCCTCCACTCCTTTGGGCATGGTGGTTAAATGATTTTTGAGCGATGAAGTTGTTTCCAGGTCCAAGAGCATCGACGCTCCTTCGTTGGCGCTAATCAAAGGACTCATCAACCCAGTCATCTATGGGCAGCTCGTCACACAGCGGTCCCACACTTGCTGCACAGGGGACAAAACGCTGGTCATCGGCGGCTGACCCCTCATTGTCCCCTTCCTCTGTTAAGGCAACTGCAATGCAGAGAGGAAATTTCAAGTGAACAAAAACTGAACTTCAGAGGACAGCTGGGCCGTTGAGTGTACGAGCTTCAGGTCACCATCTTTCCCCTCTCCCTAATTTGGGACACTCTTTGTCTGGTTTCTCCTCAGAGGCCTGTCTGATATGGGTAACCCTTCAGCGTAGCCCTCTGAGTCATTGAAACACGGAAGCCCCTCCATCACTTACAAGGTGGTGTCCCTTCGGAGGGGAATTGATCGCTTTTTAATTTGGTTTGTCTTCTTTTCAAATGCTCTGGATGATTCCACTAAAAATGTGCAGAAATAAAAGTATAAATCTGAGTTCTTTGTCATCAAACAGATGAATCCATTATGAATGGGTTGTGTCCACCTACCAGCAGGGGGAGATAGAGAGCACTAAAAAACCATAGTGCCTCATGGCCAGCTAGCTCCATCTGCCTCTTCAGTATTCTCTATCTCCCCAGCAGGGTGATTGCAGCTTTTTCAGCTCCTTCTAAATTCTGCCTGGGGTGGCTCCTGAGCTTTGCCAGTGGAAGCAGGGGTGTTAAGGCTATTGTAGCTTCACTTTAAAGGCACATAGGTTAGCCCTTTCCCTGCCTTACCCATCCCCCCAGTGGATGTGGACACAGTTCGCTTTTCCCTGCCCTTTCCTACTCTACTTAGTGGATGCAGGCACATTGGTTCGCCTTTCCCTGCCTTTCCCACTCTTCTGCACCTCCAGAGTTGATTTGATTGCCTCTTTTGCTGTTTCCTCTACAGAGTTAAAAATAAAAAATAAAAATGTCGCGTCGCACTTTGGCGCTGCAACCTCAGAAAAGAGGTTTTCTTATGATTCTACAGCGTGACCGGAGCTTTGTTACTCGGTCCAGTGAGGTAAGAGTGCTTTCTAGCTCCTCTGGGGAGGGCCCGCGATCGAGACGTTTTTGGCGCGAAGCCGCCATTTTGAATTTTCCGCCGTTTTCGGCGATGGCTGCGGAGGTTGTAAAGCGCTGTTTTAAGTGTGGCAAGTGCAGATCCGCAGCTGGGCTCTTTAAATTGTGCTGTTCAGGCGTTAGAGCCGGCCCGAGCATGGCGAGTGAGGATTCTTCCCGCTCTGTGGAATGCGCCACATGGCGTGACCCCTGCTGAGGCGGAGGGTCTTGAATCCGGGAGGGGTGCTCGGATTGAGGCTAATCAAAGAGCTTCTAGCCCCGGACTGGAACCGGGTGACCAGGGCGAGTTTTTCTCCCCTGCCTTTTTTTATTGATGCATAAGGCATATATGCTTAAAAGAGCTCTGCCCAAGGGGTCTTCTACGGCCCCCCTTACTGCCCCTCCAGCGGATTCTGGCCTGGGACTGCCCTCTGAGGCGTTTTACCCTGATAGCTGGCCACAAGAGATGCGCAGAAGGGTTAATTCCCCTTTGGAGAGCGCCCCCTGGTATGTATGTAAATTTATGTGTGGTCTGGATCTATAATCATATCTCTGTGTTTTTATGTTAGACCCTGAGGCAGGCGCTTGTGTGCCGAAACACGGCCCATGTCGGGTCTTTTTCACAATAAAGGACGGCTGTTATCTCTTTCTTGAAGACCCAGTGCTGCTTTTATTGTCTGTGTTCTATGCTTGTATGCTGTAATACCCTCTCTTTTGTGACTACGTTCTTACTTTATACCAGCTGTACCCAAAGCAACAATGACCTTGCGTTGTCTATTGTCACTTCTATTTGAGTATAAGCTGAAGAAGGAATGGGTGATAAGGCAAAGATTGTTTTATTTTGTTGCATTGCACCCTGGAAGTCATGTGTTTGCTTTGTCATAAGCTTATTCCTGGGATAAGCGGCAGAAAATCTGTTTTACTCTTTTGGGACCTTGCCAGGTACTTGTGACCTGGATTCACCACTGTTGGAAACAGGATACTGGGCTTGATGGACCTTCAGTCTTTCCCTGAATGGCAGTTCTTATGTATGAATGTAATTATAAGACAATTGAAGGACAGTTTTATAATTCAAAATCTCTAACATTTCTCTCTCTCTCTATTGTTTTTTTTACAAAATAAAATCACATCCTGCAGGAATAGGTAAGTTTTATTCAGTTAGCAACTTATATATTTTAGAGTGGGCAATTAATGTGTTAATAACACCATAAATGCATTAATATTTTAACGCATACCATGTTGTTTGATGCTGCCTGTGTTTTTTTAATGCTGACCCACCCCTCCCCCACGCTTACCTCTACAGCAGGACTCTTTTCTCCTTCCTCGGAGCTGCCTCAAACTCCTTCTCTCCCCCTGCACGGACAGGCTCTGCAGATACTTGAGCTGCATGGTGCATGAAGTTAGGGAAGGTCTCTTGAGACTTGAAACTGCGAGACTTCCCCAAATTCCTGCACTGCGTGACTCAAGTATCTGCAGAGCCCAATCACTGTGCAGGGCGAGACAAGGAGTTTGAGGCAACGCTGAGTCTGAGCCCTGCTGTACAAGTCAATGTAGGGATTGGGGAAGAGAAACTTGGTGAAGGCTGTTTGAATCTTTCTTATTTAATGCCCAAAATTCTGTGATTAAGCGCACTTAATTGCATGATTAACATTTTTAATCTCATAATTAATCACTATTAACATTTTTAATCATTGTTCACCTCTAATATATTTTTTATATCATTGTACTTATTTCTCTTCTCTGCGATCTGATCATTGTTCATCTTTATTTTAATGCAGATTGGTGGATGGAATGTGGCAGATATAAAGGTAACAATCTGATATATAATAATTATACAAAACCATCAAATCCACTAATGTGTCCTTTGACTGTGATTTCGCTTTACAAACACCTACAGCCAGTGTTAGGGATCATTTTCACCCCTGTGATAGAGAAGACAATGTGTGTTTCCCCTGATCAGGGTCAGGGAGTGATCCCTCTGGCTCAGACCTGGCAAGTTTCCCACATTCATTGGGAGACTCCAGTTTTCACAGGTTATCTCCGAAACTTCCCCGAGTGAATGCCTCCCACCCAGCAGTCTGTGGCAGTCCCAGGACTTTTCACCAAATAATACAGTACAGTTTGCTTCTGGAAATAGTCACCAAGTGTCCTAGAGTGGCCAAGAGGGATACAGTAAATAGCTTTTTATCATTGCCTCCAAAAACTGCTTTCAAAATGGAATAAACATATTTAATCTGATGACCAGATTAAGACAAGAACTGTTTCCATCTGAATAATACAATATAGTTTGCTTCTGGAAATGGCCACCAAGCATCCAGGGGGTGAGTTACAAGCTACAGGTACCAATTGTAAGAGAAAGAAACATGTGATGTGTCTTAGTGACAAAATAGGTGTCTTAGATAAGCTTCATTCCAGCATGTCTGTTTCTGCCTTTGGCCACAAGCTAAATTTTAATGAATCAACAATCTGATCCATCCAGCAAAAAAAGGAAGAGATTCAGTGGTCTGTTCGTGAAGCAGAACCAGAAAGTTCCAAAACTACATCTGTGCTTCATGATGAGTCAGTAGAAAAGATGGAAAAGTGGTTAAATTTGTGGATAATGCAAATGGTTGATTAAAAAAACAAAAAGCACTGTGGACAGCATTGCTGTGAGGATGAAACCAAACAGATTTATAACCACATCACCCAGGGTCAGGAAAGCGTGAAACCCTTTTCTGCTAGTTCTGGCTGTCTTGTGTTGGGGTCTGCACCCACCTTAGCCAAACCCCAACTGGTTACTGCTAGAACACCCAGGTTCTTCGATTTGTTTCTTACGCTAATACACTAATAAAACAAATAGTACTTACTCACTCAGAAGTGAAATAAAAAGAAAAGTTTATTCTGGAAACAAGTAAATTGTAGCTCAAGCAGAGCCTTATAGCAAGTCTGAAATACAGAAAAGAAATTATTAGACTTCCTTGGGTCCACTCCAGTTCACTGCCCTGGAAACAAGGAAGCCCAACCTACATAGATTTCCCTCATTTTTATACAATTGATTTAGTACATGTTATACAATAATCCGGAAACTAATTGCCATTTTAGCACATCCCACTAACCAATCATCTACTTTCCTAATCCAACACATCTGACTTCTGTTCTATCAATTATCAGTTCATACCCTAATTCCTACATAGCAGTTACACCAATCCACCTGATCTCTGAGTCACAAAGCCATCTTCACCCACCTACTAGTAACTTCTCTCCCACTATACTTTCTGTCACAAATTCCAAGCCCACCTCCTCAGGCTACTTCAGCAGTTTTTTTATATCATATATCCAAACTATATACCACCTGACCTTGTGGTTAAGCTAGCAGACTGTTCCCAACTTCCCCTTTTCACTATCCAGATACAATGTGGTTTCAAACTGTATGAAACACAGGAAATCTTGACCCAAGAATTAATACAAATCTAAATATCCATTAATGTTATCTTAATTACATTGGACCATTCTATATGCATGTACTTATCTTCTAAAACCTTGTAATAAAGTTCACAATCAATAAATTCTTAAGCTGCCTGGTACAGTATCTTGCCCTAGACTTGACCTTAACACTGGTCAGCAAAAATATAGAAAAAATAGGGGTTTTTTTTCCATTCTCGTGACACACTCTCTCACCCAGATCTTGTATAACTGTCTCTCAGCCACTCACATCTGTCTCAGTAAAAAGGTCCACTTCCCCTTCTCCCATTTCTTGCACAACAAATCACAGTAAATGTATAAACATGTTTTGGGGTCCATTTAGTTAGAAGGAGTTTAGGTCACATGGGTGTCCTTGCACAATTTCAAAAGGTCTGATCTAGCTAGCAAGGCTTGAAATCAGCACACAGAATAATTAGGGGGATGAAATAAATCTTACAGGTAACCCTTGTTTTATTATCCAGAGGAGTGCTCTCAAAATACAAACATTAGGGGTCCTAAGACCCCCAAGTTCCCCACATCTCCTCCTCTCTCTAGCAAAAAAGCCATAACAGTTCCGTTCTTCTGTGATAGGGTGTGGTGGAGGGGAGAAGTGAAGGACAGGGTGTGAGGAGAGAGAAGGACCTGCCAACAAGGGTAGGAAAAAAGAGAAAAAATAAAGTGGGTCATTGAGAAGAACATCAGAGAATGGTTAGACGATATCAAACAAAGGTACCAGGTTGGGCTTCATCATAGATGAACAAATCTTATAGGCAATCTGGGTTTATATCCTAAAACTAACTATAAATATACTTGGAATCAAAAAGTTCAAAAAGAAAAGAAACGTATACTGGCTGTTGACCTTCTTCATCAGGATACTTAAGACCATTGTATGGCTGTACAACTAAGATTATGGGGACAACAAAAAGAAGTTAGGTGTTCAATAAAGCATCGTGAATGCCGAGAATGGACTGTACATCCAAATTTAAATCAAAATAATTTTTGTAATCAACAGACTGGTCTCAGCCTCCATCTGGTGCAGTGGGATGTGTCCTCTTCTGGAATAGGATAACAACACTGAACCTGTGGGATGGGACAGATTGAGCCAGTCTGGGTTTTACTTCCATTGCTTTCAATGGAAGCAAAACCCGGACTAGCTCAATGTGTCCTCCTTTCTCTGGAAGATGTGCTGGACCTGGGGTGGGGGAAATGGAGATATTTATTTTATTTTTTATTTTTGTTACATTTGTACCCCGCACTTTTCCACTCATGGCAGGCTCAATGTGGCTTACACGGGGCAATGGAGGGTTAAGTGACTTGCCCAGAGTCACAAGGAGCTGCCTGTGCCTGAAGTGGGAATCAAACTCAGTTCCTCAGGACCAGAGTCCACCACCCTAACCACTAGGCCACTCCTCCACTTGATGGGGGGGGGGGGGGGAGTTGCACCTTTACTGGTGTTATATAGTCAGAGCTCTTTTTTTTTAATTCAATATTTTGGGTGGAAGAACAGTAGATGGAAGAAGTTATTTTTATTACTCAGATTTTTTGTTTGTTTGTTTCAAGCCACTCAGGGGTCGATATTCAAAGCAATTTAACTGGCCAAAAATGTCTCCTGACTAGTTAAATAATTTCTTTGTGCTAAGCAGTAATTTTCAGCTCTGCTAAGGTGTCCCTACAATCAGCCCCTCCAAATGACACACTGATTACAATTTATAAGAAATTACTACTTTACCTGTGAAAGGTTATTCATATACTTCCTCTGTGTACATCCATATGTTGCACAAGACGGCATGTTTGAAAATATAAGTGAGATTAAATAAAAATTCCACCAAGAATAAAGAATGGCAGGGAGGATGCAGCAGCTCATATTTGCTTGCTTTGTTTTGAGAGTACGGGGATGACGGCTGAGTGGGGGGAAGGGAAACATAGATTAACCTAAGTGGCTTCAAAGTTTTGACATCATCCCATCTCCTGTTTTTATCCAACCTCCTTGATATGAATAGACTCGTTCCAATATGGAACACTGAAAAGCTGATATCCAGTAAGATGAGTCCAATCTAGGAGCCAGGAAGGTGATAATAGCCAATAGCAGAGCTCCTGTCATAGAAAAAGTGATTGACTAAAGAACCAGCCAATGAGGGTTAGAGGTAGGTGCAGGAGTAGCCAATGAAGGTTAGAGCTGGGTGTGTGAGGAACCAATGAAGGTTAGAGCTGGGTGTGTGAGGAGCCAATGAGGGTTAGTGGTGGGTGTGTGAGGAGCCAATGAAAGTTAGAGCTGGGTGTGTGAGGAGCCAATGAGGGTTAGTGGTGGGTGTGTGAGGAACCAATGAAGGTTAGAGCTGGGTGTGTGAGGAGCCAATGAGGGTTAGTGGTGGGTGTGTGAGGAACCAATGAAGGTTAGAGCTGGGTGTGTGAGGAGCCAATGAGGGTTAGTGGTGGGTGTGTGAGGAGCCAATGAAGGTTAGAGCTGGGTGTGTGAGGAGCCAATGAGGGTTAGTGGTGGGTGTGTGAGGAACCAATGAAGGTTAGAGCTGGGTGTGTGAGGAGCCAATGAGGGTTAGTGGTGGGTGTGTGAGGAACCAATGAAGGTTAGAGCTGGGTGTGTGAGGAGCCAATGAGGGTTAGTGGTGGGTGTGTGAGGAACCAATGAAGGTTAGAGCTGGGTGTGTGAGGAGCCAATGAGGGTTAGTGGTGGGTGTGTGAGGAGCCAATGAAGGTTAGAGCTGGGTGTGTGAGGAGCCAATGAGGGTTAGAGGTGGGTGTGTGAGGAGCCAATGAAGGTTAGAGCTGGGTGTGTGAGGAGCCAATGAGGGTTAGTGGTGGGTGTGTGAGGAACCAATGAAGGTTAGAGCTGGGTGTGTGAGGAGCCAATGAGGGTTAGTGGTGGGTGTGTGATAAGCTAATGAGAAGTGTTTGCTCATGTTTATTAATGTGTCTCCTCTCTGCAGTAAATGTGACTCTGGATCCTCAAACTGCTTATCCTAATCTCGTCCTGTCTCAAGATCGGAAAACTGTCGTATGGGGAGTCACAAGACAGAATGTGCCGGACACTCCTCAGAGATTTGATCTTTATCCCTGTGTGCTGGGGAGTGAGGGCTTCACCTCAGGGAGACGTTACTGGGAGGTGGAGGTGGGGGATTTGAAGTTCTGCTCATTGGGAGTGTGTAAAGACTCTGTGAGGAGGAAGGGGGAGATCGCACTGTCACCTGGGGAAGGATTCTGGACAGTGAGGCTGTGGAAGGAACAGAGATGCTGTGCCCTCACCTCCCCTGTGACCCAGCTCCCCCTGAGAGAGAGACTCCGGGCAGTGGGGATTCTGCTGGACTATGAGGCAGGAAAGGTCTCATTTTATGATGCAAATAATAAATCTCATCTCTTCACCTTCACCGACACCTTCACAGGGATACTCCGACCTTTCTTCAGGACTGATTCTGAATTTCCTCTGAGAATCCGCCCAGGACCAGATTAACATTCCCAGACTCTCTCTCTCTCTCTCTCTGCTTGGCAATTTGTGGTTATGTTACCAGAGTCTTATGTACAATCATCAGAAAATACAAATAAATCTTGGAAGCTCTGCTGCCCTTCCTTATGATTTTATAAAATCCAGCTTCTTTCCTGATATATTTCCTTAATCTCAAGTCTCTGGCAGGAGTGTGAGAGGTGAAAGATTTTACAGATTTCTGTTAAAACATGTTCAAAGAAATCAAATTTCTATCCCAATGGATTAGCATAGAAGCCAGAACAGTTTCAAACATGAGGGACAGAGATGGGACCAGAGCCTGTGAATGTGAGGAGGGGTTTCACTGACATATTGAAAGCAACAGATGGTATATTAAGTGAGACAGTAAGCTCAGTAGGGCAGGGACTCATTGTACTTCTATGTAATTTGTGTTAAATCTCCCTGTCTTTTATGATCTGTCAAGTTACACTGTCACCTGAGGAAGGATTCTGGACAGTGAGCCTGTGGTTTGGAGAGAGATGCTCTGCCCTCACCTCCCCTAAGACCTAGCTCCCCCTGAGTGAGTTCCCCCGGGCAGTGGGGATTCTGCTGGACTATGAGGCAGGAAAGGTCTCGTTTTATGATGCATATAATAAATCTCATCTCTCCACCTTCACTGACTCCTTCACAGGGAAACTCAGACCTTTCTTCAAGACTGATTCTGATTTTCCTCTGAGAATCCGCCAGGTACCAGCCTGGAATTAAACAGCAGGACTCAGGATTAACATTCCCAGACTCTCTCTCTCTGCTTGACAATTTGTAGTTATGTTACCAAACTCTTATATACAAATAAATCTGGGAAGCTCTGCTGCTCTTCCTTATGATTTCATAAAATCCAGCTTCTGTCCTGATTTATTTCTTGAGGGCCCCTTTTACTAGGCCACGTGATTTTTGGTGTGAGTCCACTACGCATGTCTGGAAAATATTTTATTTGTGGACGTGCGTAGCAGATGCACACCAAGTGGCATCTGACGCCCAAATTTTTACCGCTAGGTCTATGGCTGGTGGTAAGGTCTGAGACCCAAAATGGACGCACGGAAATTTTGATTTTGCCGCACGTCCATTTTCGGCAAAAATTTCAAAAAGGCATTTTTTTCTAGGCACGCTGAAAAATAATTCTGCACATGCCCAAAACCCACGCCTACACTACCGCAGGCCACTTTTTACCGCTGATTAGTAAAAGGACCCCTTAATCTGAAGTCTCTGGCAGGATTGTGAGAGGTGGAAGTTTGTTCAGATTTGTGTTAAACATGTTCAAATCGATCACTGCCACAGAAATATTAAAGTTTGAGGATTTCTTTCTTTCCTGTAAAGATGGAAACCAGAAAACTTTCACAGTTTAAAATATGAAATTATCTATATAATAATTTGTACCTCAAGATTCTCTGGCTATCTGGGTTCGTAACATCCTGACATTAGCTCTCCTCCAGCGTTCCCTTCCCTCTCAAGGTCCCACCCTCGCGTAAAGACCAAACGTGTCAGAGGAGGGTGGGACACTGAGAGGGAAGGGAACACTGGAGGTGAGCTGACATCAGGATGTTACGAACCCTAGTGAGGGTAACGGAATGCTGGAGGCAACATGAGCTCAACCTGCCTGCACGGATCGCTGGAGGCGACATGAGACCAACCTGCCTGCCGCCGCTGCGATCTGAGGTAAGATGGATGGCTTACAGGCAGGGTGGCAGGAAGGACAGAGTCACTGGCCATGTAGGGGAGAACCACTGCACATGGATGGGAGGGCAGGGCTGTGCCAACACGATGAGGTGGGGTAAGCACAGCAGGGGGGCACCTGCCTTCAAGGGCGCCGTAGGCTCACTTGCAAAATCTTTCACCTGAAGTTGGGATTCTCCCGTCTCCCCTGCCCTCCCCTTTTCAAGTCATGACAAACCAGAAGTGAAAGCAGCGCAGCAGTATTCACTGAGGCAGGCAGGCTCTGCAAGTGGGAGGCGGGACTGGTAGTTGGGAGGTGGGGATAGTGCTGGGCAGACTTATACAGTTTGTGCCAGAGCTGGTGGTGGGAGGCGGGACTGATAGTTGGGAGGCGGGACTAGTGCTGGGCAGACTTATACGGTCTGTGCCGGGGCTGGTGGTTGGGAGGCGGGACTAGTGCTGGGCAGACTTATACGGTCTGTGCCAGAGCTGGTGGTGGGAGGTGGGACTGGTAGTTGGGAGGCGGGGATAGTGCTGGCCAGACTTATACGGTCTGTGCCAGAGCTGGTGGTGGGAGGCGGGGATAGTGCTGGGCAGACTTATAGGGTCTGTGCCAGAGCTGGTGGTGGAAGGCGGGGTTGGTGATTGGGAGGCGGGAATAGTGCTGGGCAGACTTATACGGTCTGTGCCAGAGCCAGTGGTTGGGAGGCGGGGATAGTGCTGGGCAGACTTATACGGTCTGTGCCAGAGCTGGTGGTGGGAGGCAGGGTTGGTGATTGGGAGGCGGGAATAGTGCTGGGCAGACTTATACGGTCTGTGCCAGAGCCAGTGGTTGGGAGGCGGGGATAGTGCTGGGCAGACTTATACGGTCTGTGCCGGGGCTGGTGGTTGGGAGGTGGGACTAGTGCTGGGCAGACTTATACAGTCTGTGCCAGAGCTGGTGGTGGGAGGCGGGACTGGTAGTTGGGAGGCGAGGATAGTGCTGGGCAGACTTATACAGTCTGTGCCAGAGCTGGTGGTGGGAGGCAGGGATAACTACAGCTAAAAGCCATTTCATTGGCTGATGGTTTCAACAGTAGTTTCAAAAGAGGAAGTTTAGCTGACATGTTGAAGAGCTGGTAAGTGAAAATCTGATTGCTTTTTTTTTTTGTGTTTGTTTTTATATATGTAACCAGTTGTAGAAATTTGTTTGATTTGATTACCTTACTGCTGGGAGAGCAGGGGGGTTGGCTGGAGGTGTCCTGGGTTGCCAGGGAGATAGTTAACTAGGATGAATTCCTGCACATGAGCAATTCATACCAAGGAGACCTGCACTGACACCTGAAATTTTAAAAGTGCTAAAAATAAGTTTTAAAAGTATTTGCATTAAATCTAATTGCAGAATTCAGGTGCTGGGAGTCTGTACTTGGTTGTCATATGCTCAGATTTGTTTAAATCATATGCAACTTAGTCCGTTTTTGGAAGGTTCTCATTTGCATATTTATGGGTAAACATTGATGGAAATATTTACAGCCTTAATGTTAGGGCATGGGTCTGATCAAAAATGTGAAGTTTGATCCAAAAATGAAGGGTTTATCTAGTGTTTTTGACTAAAAATTCCCATTAGAGTGTCTGTATGTTAATCTGCATTCAAATAGAGCTCTCTGATTGGATGATCAGCTCCTGTTAGAAATCTGCCTGGGAACAGAGTGAGAGCAACTAGTTTGGCCAAGAGAGACATGCAGCTGTGAGCTCTTTGTGTGTAAGAATTGAAAGAGAGAATTGTTGTTTGATCTAAGTTGACTGAAATTATAAAAGAGTGCCTGATTATGGGGGGGGGGGGGGGGGGGGGGCACCAACTGATAGTCTCCGGGGGGCACCAGAAACCCTAGGCACGGCTCTGGGCAGGGCACAGGACAATTGCTGCACATGGATGGGATGGGAGGACAGGGCAGAAGTGAATCACTGGATATAAATGGGATGGGAAGCAAAGGGAGAATCGCAGGACACGGATGGGAGGGGAGGGCAGGGGACAGGAGAATCGCTGGACATGGAGGGGAGGCCAAAATCGCAGGACACGGAGGGCAGGGCAGAGGAAAATCGCTGCACATAGATGGGAGAGAACAATTGCTGGATATGGAGGGGAGGGCAGGGGAGAGAGGAGAAGCAGAAGGACACTCCAACGAACTGTACGTCAGAAGTGATGGGAGGACAGGGCAGAGGCGAATTGCTGGATATTGATGAGATGGGAGGCGAGGGGAGAATTGCGGGACACGGAGGGGAGGGCAGGGCTGGGCAGAGGAGAATCACTGGACATAGATGGGAGGGGAGGGAAAAATCACTGGACAAGCAGGGAAGGACAGGGGACAGATGAGAAGAGAGGGACACTCCAACGTACTGTACATCACAAAAAAAAACCCACTTCCAACACCTTAGAGAAAACAATCCACATCCCCTACCCACTCAGCGTATTCCTCATTCTACACCCTTCCCAATTATTCCTTATCATCATAACACATTTGTCCTAACGGTTGCCTTAAAAACATAATCGCCATTACATGATAACCTTGCTAGCGCCATTTTGATAAAATGGGCTTTGTTGCACTAGTAGTATAATATGAGGGACAGAGATTGGATCAGAATCTGTGAATGTGAGGTGAGGTTTCAATTTAACAGTGAGAGTGATAGAGATGGGATTAGAGCTCATGAATGTGAGGAGAGACCTCAATGGCACAGTAAGAGTGACAGAGATGGGATTAGAGCCTATGAATGTAAAGGGTTTCAATGACATAGTGAAAGCAACAGATGCTATAAGATATTGTGATTATATACTGAATAACATGTGAGGAAGAGTCTCAGTGACACAGTGAGAGTGGCAGAGATGGGTTTAGAGCCTATGAATGTAAAGAGGGGTTTCAATGACATAGTGAAAGCAACAGATGCTATAAGATATTGTGATTATATACTGAATAACATGAAAATCTACAGCTCTATCCTCGGGGGAATCAATAATCATGAGGTATATTAAGTGAGACTGTAAGCTCAGTAGGGCAGGGACTCATTGTACTTCTATGTATTCTGTCTTTTATGATCTGTCATAAATACTGAAGGTCAGCACTGGGTTCAGATCCTGGGGAACTGGGTTCAATTCCCTCTGCAGCTCTGTTGGCCCAGGAACAGTGTTTAACTTAGATTGTGATCCCGCTAGAGACATTGCAAAGTACCTGCAATAGAAACTGTAAACCCGGTGGAGGGACATAATCGAAAGGGACGTCGAAGTTTTGATGACGTCCTCACAAAACGTCCCCATCCAGGGGCGGGGAAACCCGTATTTTCAAACCAAGATTGACGTCCAGCTTTCGTTTCGATAATACGGTCAGGGACACCCAAATCTTGAAATTTGGTCATCCTTAGCGATGGTCGTCCCTAGACTTGGTCGTTTCTGATTTTCGGTGATAATGGAAACCAAGGACGTCCATCTCAGAAACGACCAAATGCAAGCCATTTGGTCATGGGACAAGCCAGCATTTGTAGTGCACTGGTCCCCCTCACATGCCAGGACACCAACAGGGCACCCTAGGGGGCACTGCAGTGGACTTCATAAATTACTCCCAGGTACATAGCTCCCTTACCTTGTGTGCTGAACCCATTAACCCCAACTGTACACCACTACAATAGCCCTTATGGGTGAAGGGGGGCACCTAGATGTGGGTACAGTGGGTTTGTGGTGGGTTTTGTAGGGCTTGCTGTTTCCTCCACAGACATAACAGGTGGGGGGGAGGGATGGGGCTGGCTCCGCCTGCCTGAAGTGCACTGCACCCACTAAAATTGCTCCAGGGACCTGCATACTGCTGTGACGAACCTGATTATGACATCTGAGGCTGGCATAGAGGCTGGTATGAAATATATATATATATATATTTTTTTTTAATCTTTATTTATATAAGAACAAGAAAACGCGGTAAAAGTAATAAACTATCAGAATCACAACATTTTCCTTTTGTCCAATGTCCGCTCTGTACACCTACATACCCCCAGATCCCCCCTCCCTCCCCAACGTCTTACCCCCCCCCCCCCTTTGTGGGCTTAGCCATTCAAAATCCTACTGCGGGCTACCAGTGTTAATGTGTCCCAGAATGGAGACCAACATTGGAACAGGTGGTCTCCCCTCTTCGAGGCTAGGTCAACCACATCTCTGCGCTCTATTGCACTCAAAGAGATCGCGAGGGATATTCACCGCTGCAGAGTAGGTGGGTCTGCTGACAGCCAACCAAGCAGTCTTTTTCCCCATGATATTTTTAAAGATGTTGTTTGAGGGTTGTAGGGAGTTAGTGACCACTGGGGGAGTATGGGGAAGTGATCCCCGATTCTCGTGGTTATCTGGTCAGTTCAGGCACCTTTTTGTGCCTTGCTCGTAAGAAAAACACGACCAGGTAAAGTCGTCCAAGTGTTCGTCAGGGACGTCCTTGTTTCTTTCGATTATGGGTCGAGGACGTCCTAGTGTTAGGCACGCCCCAAGTCCCGCCTTTGGTACGCCTCCAACATGCCCCCTTGAACTTTGGCCGTCCCTGTGACAGAAAGCAGCTAGGGACGTCCAAAATCGGCTTTTGATTATACCGATTTGGACGGCCCTGTGAGAAGGACGTCCATCTCCCAATTTATGTCGAAAGATGGGCCTCGTCTTTCGAAAATGAGCGCAATAGTCACCTCAGGGATCACCTGCAGTATATAAAGCACTGAAGTAAAACAAATAAATAAAAACTATTTTCCATTTGATTTTCTGTCACTCTTCATAGTTCCATAGATGTTTCCTGGGAGATCCCTGCTGTCTGAGGGATAACACCATACTCATATGTCCACATACAATCCTTTATGGGCAGAGTAATATTAATATTGGGCAATTTAAATGGCAAGGAGAGGGTTAACTGATTACTGCTACTGAATCTCCCCATTAATCAGCCATCCCCTAACCGGATAGGGTAAGGGTGAGACATGGTTGAAACGCAAACTTAGCTGTTAGCGGTCATTTTTAGCCTGCTAACCGGCTAAGTAACCGCATAAAGTTAACAACAAGGCTACCCTAACTTAGGATCCCTTTTACTAAGGCATGCTAGTGGATTTATTGATTTATTTGTGACATTTATATCCCACATTATCCCAAATCTATTATGAATGAGAAATTGTACATAGTAACATAGTAGATGACGACAGAGAAAGACCAGTACGGTCCATCCAGTCTGCCCAACAAGACAAACTCATATGTGCTACTTTATGTGTATACCTGACCTTGATTTGTATCTGCCATTTTCAGGGCACAGACTGTAGAAGTCTGCCCAGCACTAGCCCCGCTTCCCAACCACTAGCCCCGCCTCCCACCACCGGCTCTGCCACCCAATCTCCACTAAGCTTCTGAGGATCCATTCCTTCTGAAGAAGATTCCTTTATGTTTATCCCACGCATTTTTGAATTCTGTTACCGTTTTCATCTCCACCACCTCCCGCAGGAGGGAATTCCAAGTATCCACCACTCTCTCCGTGAAAAAATACTTCCTGACATTTTTCTTGAGTCTGCCCCCCTTCAATCTCATTTCATGTCCTCTACTTCTACCACCTTCCCATCTACGGAAAAGGTTTGTGTGTGGATTAACACCTTTCAAATATTTGAACGTCTTTATCATATCACCCCTGTTTCTCCTTTCCTCCAGGGTATACATGTTCAGGTCAGCAAGTCTCTCCTCATACGTCTTGTAACGCAAACCCCATACCATTTTTGTAGCTTTTCTTTGCACTGCTTCAATTCTTTTTACATCCTTAGCAACATACGGCCTCCAAAACTGAACACAATACTCCAGGTGGGGCCTCACCAGCGACTTATACAGGGGCATCAACACCTCCTTTCTTCTGCTGGTCACACCTCTATCCATACAGCCCAGCAACCTTCTAGCTACGGCCACTGCCTTATCACACTGTTTCGTCGCCTTCAGATCCTCAGATACTATCACCCCAAAATCCCTCTCCCCGTCTATACATATCAGACTCTCACCACCTAACACATACGTCTCCCGTGGATTTCTCGCATTGAATTTTAATTTCCAAACCTTAGACCATTCTTCTAGCTTCTGCAGATCCTTTTTCATGTTTTCCACTCCCTCCTGGGTGTCCACTCTGCTACAAATCTTAGTATCATCTGCAAAAAGGCAAACTTTACCTTCTAACCCTTCAGCAATGTCACTCACAAATATATTGAACAGAATCAGCCCCAGCACTGATCTCTGAGGCACTCCACTATTCACCTTTCCCTCATCCGAGCAAATTCCATTAACCACCACCCTCTGGCGTATGTCCGTCAACCACTTCCTAATCCAGTTCACTACGTCTGGTCCTATCTTCAGCTTGTCAAGTTTATTTAAGAGCCTCCTGTGGGGAACCGTGTCAAAAGCTTTGCTGAAATCTAAGTAGATTACATCTATAGCACGTCCATGATTCAATTCTCCGGTCACCCAGTCAAAGAATTCAATTAGATTCGTTTGGCACGATTTACCTTTGGTAAAACCATGTTGTCTCGGATCTTGCAACTTATTGGCTTCCAGGAAATTCACTATCCTTTCCTTCAGCATGGCTTCCATTACTTTTCCAATAACCAAAGTGAGGCTTACTGGCCTGTAGTTTCCAGCTTCTTCCCTATCACCACTTTTCTGAAGAGGGACCACATCCGCTGTTCTCCAATCCCACGGAACCTCTCCCATCTCCAAGGATTTATTAAACAAATCTTTAAGAGGACCCGCCAGAACCTCTCTGAGCTCCCTCAATATCCTGGGTGGATCCCGTCCGGTCCCATGGCTTTGTCCACCTTTAGATTTTCAAGTTGTTCATACACACTCTCTTCCGTGAACGGTGCTATATCCACTCCATTCTCATATGTACTTTTGCCAGTCAATCGTGGTCCTTCTCCATGATTTTCTTCTGTGAAAACAGAACAAAAGTATCTAGCAAATTTGCTTTTTCTTCATAAGACATAAGCATCGCCACACTGGGATAGAACAAAGGTCCATCTAGCCCAGCACCCTGTCTCTGACAGCGGCCAATCCAGGTCACAATCACCTGACAAGATCCACGTAGCAAAACATTTTGTACTGCTTATCCCAGGAATAGTGGATTTTTCCCTACGTCTATTTAATAACATTCTATGGCCTTTTTCTTCAGGAAACCGTCCAAACCTTTCTTAAACTCTGCTAAGCTAACCGCTTTAACCACATTCTCCGGCAACGAATTCCAGAATCGAATTACGCGCTGAGCAAGGAAAACTTTTCTCTTATGTTTTAAACTTACTGCACTCCAGCTTCATCGCATGCCCCCTTGTCCTAGTATTATTGGAAAGCGTAAACAGACACTTCACATCTATCTGTTCCACTCCACTCATCTCTCTATATAAAACGCACCTCCAACATTCTAATGAAGCCTCCAAAAATCCCAACGTTCTAAATCCGTGGTGGTGTAGATCAAAGTTTGCCCATGAGTGTGTGCCTCGCCCTCGCATCACAACGTTATGACGTCGAGTGCGGAGCAATGACACTCTACACTTACGACAACCAACCAATCAATGCACAGCAGCAGCAACAGAAGCCCCCCCCCCCCTCGCGCATCACCCAAAGCATGAGACTGGCTGCTGCCCTCAACAATAAAAATCGCAGCTAGACCCCCGCCCTCCTACCCGAGTCCCCTTTTCGGCTGCCTGCCTTGACTCCCCGTCCGTCCTCCCTCACCTGGACCCCGAGTCAATGCTGGACACCACCATCTCTCCCCGCTCCCTCCCTCCCAGTCGCCACTGGACCCGGCCGCTACTCTCTCCCTCCTAGGGTTACCATTGTTGCAGGAATTACCACTATTGTTAGCAGAATCTATGGTACTTCAGGAATCAAACAGCACACACCAGAATGAGAGAGAAATCTTCTTTATTTGCCAGCAAACAAAGTAGGACATCAGCTCTAGCTCTCTTCTTCTCTTTCTCAGCTCTCTGTGTCTTGTGGCTTCTGTCTCAGCTCCTTCTCTTCTCTTCTTAGCTCTCTCCTTCTTCTTCTTCTTCTGACGTAAGCTGCTTCTGCTCCCAGTTATATACAGTTCTAAACCCCTCTAGCCCCCCTTACTTTCCAGATGGTAAAGAATAGATTGATTACCCTGTCTGAACCAATCATCTCTACACATATATTCAAAATATCAGTTACATAGGTTTCAAACATTTCCTAAACTGACCTATGACCTGGGGCCTCTCACACTAGACATTGTGGCACCTAGGCATTTTATTATGATTAAATTCTCAGCTAACTTCATAACTTAGGTTCATTGAGGGGCTAAGGGGCCAGTCTTGCTTAATGGCATACAGATATAGTTTGTTATTACTTTCAGAAAACCAGTCCTATACTTAGCTATAATTCATCACGACTTTCCCTGACCTCTTTCACCTAGCTAGGACTGTGGATAATTCAAACCAGATGTTGACCTTTTCAACTGCAATCTTACTTGAAAAGTCAGGCAAAGATATAACACTGGATTGAAAAGATATTCTACATAGAATTATTAATTACACAGAATAAAACATATTCTAAATACTTATAATGGTATCTATAATCAGTGCTTTTTTTGTGCCGGTACGCAACGGTACGGCGTACCGGCACCTTTTTTTTTTTGCACCCCCCCGCCCCGTGAGTCCATGTCCCGCACGCAGTGCCAGCCCCCATTTCCGGCCGCTGCTGCTTCTCCTGTTGAGCAGCAGCGGCCGCTACACAAAGAAAAAGATTTTAAAAAAAATTGAAACCTGGCTGAAACGCGGCACCCCGGTACTGTAGACAGCCATTAGGCATTGGCTGTTGCCCCGCAACCGCTCCTCCTCTTGCCTCTACGTCACTGCGCTCCTCCGGGGTCTTCCTCCAGGGGCAGTGACGTAGAGGCAAGAGGAGGAGCGGTTGCGGGGCAACAGCCAATGCCTAATGGCTGTCTACAGTACCGGGGTGCCGCGTTTCAGCCAGGTTTCAATTTTTTTTTAATCTTCTTTTCTTTGTGTAGCGGCCGCTGCTGCTCAACAACAGGAGAAGCAGCAGCGGCCGGAATAGGGGCTGGTGCCGCGTGCGTCGCGTCTTCGCGCCAAACTTGGCAGGGAGAGGGAATCCAACAGAGGGAAGGATTGGGGAGAGAGAGAAAGAGGGAAACCAACAGAGGGAAGGATTGGGGAGAGAGAGAAAGAGGGAAACCAACAGAAGGAAGGATTGGGGAAAGAGGGAAAACAACAGAGGGAAGGATTTGGGAGAGAGAAAACAACAGAGGGAAGGATTGGGGAGAGAGAGAGAGAGAGAGGGAATCCAACAGAGGGAAGGATGGGGGAGAGAGAGAAAGAGGGAAACCAACAGAAGGAAGGATTTGGGAGAGAGAAAACAACAGAGGGAAGGATTGGGGAGGGAGAGAGAGAGAGGGAAAACAACAGAGGGAAGGATTGGGGAGAGAGGGAAAAACAGATGGAAGGATTGGGGAAAGAGAGAGGGAAAACAGATGGAAGGATGGGGAGAGAGAGGGGGAAAACAGATGGAAGGATGGGGAGAGAGAGAGGGAAGATGCTGGATGGAAGAATGCAGAAAGAAATAGGGGAGACACTGGAAGAATGGGGAGAGAAAGCAGAGCTGCTGGATGGAAAAGGGGAATAGAGAAAGACGAGAATAAGAGGAAGGGGCATGGGGAGAACAAGGGTGAGGAAAAGATGAAAAGCCACAGGTAGATGAAGGACATTAAAGAATGGATAGTAAGAATGAATTAAATCTGGACAGAGAGAGAGCCTGAAAAATATTGAAGAAAGCAAAGAAAAAGGATACAAAAATGACAAATGGCACAGAAGAGTTAAGCGAAAAGAAAAGAAAGCAGAATCACAGAATGGGACCAATATGGAAAGAAAAACAGTCACCAGACAACAAAGGTAGAAAAAAATCATTTTATTTTCATTTTAGTGTTTGTAATTATGTCCAATTTGAGAATTTACATTGGCCGTCTTATTTTGAACTGGGTATACTGGAGCTGTAAGAGCTTACAGAGATTATTTATAATGAAAAAAATCACGTTATTTTTTTCTCCTATAGTACTATAATATTTTCAATGATGTCTGTTTATATGCGCCATGGCTGGTATAGGGGGTGTGGTTAATGTGGGTGTGGCTATCATAGGGGTGGAGCCATATGTGGTGACCCCGCCCATAATGAGTACCGGCACCTTTTTTTCTACAAAAAAAGCACTGTCTATAATATCTAGAATATCTATATCTAACCTGTTTCCTTCTAACCAGTGTTCAATCTAATCCTTTTAACTACAATATGCCTTGCTTTGCTGATCCCCTCAAGATTTAATGGCCTCCAGATGTGGTAAAATAATATCTATGAACTAGCCTTAACCATCCATCACTCACAAGGGGTCAAAGAAAGTTTCTCTCTCTGACCTTTCTAACCTCTTAGCCCAGCAAAAGCTAAACTTCTAAGTAATTAAAACCATATGGCATTCCTCCTCTACTTGCAAAACTGAAGAATTAAAATAGATAACTTCTCTGCCCAGGCTGCCTCACCATATGGCTCCAGAAAAAGGAGGACGGATTGAGCCAGCCGAGTTTTACTTCCATTGCTATCAATGGAAAGTAATTGCTTTCAGTGGAAGTAATTGAGTCAGCCGGGTTTTACTTCCATTGCTTGGAAAGCAATGGAAGTAAAACCCGGCTGGCTCAATCCGTCCTCCTTTTTCTGGAGCCATATGGTAACCCTACTTCCTCCCCCCTCCCGAGTCGCCGCTGGACCCCATTCCCCTCACCCACCCTCCTCCACAATGGACACTCACCGCAGCTGCACGCTTGCCGTTCCGCCGCCCTCCCTCTCCTCTCCAAGTCCGGGTTTGCACTCTCGGACAGGACGAAGAGGGATGGTGGCGACACGGCGAGCGACCGACTGCGGCGAGTGTCCAATGTGGAGGAGGCGGGTGAGGGCTCAGGGCAGGGGTCGGGGACGCGGGTCCACTGGCAACTCGGAAGAGGGGGAAGGGAAACAGCACCGGGCCCGACTCCAGCGCAGCCGTCATCCCCGAACCCTGTTCACTGAAAACAAAGCAAGCAAACCTATCAGATGCTTCAGGACGTTTAATAGACAGGAGTGGAACTGAGCCAACCAAGTCTATAGTAAGCAAGGAAGCCCACTGGTTAATCTCTGTTTCCATTCCCCTACACAGCCGTCATTGCTGTACACTCACAAACAAGCAAACCTAGGAGCTGCTGCTTCACATTGTCGTTTTTAAAATGTTGTTCCATCTGAAAAAACGTCGAGGACAAAAGGAGGGGGACACAGACAGACCCTGCAACTGGGAGGGACGGAGGGGGGACCCTGCAACTGGGAAAAAGGGAGGGGGGGAGGGGGGAGGGGAGGACCCCCCTGCAACTGGGAGACAGACCGGGGGGGGGGGGGGGGGAAGACCCTGAAACTGGTTACCACCACCTCCAGGTCATTTATGAAAATGTTAAAAAGCAATGGTCCCAGTACAGATCCCTGAGGGACCCCACTAACTACCCTGCTCCATTGCGAATAGTGACCATTTAACCCTACTTTCTGTTTCCTATTTTTCAACCAGTTTTTAATCCATAACAATACACTACCTCCAATCCCATGACTCTCTAATTTCCTCTGGAGCCTTTCATGAGAGACTTTGTCAAACGCTTTCAGAAGATCCAGATACACAATATCTACTGGCTCACCTTTGTCGACATGTTTGTTTACCCCTTCAAAGAAATGCAGTAGATTGGTGAGGCAAGACTTCCCTTCACTAAATCCATGTTGACTTTGTCTTATCAGTCCATGCTTTAGAATGTGCTCTATTATTTTGTTCTTAATGATAGTCTCTACCATTTTGCCCGGCACCGACGTCAGACTCACCGGTCTACAGTTCCCTGGATCTCCCCTGGAACCTTTCTTAAAAATCGGCGTTAACATTAGCGACCCTCCAATCTTCCGGTACCATGCTCGATTTTAAGGTTAAATTACATATCAACAACAGTAGCTCCGCAAGCTCATTTTGTAGTTCCATCAGTACCCTGGGATAAATGCCACCCGGCCCAAGAGATTTGCTACTCTTCAGTTTGCAGAACTGCCCCTTTACATCCTCCAGGTTTACAGAGATTTCATTATGTTTCTCCGACTCATCAGCCTCGAATACCCTGTCCAGCACTGGTATCCCAACCAAATTCTCCTCGGTGAAGACCGAGGCAAAGAACTCATTTAATCTTTCCGCTTAAATCATTTTCTACATATCGGTTTGCAACATCTTTCAGTCTCACAATTCCCTTTTTAGTCTTCCTCCTTTCACTAATATACCTGAATAAATTTTTGTCACCCCTCCTTAAATTTCTAGCCATTTGTTCTTCCGCTTATGCTTTCACCAGACGTATCTCTCTCTTGGCTTCTTTCAGTTTCTTCCGGTATTCCTCTCCGTGTTCCTCTTCTTGAGTTTTTCTGTATTTCAGGAATGCCAACTCTTTATTTTTTTTAATTAATTTTTTATTTTAATATAACAGTTGTATAAAACAATGATCCTTGTCACCTGTAAACATGCTTACATTACATTTCTCTTCAATTGGCTAATTCAACATTCGGTTTCATGTTTAACATAACTAAACTTCCCCTATTGGAACTTCCCCCCCCCCCCCCCCCCCCCCTTCCCTTTCCCCTCAGTATAGCATTCTTACAATAAATCATTTTTTACATTTTCATATGGCTGCCAAATCTTCTGATATATGTGTAGCTGGCCCTTTCTCACGGCTGTCAGCTTCGACATCAAGTGTAGATAGTCATATAAGTACATAAGTACATAAGCACTGCCACGTTGGGAAAAGACCAAAGGTCCATCAAGCCCAGCACTCTGTCTCCGACAGCGGCCAATCCAGGCCCCAAGAACCTGGCAAAACCCCAAAATTTAATAACGATCAATGGACTTTTCCTTCTAGTTAACTCTAGTTAATACCTCTTTAATAGTGGGTGTTGCTATTGCTGTCCAGGCCCTCGCCAGTGCCATCTTTGCCGCCACTGAGAATTGAATCGCCAATATATGTCCATATTTCCGGCTTTTCGAGGGCCTGGAGTGCAGCAAGCATATATCTATCTGCTGGGGGGTATGTCACCTGCACCACCTTGCTCACCAATTCGGTTATCTGGGTCCAGTATGTCTGTACTTTAGGGCACTCCCACCAAATATGTATGAAGGTTCCGCGTCCTCCACACTCTCGCCAACAGGCTGCCGAGGACTGGGGGTACATTTTATGCAGCCTATCTGGTTTGTAGTACCACCAGTATAGTATTTTGTAGCCGTTCTCTATTGTGGCTTGGGCGATGGAGGGTTTGAGCAGATACCTGAAACTACCTGCCCACCAGCTGGGAGGGAAACTGTTCTGTAGTATCTCCTCCCATCTCCCAGTATAATAGTCCTGTGGCGCCGAGAGGAGTAACAGTGCTCTGTAGAGCCTGGTATTGCTGCCTCGCCCTCCCCCTCTTCTCATAGCCTGTTCCAACCACATTTCTGCAAGTTCAAGTTCCTCTTTCGCCCTTCGGAGGATGCAATTCCTTAAACAATGGTAATATACTAGATCTCGATCCTCTAGTCCATATTCTTCTTGTAGTTCTACGAAATCTCTTATTTCCCCTTTAACCCATATTTGGTCTAATTTATACAGCCCTTTAAACGCCCATTGTTGGTATGTGTTTTCTGATTCCCCTAGTGGGAAACCCGGCGCGCCCCTAATTGCCATTTGCAAAAAATATCTCCTCTCTGGGAACACCTTTTTGCGCAATTGCAGCCATGTGTTTAGCAAGTGGCTCAGCCCTATTGGTACTCTGCGTATTACCGCTAATATTTCTTTCTCTGATTTCCATAGTATATCCCCTAAAAATCGGGTTCCCATCCATGCCCTTTCCCAGTGTAACCATTTCTTAGTGACCATCGGGGTCCAGTCTGCCATTATCCGTAGCTGGGCTGCCTGATAATAAAGGCTAAAATTGGGGACTCCCATTCCTCCTTTGTCTGGAGTTTGAAACATCATCGCCCGCCGTACCCTTGGCGGCCTCTTATTCCAGATGTAAGCAAACATTTTTCTATTTAATTTTTGGAAAAAGGTCTGCGGGATTGGCACTGGAAGTGCCATAAACAGATATGCCATGAGTGGGAAAGCGCGGGGTACAAATGTAACAAAAAAAATAAAAATAAAAAATAAAATATAGTTGTTTGGGCAGTAGCATCATTTTTATAGCGTGTATTCTTCCTACCCAGGATATATTTAGGCCCTCCCATCTATCCAATTCCTTGAATAGTTCATTAACTTTCTGTGGGAACGCCAACTCTTTAGCCTTTATTTTCTCAGCCACTTGCTTGGAGAACCATATCTGTTTCCTTTTTCTCTTGCTTTTATTTACTCTCCTTACATAAAGGTTCGTGGCCATATTTATAGCTTCTTTCAGCCTGGACCACTGTCCTTCCACTTCTTGTACATCCTCCCAGCCCATCAGCTCCTTCCTCAGGTATTCCCCCATTTTACTAAAGTCAGCATGCTTGAAATCCAGGACTTTGAGTTTTGAGTGGCCGCCCTCCACGTCAGCTGTCATATCAAACCAAACTGTTTGATGGTCACTGCTGCCCAGGTGGGCACCCACTCGGACACACTATCCCCATTTGTGAGCACCAGATCCAGCGTCGTTCCCTTCCTCGTGGGTTCCGTCACCATTTGTCTGAGCAGAGCACTTTGAAAAGCATCCACGATCTCTCTACTTCTTTCCGATTCCGCAGATGGAACCTTGCAATCTACATCTGGCAGATTGAAATCTCCCATCAACACCCAGCAACAGCACCTCTCTCTTCTTTCCCAACTTTTGAATATTTGTGATCAGATCTTTATCTAGTTCCTCCAATTTTGTCAGAGGTCTGTAGACAACACCCACGTGGACAGAGGTTCTATCATCTCTTTTTAAGGTGATCCATATCGCTTCTTCCTTTCCCCAGGTCCTTGTCATTTCAATCGCAGTGATATCATTCCTCACATACAGAGCTACTCCTCCACCTTTACGACCATCTCTATCCTTCCTAAATAGATTATAGCCTGGTATGTTTGCATCCCATTCATGGGAACCATTGAGCCATGTCTCCATGATTGCAACAACGTCTAAGTCTGCCTCCAACATGAAGCAAAGAGAAAGTTAATGGTAAATAGAGTAATAACCAATTCAGGTAATAATTTAATTGTTTAAGATATGGTTGTTTTTTTTGTGAGGGTTTGTTTGAATAAGAAAGATTACCCCTCGGTGATCCAGCGGCCCAACTGGTTCTTTTGCCAGCTTCCTGCTTTTAATATACTGTAAAAATTTTTTACTATGTTTTTTTGCCTCTAATGCTATCTTTTTTTTCGTAATCCCTCTTGGCCTTCTTTATCTGCGCCTTGCATTTGCTTTGACACTCCTTATGCTTCTTCTTGTTATTTTCAGATGGTTCCTTCTTCCATTTTCTGAAGGCGTTTCTTTTAGCCCCAATAGCTTCCTTCACCTCACTTTTCAACCGCGCCGGCTGTCTTTTGGACTTCCATCTTTCTTTTCTAATTCGCGGAATATGTTTGGCCTGGGCCTCCAGGATGGTATTTTTGAACAGTGTCCATGACTGTTGTACAGTTTTTACCCTCTCAGTTGCCCCCCAAAGTTTTTTTTTCACAGTTCTTCTCATTTTATCATGGTCTCCTTTTTTAAAAAACGCTAACGTATTTGATTTCCTGTGTATAGTTACTTCAAGGTTGATATCAAAACTGATCATATTATGATCACTGTTATCAAGCGGCCCCAGTACCATAACGTCCTTCACCAGATCAAGCGCTCCACTAAGGACCAAGTCAAGAATTTTTCCTTCTCTCGTCGACTCCTGCACCAGCTGCTCCATAAAGCTGTCCTTGATTTCATCAAGGAATTGTACCTCTCTAGCATGTCCCGATGTTACATTTACCCAGTCTATATTTGGATAATTGAAGTCACACTGTGTTGAGGCACATGGCAGTGCTTATGTGAAAGTTGTTATAGTGGAGGTTTTTTTGGAAGACGCATAATTGCAACGGTTCCCTCATTATACCAAAGGCGTGTCCTTTAAGAACGAGGAGGTTCTGAATTTTCTGAAGTCTTTTTTTCTCCACTTTGTTCATTCTTTGCCTGCCATAGTTGCCCCCAAACACGTTGTATATTGGGTAGGATAATTGAAGTCACCCATTATTATCACATTGCCCATTTTTTTTGCGTCTCTGATTTCTTTTATCATTTCTGTGTCTACCTGCTCATCCTGACAAGGCGGGCGGTAGTACACTCCTATCACCATCCTTTTCCCTTTTATACATGGAATTTCGACCCACAATGATTCAAAGGTGTGATTTGTGTCCTGCTGAATTTGTAATCTATCTGAGTCAAGGCTCTCGTTAATATACAAAGCTACCCCTCCACCAGACCGATCCACCCTATCACTATGATATACTTTGTACCCCGGTATGACAGTGTCCCACTGGTTATCCTCCTTCCACCAGGTCTCAGAAATGCCTATTATATCCAATTTTTCATTAACTGCAATATATTCCAACTCTCCCATCTTATTTCTTAGACTCCTAGCATTTGCATAGAGACATTTCAGAGTATGTTTGTTGTTCCTATTTGCATGATGCTTAGTACTTGACACTACTGATTTGCCATCTTTTGTCTGATCTTTAGTTGTATTTAAGGGCACCTGACCTACCACGGTCTGTTGTGCAATCTCACTATCCAGAAACCCTATTTTCCCTGTTTGTGAGGTATCCTTGCAAGATACCTTATCCCGAACCATGCGCTTTTGAGCGACTGTCGGCCTTCCCCCCATTTCTAGTTTAAAACTGCTCTATCTCCTTTTTAAATGCCAATGCCAGCAGCCTGGCCCCACCCTGGTTAAAGTGGAGACCATCCTTTCAGAATAGGCTCCCCCTTCCCCAGAATGTTGCCCAGTTCCTAACAAATCTAAAACCCTCCTCCCTGCACCATCATCTCATCCACGCATTGAGACTCCGGAGCTCTGCCTGTCTCTTGGGCTCTGTGCGTGGAACAGGTAGCATTTCAGAAAATGCTACCCTTGAGGATCTGGATTTGAGCTTTCTACCTAAGAGCCTAAATTTGGCTTCCAGAACCTCTCTCCCACATTTTCCTATGTCATTGGTGCCCACATGTACCAAGACAGCAGACTCCTCCCCAGCACTATCTAACATCCTATCTAGGTAACGCGTGAGCTCCGCCACCTTCGCACCAGGCAGGCAAGTCACCAGGCGATCCTCACGTCCACCAGCCACCCAGCTATCTATATGCCTAATGATCGAGTCACCAACTACAACAGCTGTCCTAACCTTTCCCTTCCGGGCAACACTCGGAGACATATCCTCAGTGCGAAAGGATAGTACATCCCCTGGTGGGCAGGTCCTGTCTACAGGAGTACTTCCTACTTCACCAGGGTGATGCTCTCCTTCTAGGAGACCTCCCTCCTCCAAGGTAGCACAAGGGCTACCAGACTGGAAGTGGGACTTCTCTACAACATCCCTGTAGGCATAGGTGGTCGGTGGCCCAACTGTTTGGGGAGGCTAAAGGGGGTGGGGTTAGGGTGGGGCTGGGGGTGGGGTTAGGGCAGGGTGGTGTGGAGTTAGGGGCGGGGCGGGTGGGGCTTACATCCATAATTGTCTGACAACACACAGAAAAAAATAAGTAAAAATAAAAGTTACAATTAACACCTTTTATTAAATGTAACATAACATAGTAACATAGTAGATGACGGCAGAGAAAGACCTGTACGGTCCATCCAGTCTAGATATTACATATGTATCATATGTCAAAAAAAATGGTTGCTCAAAGCATATACTAGCCAATGTGTATACTATTAAACACTACTATTTCTATCCATGGAAAATTCCAAAATGAAATAGTCACATAGTCCTCAGGGGCAGGAATGCTGGCTCTACCACCGGCTGCCTTTCAGGTGCTGTGGAGGACTTGCAGCTCATCTGCATATCCTTTACAGCCTTCTCCAGGGTGACTCCCAGGTCCACTCCGATCCACTCAGGGCCTCCGCTCTTGGTGCCCAGCACTCCCAACAGGCGCTGTGGAGGACTTGCAGCCCTTCTGCATTTCCTCACAGCTATATCTGGGGTGACTCCCAGGTCCACCCCGATCTTCCCAGGGCTCTCGCTCCAATTGCCAGGGTTACCAGGTGCTTTTTGGCTAGGATCAGGTGACCCTCAGGGGGAGGAATGCTGGCTTCAGCCTAACCCCTGGTAAGCCTTCCTCAGCTGAGAGGTGCCCAGCTCTACCACTGGCTGCCTTTCAGGTGCTGTGGAGGCCTTGCAGCTCATCTGCATATCCTTTACAGCCTTCTCCGGGGTGACTCCCAGGTCCACTCCGATCCACTCAGGGCCTCCGCTCTTGGTGCATTTTTCTTTTTCCATCTATTTTCTCCCAGTCACTACTGACCTCACCCAATTATACCTAATTCTGAATCATGCTATGGCTCCTATACACATTCTCTTCCTTGCCCTGTCCCTTCCTAATCTTTTCCCTCACCCCCTACTTCTCTCCACTACAGGAACTCACTGCCCATCCATCAACTTCATCACCTCACCTTCTCTCCTACCCTCTTAGCTTTTAATCTTCATCTCTTTCTTCCTTCCATTTTGCCTTCCCCATTCCACCTAAATACCTCTCGCCTTCGACACCTTCGTGGCCACACCTCTCCTACTTTCCTCCGCTCTCTTTTACTCCTTCTCTTACTCTCAGCTGGTGACATCAATCCCAATCCTGGCCCTCCTCACCAACTATTATCCCAACTCTACGGATCTCACCGTGACCTCATCACTATTCCTCTACTTCCCTCCTCTTCTCTGCCCTTCTCTTGCGCCCTTTGGAATGCCCGCTCTATCTGCAACAAACTCCCACACGTTCATGACCTCTTTATCTCACGTCACCTCCATCTGCTCGCCATAACAGAAACCTGGCTCTGCCCTGATGACTCTGCTTCAGTCGCAGCCCTCTGCCATGGCGGTTACCTTTTTTCACATACACCTCGCCCTGCTGGCCGCGGGGGCGGTGTTGGATTACTTTTCTCTCCCTCCTCCAGATTTCAACCCCTTCTTCCACCTCAACCTCACTGTTTTTCCTCCTTTGAAGTCCACTCTAGCCGCCTTTTCTCTCCTCTGCCTCTTCGAATAGCGGCCATTTATCGTTCCCCTGATAAGTCCCTTTCATCCTTTCTCAGTGACTTTGATGCCTGGCTTGCCTTCTTCCATGATCCCTCCTCCCCCTCTCTAATCCTTGGTGACTTTAATATTCCTGCTAATGATCCTTCTAACTCTTATATTTCCAAGTTACTCGCTTTAACATCCTCCTTTAATCTCCAACTATGCTCCACCTCCCCCACTCATCAAAATGGTCACTGTCTTGATCTTATCTTCTCCTCCAGCTGTTCACCCTCTAGTTTCCTTGCCTCTGATCTTCCCCTCTCTGATCACCATCTTATAACTTTCACACTTAAATCTCCTCCCTCCCAGTCCCTTCCTATCTTATCTAATTTATCTAGAAATCTTCATGGTATTGACCCTTCATCTCTATCCTCCCATGTTTCAAACCTCCTCTCGACTGTTGCACCATCCACGTCTGTCAACGAGGCTGTTTCTTCTTACAACAATATTCTATCATCTGCCGTAGACACTCTTGCACCTTTGATGACCTGCCCTATAAGGCATACAAAACCCCAACCTTGGCTGACTTCTAATATCTGCTACCTACATTTCTGTACCCGCTCCGCCGAACGCCTCTGGCGGAAATCTCGGGCCCTTGCTGATTTCTTACACTTTAAGTTCATGCTGACCTCCTTCCAATCTGCTCTTTACGTGCCAAACAGGATTATTATATCCAACTGACTAACTCTCTTGGCTCTAACCCTCGACTTCTCTTCACCACATTGAACTCTCTCCTCAAGGTGCCCCCCCCCAACTCCCCCTTCATTATCTCCTCAGACCCTTGCTGAATTCTTTCACGACAAGGTTCAAAAGATAAACCTTGCATTCTCTACCTCGCCACCTCTCCCTACACTAGTCCGTTCTCCTCTCTCTCCTTCCCCTCATTCCCTTTCCTCCTTTCCTGAAGTTACTATTGAGGAAACTACACTTCTCCTTTCTTCCTCAAAATGTACCACCTGTTCCTCTGATCCCATTCCCACCCACCTTCTTAATGCTATCTCTCCTGCTCTTATTCCTTTTATCTGTCACATCCTAAACCTCTCACTTTCCATTGCGACTGTCCCTACTGCCTTTAAACATGCTGTGGTCACACCTCTCCTTAAGAAGCCTTCACTCGACCCTACTTGTCCCTCTAATTACCGACCCATCTCCCTCCTTCCCTTTCTCTCCAAGTTACTTGAGCGTGCTGTTCACCGCCGCTGCCTTGATTTTCTCTCCTCACATGCTATTCTTGACCCACTACAATCTGGTTTTCGCCCTCTCCACTCAACCAAAACTGCGCTTACTAAAGTCTCCAATGACCTATTACTGGCTAAATCCAGAGGTCAATATTCCATCCTCATTCTTCTTGATCTTTCCGCTGCTTTTGACACTGTCGTTCACAGCATACTTCTCGATACCCTGTCCTCACTTGGATTCCAGGGCTCTGTCCTTTCCTGGTTCTCTTCCTACCTCTCCCTCCGCACCTTTAGTGTTCACTGTGGTGGATCCTCTTCTACTTCTATCCCTCTGCCTGTCAGCATACCTCAGGGTTCTGTTCTTGGTCCCCTCTTCTACTGTATGTACACTTCTTCCCTTGGTTCATTAATCTCATCCCATGGCTTTTCCTACTATCTCTATGCTGATGACTCCCAAATCTACCTTTCTACCCCTGATATCTCACCTTGCATCCAAACCAAAGTTTCAGCGTGCTTGTCTGACATTGCTGTCTGGATGTCTCAACGCCACCTGAAATTAAATATGACCAAAACCGAGCTTCTCATTTTCCCCTCCAAACCCACCTCCCCGCTCCCCCCCGTTTTCTATTTCTGTTGATGGCTCTCTCATTCTCCCTGTCTCCTCAGCTCGAACCCTTGGGGTCATCTTTGACTCTTCTCTCTCCTTCTCTGCTCATATCCAGCAGATCGCCAAGACCTGTCGTTTCTTTCTTTACAACATCTGTAAAATCCGCCCCTTTCTTTCTGAGCACTCTACCAAAGCCCTCATCCACACTCTTGTCACCTCTCGTTTGGACTACTGCAATCTGCTTCTTGCTGGCCTCCCACTTAGTCACCTCTCCCCTCTCCAGTCGGTTCAAAACTCTGCTGCCCGTCTCGTCTTCCGCCAGGGTCGCTTTACTCATACTACCCCTCTCCTCAAGTCGCTTCACTGGCTCCCTATCCATTTTTGCATCCTGTTCAAACTTCTTCTACTAATCTATACTACTACTACTACTATTTAGCATTTCTATAGTGCTACAAGGCGTACGCAGCGCTGCACAAACATAGAAGAAAGACAGTCCCTGCTCAAAGAGCTTACAATCTAATAGACAAAAAATAAAGTAAGCAAATCAAATCAATTAATGTGTACGGGAAGGAAGAGAGGAGGGTAGGTGGAGGCGAGTGGCTACAAGTGGTTATGAGTGTGGAGAGATACTGCTGCTTCCCAGTATCTCTCCACACTCGTCCTTCCCTACACCCCTTCCCATGCACTCCGTTCCCTGGATAAATCCTTCTTATCTGTTACCTTCTCCGCTACTGCCAACTCCAGACTTCGCTCCTTCTGTCTTGCTGCGCCCTACGCCTGGAATAAACTTCCTGAGCCCCTACGTCTTGCCCCATCCTTGGCCACCTTTAAACTAGATTGAAAGCCCACCTCTTTAACATTGTTTTTGACTCGTAACCACTTGTATCCACTCGCCTCCACCTACCCTCCTCTCCTCTTTCCTCTACACATTAATTGATTTGTTTGCTTTATTTTTTGTCTACTAGATTGTAAGACAATCCCCCTGATTGTAAGAATTCTTTAACGTGCTGATAGCATTAGCATCTCTTCGCTCAGAACAATTGATCAATCCCAAAAAGCGTTGTTTTATTTCCAGATTTTCTGTATATCTCACACACACTGTCATTTCTTCTTGCTTGAAACTGCGTGCTTCATCAACAAGAAGAGTAAAGAACCCATTTTCCTGCACTTTCTGAATGATTTTAGCTTTTACAAAATCTGCTGCAATCTGTAGTAGCTCATTTTGCGTTCTGTGGCCCAGTAGATTGAAAGAACCCTTCAGTTTTCTTGCAAATGCTTCATCGTATTTTGAGAACAAATTGCACAATTCCAGGAAGTTTCCACGATTTGCCGATTCTTCTCTTTCATCATGTCCCCCGCAGTGCAATTCCTTGTTTGGCCAAGTAAAGCAGTAAATTAGTAATTTTTAGAGCATACTCTATTTTTTTCTACTATTTTCTTGTGAGACGGTGAGAGCTGTGTTGTGATAGAGCCCACTTGTCTGGATTTTTTGAGGCAATGCCATCTTTCAGAAGACTGCTTATGTATATCAGAATCTACATGATTCTGAAGCTTTTTCTTTAAATTTTTCCAGTCCCTGACTCCTTTTTCAGTAAAAGCAGAATCGATCCAAGATGGCCGCTTGAGATGTTACTGTACCAGACGCGCTCGTTTGCCCGGTACACGGCAGGAGAGAAGGAACTGATTTCCCATCATGGGAAAGCGGAGAGGGAAAACCCGAGAGACTCCCTCTACCCCGAGTGGGACCCACCTTTTGACCCAGCCGACTCTGGAGCAATTTGGGCTGCTTCCGGGCTCAAATCGCGTCTCTTCCCCTGCTATCGAGGCCGGCGCTAGTAGGCTGGCCAGCAGTGATGACGGAGTTTCGTTTAGCCCCTTCGAGCGCACGGCACCCCCGCAGCCAAGAGGTTTGGAAGGCGAGGCGAGATCTGTTTTGCTCTCTCCGGAGGGGGAAGGGCAAATTCAGCGAGGGAACTTGCCAGCGCCGTTGGAGGGCTCAGGAACGACCGCGGTGGAAGAAGGTGCCGTGAGTACCCTGAGCAAGATTGCTAATGCCCCCCCTTTGGCTTTAGAAGCGGGTATATTTCAAAAACCTCCCGTGGTGACACTGGAAGCACTCTGGGACTTAAATGCCACTATGCATGCCTCTTTACAACAGCAAATTTTGAAAAACTCGTCAGATATAAAGATTTTATCAAGCGTGACCCTCCAGCAGGCTCAAACAATCACTAATAATGCTTCTCAAGTGGAGAAAATTGGAGAAAAAGTACAATCCTTGGAGGTCTTTGGTCATCCCATGATTAAAGACAGGAGTTATATTGCAAGGCGTTTGGAATACTTAGAGAACAAATCAAGAAGACTGAATTTAAGATTTACTAACTTTCCTAGATCTCCTCTATTGACATGGTAAAAAGATATTTGACTGAGATATTGGGTATGTCTAGTGAATCATTACCCCCTATTGTGCGGGCTCAATATTTGCCAAATAAAAATCGTGTGGAGAATTCTTCTATTCAACACAATGGAGGGGATGGTATGAACTTGACATCATTTCTAGAATCCTCGTTGGAGGTAGTAACTCAAAGATTAACATTACTGGTTGTTTTTGCACTAGAAATGGACCGGGACGCGGTTTTGAGACTTTCACTTAGGCATTTACAAACAACTTTTTTTGGATCAAAAGTAAGAATATACCCAGACCTGGCGAGAGAAACTCAGAAAAGGCGAGGTGCTTTCTTGGCACTACGCCAGAGAACTCTCGCCATAGGAGCTGACTATATTCTAAAATTTCCCTGTATATGTAGAATTGTGTATCAAGCAAAAATGTTTCAGTTTTTTGAACCAAAATAGTTGATAGATTTTCTGGTTTCTAAAGAGGATGTTAATGTGACAATTGAAGTACCAGACGACACTGTTAGATAGGCTAAGAGGCGAGACACTTTTTGATAGCAGTAATATTAGTGAGATATTTAATTACTTGTAAAATTTCATTTTTACTTTCTTTTTTCTTATCTTGGATCACTTTACCTTAAAAGCCTATTGGTCGATAGATCAAAGAAATGATTTGATTTGATTACATAATGTTATTGGAGTGATATTATTTCTTGTATTTTTGATACTCTTGTTGAATCTGTTATATCAAAATTGATAAATAAAAAAATAAAAAAAAAGCAGAATCTTTCAAACCACTAGAACCTGAAAAGTGTCTGCAAGGAAAGCAGAAAACTGCATCAAACTGCTGACTATACTCTAAAAATGAAAATGTCTTGTAATATTCTGATGTGAAGGAACGCTTTTGCTTTCCAAACACAGATTTTGGAAACTCAGGTAAATGAGGCTGTGATGGTACTAAGGCATTGACGAGTTTTGTGATATTAATTATTTTTACATGTCTCTGAATGAAGGAGTTTTACCCATTGTTGATTTCAATGGAATTGAGGTGAATGTAAAAGTAATGCAATATGCAAATGAAGTCCTGTTGGGATTGAAGTGTAGTAGGTGTTCTTGGTGTCTTCCCCGCAGCTTTTTCCATAAAAGACTATGTCTCTGAAATTGCTTTGTAGGTTTGAACTCAAGGAACTAATAAACTCTATGGTTCAGTCAACTCAGCACCTACCTCTGTCTCCTCTCCTCTCTCCTGAAATCCAATGCGCTGTGCCTACGTGCCAATTTTTTCTGGCAGGAAGTGGGAGGGAACATCACCAGGCACTCTGTCTCTCTTCTTGTTCTTCCCTACGTGAGGCCCCTCCCGCGCGTTCCATCCTATGCGGAGGGACGGGAGCGAGTGCTCGTAGGGAAGGCTGACTCCTGACTGGCTGCCTGAGGGCGAGGTGAAGAAGCACTGCAGAGGCACAGGACCGCGGCGTACCAGTGTGAGAGCCCGAGCGGCGAGCCCCAGGCGGGCGGAACTCGACAACTGCTGGGCTGATGATGGGATGGGCGTGTGGTCGGGTCGTCGGTCCAAAACAGATCCTGGCTGTGGCTGGACCGAGCGACGAGGCCCGGGCGGGCGAAACTGGGTTGTGTGGGCCACGGGCGTCGTCGCGTGAAACTACAGGTGAGGTGATGTCATCAGCATCCAATCCTGTGGCTGGGGAGGCTTAGCCTCCCCAAGCCTCTGATACCGGGCGCCTATGCCTGTAGGTCTCCTCTATGTACCTCTCTGTCTCCCTCAGCTCCACTGGAATTCCATGACTGTACCTTGCCTGCACAAACCTCTGCATAGCTCAAAGCATTTATAACCTATACCTGTTTCATATTTAAAAACCTCTCATCCTCCATCATGTTCCAGGGATGAGCTAAGAGGAATTATGTGAAAATTCAAACTTTAAATCCCAAATTACCCCAAAATGGGTAACCAACATTTTTCAGCTCAAACTAAACAGAGACAAGACACAATTCCTAGTTGTAACAGCTTCACATAACCACACAGTCTTCTGCAATATCACCATAGATGGGACCATAATTTTTGGCGATGCTCCAGCATATATTTCGGCCCTGATTAATCTACCACTGAAGAACACAAAGTCAGAAGCAAGGAACTTCCTGACTCTCCATTACCCCAGATGTCACAAACTCATCTATAAGTCAGTGCATGCAGTGAGTTTACATTACCAAAGCACCAAGTGGTGGAACTCACTGCCCAGGTCAATAAGAACCCTGACCCCTTACATCAACTTTCAAAAACAACGCAAGACCTATTTGTTCAGGAAATTCTATCTCAAAGACGATAAAGGCTAACAAAACACACCCACAACGATCCAACAACCGACCCTACTTGAAGTACCGACCGTCTCACCTTTCACCTTTATGCCATTTCACTATTTCTTAACTTATCATCATATCTTGGCTCTGCAAGTCCTCTGATCTGATCCCCTCATTGTATTATCTGTCCCCTATGCCACCCCCCTCTCGCTGTAAATCCACTAAGCCAAATCGTTTGTAATGTCACTCTTTACAATGCAACCTTGTTCCTTTCAAACTTTAATTGTTAGCCACATTGAACCAAACCCATGTGCAAAATGACAGAGAGAGAGAGAGAGAATGGCTGAGAAAAGAAATGTGAAAATAAAAATATTTAAAGAAAGATCAGTATCAGGCAGTTATTGAGAAGGAAAGGAAGAAGGAGAAGAAGAGAAAAGAAATGGAATGGCAAACCTGGAAATTAATTTAGAAGGCCGACACAAAAAGTGAATCAGATTGGGACAAACCCAATTTGAAAAGTGCTTCGACAACCAAGGTGTAAAAGAAAAAAAGATGATGGTTATTTAGTACATTTTAAGGATTGGTACATGTCTGCTTTGGAAAATGTATATACCGGTATTCTATCTTTGTATTTAGCAGAGGTTGAAAGGGGGCCAACTCAGGAATAATGTCAGGAAGTACTTTTTCACCTAGAGGGTGGTAGATATCTGAGATGCCCTTTCTGGGAGGAGGTGGAGATGGAAACAGTAAAGGAATTCAAAAATACAGGGGACAAACACAAAGGAATCCTGTTTAGAAGGAATGAATCCAATGAAGCTTAGCAGAGATTAAAGAGGAAAGCCAGTGCTGGGCAGACTTCTACTGTCTGTGCCCTGATCGAGGCTGAATAGATTTGAATGGGCTGGAGTGGAACTTTTCAGGGGATTTGACAACAACATCTGAAATTTTTTATATATTGTCCTTGTGATGACTTATACTGTGCCGAAACTGGAAATACAGTGAATAGAATAATAGAATTCAGTAACATCCAAAACTGATTAATTAACATTATAATTGTATTCACATTTGGGTAATAACTGTTAAATTATATTAGAAAGCATTGTTGACTTGGTTAACTTCTGTTATATATCAACCAGTAGTAATAAACAATAATAAGTGCATTTATATAATATTATACTTCCTCTGTGTACATCTGTATGCTGCACAAGCTGGCATACCCAAAGACACAAAGAAGAGCGCTAGTGAACTAACTAACTATAGACCGGTAGCATCTATTCCCTTAATAACCAAATTAACCGAAGGGTTAGTGACTACACAACTTACAAACTATCTAGATACATTTTCTATACTCCACGATTCCCAATCAGGGTTTAGGTCTAACCACAGTACCGAAACAGTATTAGTAACCGTCATGTCAAAATTCAAACAATCGATTACATCTGGTAACAACATACTACTTCTACAATTTGACATGTCAAGCGCTTTCGACATGGTAGACCATGGAATCTTACTACACATCCTTGATTACTTCGGAATCGGAGGCAACGTCCTCCAGTGGTTCAAGGGATTCCTAACCGCAAGGTCATACCAAGTAACATCTAACTCAACTACTTCAGCCGCTTGGGTACCTGAATGCGGAGTACCACAAGGATCCCCTCTCTCGCCGACACTATTCAACTTAATGATGATACCCTTGGCAAAATTACTATCAAATCAAAACCTCAATCCATACATCTATGCAGATGACGTAACGATCTACATCCCATTCAAACAAGACCTAAAAGAAATTTCTAATGACATCAACCAAAGCCTCAAAACCATGCATTCATGGGCGGACGCATTTCGGCTGAAACTCAATGCAGAAAAGACCCAATGCCTAATACTAACCTCCCAACACAACAAGAAAGAATACACCGCCATCAACACACCAACTCTAAACCTTCCTATTTCAAAAACCCTAAAAATTCTTGGAGTCACCATTGATCGACACCTAACACTAGAGAACCACGCGAGAAACACAACCAAGAAGATGTTCCACTCAATGTGGAAACTAAAAAGAATAAGACCTTTCTTCCCAAGAAGTGTTTTCTGTAACAGTACAATCATCAGTGCTTAGTCATCCAGACTATTGCAACACACTATATGCCGGCTGCAAAGAACAAATAATCAAGAAACTCCAGACAGCCCAGAACACTGCAGCTAGACTCATATTTGGCAAACCAAAATTTGAAAGTGCCAAGCCCTTACGAGAAAAATTACACTGGCTTCCACTTAAGGAACGAATCACGTTCAAAATATGTTCACTAGTTCACAAAATTATCCATGGAGACGCACCATCTTATATGTCTGACCTAATAGACTTACCACCTTGGAATGCCAGAAGATCATCCCGCACATTCCTCGATCTGCACTTCCCCAGTTGTAAAAGAATGAAATACAAATCAATGCACGCGTCAAACTTCACCTACTTGAGCACGCAGTTATGGAATGCACTGCCGCGCAACTTGAAATCGATCTATGAAAGAACGAACTTCCGCATATTACTGAAGACGCATCTCTTTGAAAGAGCATACAAAAAAGACCAACCCAAGTGAATATACACTACACAACTCGTCTATTTAATTTCAGAACTGTTTCTTAAAATCTGCTTGTATACTACTACCTTGTTTTTATCATCATACTAACCAAAATCATGCAATACTAAATGTTTAAATTACTAACACTCTTCCACTACTCATGATGTATTTTATGCCACTTTGAGCCTGCAAAGAGGTGGGATAAGGTGGGATACAAATGCAACAAATAAATAAATTAATTAATTAATTTAAAAAAAATATAAGTGAGATTAAATAAAAATGCTACCAGCAATAACGAATGACAACGTGGATGCAGCAGCCCGTCTCCTGTTTTTATCCAACCTTCTTAGGTTCCTTCAGCAGACAGTGATTCACAGTCATAGGCCATCTTTGTGGCTTTTCCTTCTGCTACATCCCACCCCATTCTACTGCAATTCCTGTGCTAAACAGGAAGTTGCAGTAGAAGGCGGGACACGGCAGGAGGAAGGCCATGGAGACAGTCTCTTACTGTGAATCACTGCCGGATGTAGGATCCTGTAAGCGAGATCTGCGGGGAGGAAGATGGGACGGAAGGAAAGGATTTCTTTACTACGGAACAAAACTTTATACCGTTCCCACATTCCTCTGAAGGGAACGCACATTGATCTTAAGTGAGCGACGCTCCTGATTTGTATGAGCAATCCCTCACGCGCTTACCTTAGAGGGAACACTGATGGTGAGTTCTAAGAGCAATAGCTCCATTGCTTGGGATTGTGAAGTTTGTAATATAGAACTGGACCTTCAGGGTTAATTTAGAAATTTTGTCCAATCCTGTAGGGATTCCAGACCACTCCCATACCGAACAATTTGTTGAATGCTCATTTTAAGGTGGGGGAGGGAGGGCAGAAGAGGGGTATGCTGTGCAAAAATGTTATTGCAACTTGCCCCCTCCCATATGTATGTTGCCCCTCTGGCGCCACTCCAAATATTTATGTCTACAGATGCCACTGATGAGGACAGGTCACTACTGCCCTCCCTCCAACCCCCAGACCCACGGATCTCTATCATTGGGGAAAAAGGGAGAACTGGGAGACAGAAGGAGGGCAGCAGACAGCCAAGGAGTGTTCGAATTACACAAAGTCCCTGATAAAGATTCTGCCTTAGGGGAACACTCCCTTATTTTCAAACTCATTAGGTGTTACAGTGGGAAACAGAAACTGAATTCTTACTCTCATTTCCTGTAAGAATCATGGCTGCTGCAAACCCTGCTGAGAGTCTGCAAGATGAAGCTTCTTGTTCTATCTGTCTGGATTATTTTACAGATCCGGTGATGACAGACTGTGGACACAACTTCTGTCGCTCCTGTATCACTCAGAGCTGGGAGGGGAGAGACGCAGACTTCCCTTGTCCCCAGTGCAGGGAAACATCTCAGCAGAGGAACCTCAGACCTAACAGGCAGCTGGCAAATGTGACAGAAATGGTGAAAAAGCTTAGCGAGACTTCAGTGAGACCCAAAGAGGAGAATCTGTGTGAGAAGCATGAAGAGAAACTGAAGCTGTTTTGTCAAGAGGATCAGAGAGCAATTTGTTTGGTCTGTGACAGATCCAGGGATCACAGATCTCACACCGTGATCCCCGTAGAGGAGGCTGTGCAGGAATACAAGGTATGTGCAGGGCCGTGCCTAGGGTCTCTGGTGCCCCCACCCCCCCTCCGTCTAGCAGAGCAGGAACAGAAGGGAGCAGGCAAGTAAGCTGGACCTCAGGAAAAAATAGCACTGTACTTATCCCTCATTGATAAGTCTCTGACTCTAAAGTTTAGCAATTTCATTAAAGCAAAATGTATTTTCATAACACTTCACAGATTTCCAACTCAAAATAGGAATGCTAATTCAAAATGTGAGCAAAGTCCTCTTAGTTTCCAAAGATATAATTCAGATCAAACATTTATCTCTGATCAACTATCTCAGATCAAATATTTATTTCAGATCAAATATTAAGGTTTCCTTGCTTACAGTCACTTAAATCTACCTAGCCTTTATATAGCTTATAGGATTTAAACACTCTTAAACTGAAATTCACCCTTTTCTATTCTTCATAAACTTCAAGTAATACTGAAATATTCAGATCCTTTTCTCACTAGAGAAACTTCAATCGCCACCAATCTCTTTTCACTTATATTTTCTCATTTACCACAATCAGGCACTCTTTTATAACTTCAGTCAACAAACACAGGAAATCATAGCTGGATGTCTCTTTTGGCAAAGGACAGCTCTCACTCTGTTCACTTCCCGGGCAGATTTCTTAACAGAAGCTGATCATCCAATCAGAGAGCTCTATTTGAATGCAGATTAACATACAGACACTCATGGGAATTTTTAGTGAAAAACACTAGATAAACTCTTCGTTTTTGGACCAAACTTCACACTTTTGATCAGAGCCATGCCCTAACATTAAGGCTGTAAACACTTCCATCATTTTTTATTCATAAAAATGAGAACCTCCCAAAAAACGGACTCATTTGCATATGATTTAAACAAATCTGAGCATATGACAACCAAGTACAGACTCCCAGCACCTGAATTCTGCAATTAGATTTAATACAAATACTTTTAAAACTTATTTTAGCACTTTTAAAATTTCAGGTTCTCTTTAATTTGAATGCTGTTCAAGCTCTGAAGCTCACCCTGAGTGAGGAGTTAGCGGCAACTACAGCATATATAGCAATTTGGTTGCATTATTTCAAATAACTTGAAGAGCCTGCCTGCCTCGGTGAATACTGCTGTGTTGCTATCACTTCCGGTTTGCCATGAAAAGGAGGGCAGGAGCGATCTCAACTTCAGGTGAAAGATTTTGCAAGTGAGTGGAAGGCAGGGACCGCAGGGCCCCTCGGAGGCAGGCGCCCCCCCTGCCTTGCTTACCCCGCTTACTGCATTGGCACGGCCCTGGGTATGTGTATTTAATAAAATTACTAAAAATCGACATTTTCAGTCTCATAAAACTAAACGGAGTTGAATTAGCAGAGTTTTGAAACATGAGCAGTAAGATCAATCATCAAAACTTCAAGCCTGGCTGCTGTCTATTTGGGCATCTTCCATATACATTCAGGGGTCAATATTCAGCCTATGAGTTGTGGCTTCCGAAAGGAATACAGGTATTGCTAATACTCCATGCTACACCCAAGTATCGAAATACGTAAAGTTAGGTCAGCCTTATGCATGGTTCCGTTTACCTGCTTAGGTAATACGGGCACTGGAACTGAATATCACTGGTACCCACATATCTCCCAGTTCCATCCTGACTCTGCCCCGGATCACCCTTCCACTGCCTGCCGCCTGTTTCCCATCTAGTTCTGCCTAATTATATTTTATTGCATTTGTATCCCACATTTTCCCCACCTATTTGCAGGCTCAATGTGGCTTACAAAGACAGACTTATATGGTCTGTGCCAGAGCCGGTGGTTGGGAGGCGGGGCTGGTGGTTGGGAGGCGGGGATAGTGCTGGGTAGACTTATGCGATCTGTGCCATAGCCGGTGGTTGGGAGGCGGGGCTGGTGGTTGGGAGGCGGGGATAGTGCTGGGTAGACTTACGCGGTCTGTGCCCTGAAAAGGACAGGTACAAATCAAGGTAAGGTATACACAAAAAGTAGCACATATGAGTTTATCTTGTTGGGCAGACTGGATGGACCATGCAGGTCTTTTTCTGCCGTCATCTACTATGTTACTATGAGGGGCATAATCAAACGCGAACGCCTATGTGTAAGAACGTCCATCTCTGAGAACGGGTCTGTGAAGGGGCGGGCCGAACTGTATTTTCGAAAAAAATGGACGTTCATCTTTTTTTTCGAAAATACATTGGATTAGGGCGTTTTTTGAGCTGGGCGTTTTTGTTTTTTTAGCGATAATCGAAACCGAAGCGGCCCAGCTCAAAAACGACCAAATCCAAGGCAATTGGTCGTGGGAGGGGCCAGCATTCGTAGTGCACTGGTCCCCCTGAGATGCCTCTATGCCAGCCTCAAATATCATACCTAGCTCCATGACAGCAGTATGCAGGTCCCCAGAGCAATTTTAGTTTAGTTGGTGCTGCGCGGGACCCATGCAGAGAGGAAAAATCGGAAGAAAAAAAAAAAACAAGCAAGCAAGTGCAGTCAGGGACGTCTAAATTGATAGTAAAAGGGGGAATTGAACCAGCAATCTTCTGATTACAAGCTCAGTGCTCTAGCTACTGCACCACATTCAGTTGTGTAACCATCCTTTCCTTTCCATTAAGTCCCTTCAAGTTTCTGTCAGCCAATCACAGCTCGTTTAGCTGACATCGATGTCAGCTAAACAGCTGTGATTGGCTAACAAAAACTTGGAGAGACTTAATGGAAAGGGAAGGACATCTAAGCACTGAGCTTGTAATCAGAAGGTTGCTGGTTCAAATCCCCCTTTTACTATCAATTTAGAAGTCCCTGACTGCACTTGCTTTTTTTTTTTCCCCCCGATTTTTCCTCTCTGCTTGGGTCCCGCGCAGCACCAACTAAACTAAAATTACTTCGGGGACCTGCATACTGCTGTCATGGAGCTGGGGATGACATTTGAGGCTGGCTTATAAGTTGGAAAAAAAAGTGTTTAAGGTTCGGTTTTTTTGGTGGGAGGGGGTTAGTGACCACTGGGGGAGTCAAGGGAGGTCATCCCCGGTTCCCTCCGGTGGTCATCTGGTCATTTAGGGCACTTTTTTGGGACCTGTTCATGAAAAAAAAAAAGGGTCCAACAAAAGTGACCTAAATTCTCTCTAAAAACGCCTTTCTTTTTTCCATTATCGGCCGAGCACACACATCTCTGCTCAGCCGATAACCACGCCTCAGTCCCGCCTTCACCACGCCTCTGACACGCCCCCATCAACTTTATTCGTTCCCGCAACGGAGTGCAGTTGGAAACGCCCAAAATCGGCTTTCGATTATACCGATTTGGGCACCCGCTTGAGAAAGACGTCCATGTCCCGATTTAGGTCGGAATATAGGCATTTTTCTCTTTCGATTATAAGCAGGTATGTATGTATCCACCCTTAATTATTTGTTTGCCCTTGAGATAGTCTAAATCCCTAGTTAGGACACCTTGTGCATGGTTCAGTTTACCTGGTTAGATATGGGGCACTGGAACTGAATATTCTTGCATATCTCTCAGTTGCACTCTGACTCTGCCCCCGAATCACCCCTCCCTCCACTGACTGGACAGAACGTTTGCCAATATTCAGTGGCACTGTTGGGTATCAGGGGCGTAGCCAGACACCCAAGTTTGGGTGGGCCTGGACCCAAGGTGGGTGGGCAGAACTCCGCCTTGTCCTACAAGTGATTTGGTTTCTCCCTCTCTCGCCTGCATGCCATATGGTCTTTCAAACATCCCCTCTCCCCCGTATACCTTTTAAATAGCAGATTTTCACCGGCAGCAAACAGTTGTTGGGAGTTTTTGGCTGGTGGGGCTTGGGGTTTGCTGCTACTTGGTGGGCCTGAACCTAAAGTGGGTGGGCCTGGGCCCACCCCGTCCCACCCTTGGCTACGCCACTGGGTTAAGTGCTGTTTAATATTGGCTCACGGCCAGTTCAGCACGATTTAACCAGGCAGGAGCCTATCCTGCCTGGTTATATCACTTTGAATATTGACCCATCAGACTTCAGTTATTTCAAAGAAACGATCTAAATTGGAAGGGACATCTCACATTTACAGTCAAGTCTGAAATTGTGGTTATAAAAATAATCACATGCTAATCAATGATGTTTAATGTTCACAGGAAAAACTTAAAATGCACCTGGAGCCTCTGAGAAAGGACCTGGAAGATCTTCTGAAGTTTAAATCTACTGAAGAGAAGAAGGCTGAAGAGCTGAAGGTGGGTGTCTGTCCTGCTTATAATCGAAAGAGAAAAACGCCTGTATTGCGACCCAAATCGGGAGATGGGCGTCTTTCTCCCGTGGGCGCCCAAATCGGTATAATCGAAAGCCGATTTTGGGCGTTTCCAACTGCAATCCATCGCGGAAAAGGGTAAAGTTGAAGGGGGCGTTTCGGAGGCGTGGTGAAGGCAGAACTGGGGCGTGGTTATCGGCCAAGGAGAGATGGGCATCTTTAGCTGATAATCCAAAAAAAAAGGCGTTTCTACCGCGATTTTGGGTCACTTTTTGTTGACCCTTTTTTTTCACTAACAAGTCCCAAAAAAGTGCCCCAACTGCCCAGATGACCACTGGAGGGAATCGGGGATAACCTCCCTGGACTCCCTCAATGGTCACTAACCCCCTCCCACCAAAAAAAACCCACTTTAAAAACTTTTTTTCCAGCCTCTATGCCAGCCTCAAATGCCATACCCACCTCCATGACAGCAGAATGTGTTCTATCCTGTGACTGCCTTTCCCTGGTTCTGATGTGGCTCTCGGGTGAGTGTGACACCTTTTCTGTTATGCGCACTTCAGAGTCACATCAGCAATGCATTGTGGTGGGTGTAGGGTATTGGGCTCCGTGATTCCACTAGCTTGTGTTAAATGCTCACGATATTGGTAGTTGGTAGGCTCTACTCCCATGGTGCTTTTCCTCCTGCTTACTGGGTCAGAGTGTGCCCTGTTTTGTTTCCGGTAATCCATGAGGTAGTGGCCATTTTTGTAAGCCAGTTTTAGATCCCTTTCACGTGTTAGCCACGTTACAGAACTTAGTTCTTATCTTGAATGTGGCTGAAAGAGGGCATTGTACAGCATTCTGCCAGCTCTGACCTACTGCTTATCTCAGTACCAGGGAGACTCGTTGCCAGTGGGGCACAACCTCTGAGTAAGCGTGCTTATTCCAATAAAGGACGTTTTCGGAGAGATTAGTCTTCAGGTGTCAACTGGTGTGCCAATGTTATATAGCAGCAACAAGTCCTAGAGGTCTGTGTGTATGCAGGTCCCTGGAGCACTTTTAGTGGGTACCGCAGTGCACTTCAGCCAGATGGACCCAGGCCCATCCCCCCCTACCTGTAACACTTGTGCTGGTAAATGGGAGGCCTCCAAATCCCACTGTACCCACATGTAGGTGCCCCCTTCACCCCTAAGAGCTATGGTAGTGTTGTACATTTTTGGGTAGTGGATTTTGGGGGAGGGGGGTTGGGTGCTCAGCACCCGTGGTAAGGGAGCTATGCATGTGGGAGCGTTGTCTGAAGTCCACCGCCCTGAACTCTAGGGTGCCCAGTTGGTGTCCTGGCATGTCAGGGGGGCGAGTGTACTAGAAATCGTGGCCCTCCCACGACCAAATGGCTCGGATTAGGACGTTTTTGAGCTGGGCTTTTTTAGTTTCCATTATCGCTAAAAAAAAAAAAACGCCCAGCTCAAAAACGTCCATTTTTTCAAAAATACGGTCTGTCCCGCCTCTTCACGTACCCGTTTTCGGACATAGACGCCCATGGAGATAGGCATTCGCGTTCGATTATGCCCCTCTGTGTCTCCTTCTGAGCCAGTTTCTGTAGGGTTTTTGTTCCTCTCACTACAATAATTCCCTGAATAAGAGAATAATAAAATTCAATCTGCCTCATTACTTAAAGTATGGGAACTATTGGCTAAAAACAGGCAGGTTCTGAATCTGTATGTGGAACATCGTATTTCTTGCAGAGAGGTAGTGTGTTGTGGGCTGCAAAATGGGAAAGGAGAACTGGGCTCAAGCTTGATCCAGTCCAGCAGTATAGAGTGGGGGTCTCTGGGGCTGTTGTGGTGCCAGAAAGGATGGCTGCAGGACTCTGTGTTGCACTGGGGCCTGTTAGGGGGCAGGAATTGGAGCAGTAACATGCCTGAAAGGGTCTCTGGTGTGGGGAAGCAGAGTGAGAAATAGGCAGGAGCCTGAAAAAGAGAAAGAAGTAAGTTCTAGGTCCACTGGGGAAAATATTGTCCTGATTCAGGGCTGTGCTGGACTCCAAAGTGTGGCAGCTAACTGGCCATGTTGGAGTGAGCCTGGGAAACCAACTTGAGCACCAGTGGGCCCAAAGCAGGAGCCCTGACAAACCCAGAAGTGTGTGCATGGGTGAAAGCATGTTCATGGGGTCACAGGTCCACACAGGGCCCATAAAGAAGGTGGAGCTTGGTGTGGAACAGAACCAGGACTGAGTGGGGAGGTGAGAAGTGAGAGTGGAGGAAGAGAGGAGCAACAACGGAGGTCTTTTAATGATTCTGAGTTGGTCATTGAAGGAAGGTTGTGAGAGCTGAGTGTGGAGAGCAACTGCGATTTTAATTAAGCTCTCAAGTGAATCTAATTAATAACAGGTAAGAGAACTTTTTTGAAGTATTATCAGGTGGGGGATAACCGTATTTTATATACATTTATATAAAAAAACATTTAAAAGACAGTTAAATGTGTTAGTTAAAGATGTTATATTAGTTGAAAAGCAACTTTTACTGCCTGATCAATGAGGAGGTGGGTGTTGTAAATCTTGCAGTTTGAGCTTTATACCAGCAATTTGCACTACTGAGATCGGAAGGAATTATCATTCAACACTCTGGTGTAGTTGATGTGCTTTTGAATTTTGTGCCCCACAGTAGAATTTTGCCAGGTGTGAAGTTTTCTGACTGTGGTATAAAATACACATATTTGTTCCTCACCTGACCCTGCTGTTTTCGGGTCATAGACCATAGAAGGCTGCCTGGCACTGTCCTCACTTCCCTACTACTGGACTTGCTGTCTAAGCATTGCTAAGTTTTGTTTTCATGTCATCCTCCTTCCATGTAGTGATTTCTTCTGTTTATCCCATGTAGTTTTGAATTTCATCACCATGTCTGTCTCCACCACTTCTCCCAGAAGGTTGCTCCAGACATCCCCCACCCTCTTTGTGAAAAAGTACTTCTTAACGTTACTCCTAAGTCAACCACCTTGTAACCTCAGTTCATGTCGTCTAGGTCTACCACTTCCCTGTCTCTGGAAAAGATTTGTTTGCATATTAATACCTTTCAAGTATTTAATTGTCTGTATTATATCTCCTCTATCTCTCCTTTCCTCTAAGGTAAACTTACTGTTTTCCTCTTCCTTTTTCTCAGCTCTCAACCTTCCATTCATCCATCTCACCTTCGTCGCTGTCGTCATACCTCTCCTACTCTTCTCATAAGTACATAAGTACATAATGCCATACTGGGAAAAGACCAAAGGTCCATCGAGCCCAGCATCCTGTCCCCGACAGCGGCCAATCCAGACCAAGGGCACCTGGCAAGCTTCCCAAATGTACAAATTCTACACATGTTATTCTTGAAATTGTGGATTTTTCCCAAGTCCATTTAGTAGCAGTTTATGGGCTTGTCCTTTAGGAAACTCTCTACCCCCTTTTTAAACTCTGCCAAGCTAACTGCCTTCACCACATTTTCCGGCAACAAATTCCAGAGTTTAATTACGCGTTGGGTGTAGAAAATTTTTTTCCGATTTGTTTTAAATTTACTACACTGTAATTTCATCGCATGCCCCCTAGCCCTGGTATTTTTGGAAAGTGTGAACAGACACTTCACATCCACCTGTTCCACTCCACTCATTATTTTATATACCTCTATCATGTCTCCCCTCAGCCGTCTCTTCTCCAAGCTGAATAGCCCTAGCCTCCTTAGTCTTTCTTCATAGGGAAGTCGTCCCATCCCCGCTATCAATTTTGTCGCCCTTCGCTGCACCTTTTCCAATTCCACTATATCTTTCTTGAGATGCGGCGACCAGAATTGAACACAATACTCAAGGTGCGGTCGCACCATGGAGCGATACAACGGCATTATAACATCCTCACACCTGTTTTCCATACCTTTCCTAATAATACCCAACATTCTATTCGCTTTCCTAGCTGCAGCAGCACACTGAGCAGAACGTTTCAGCGTATTATCAACGACGACACCCAGATCCCTTTCTCGGTCCGTAACTCCTAACGTGGAACCTTGCATGACGTAGCTATAATTTGGGTTCTTTTTTCCCACATGCATCACCTTGCACTTGCTCACATTAAGCGTAATCTGCCATTTAGACGCCCAGTCTCCTAGTCTCGTAAGGTCCTTCTGCAATTTTTCAGAATCTTGTCACGAGTTAATGACTTTGAATAACTTTGTGTCATCAGCAAATTTAATTACCTCACTAGTTACTCCCATCTCTAAATCATTTATAAATATATTAAAAAGCAGCGGTCCTAGCACAGACCCCTGAGGAACCCCACTAACTACCCTTCTCCATTGTGAATACTGCTCATTTTACCCCACTCTCTGTTTCCTATCCTTCAGCCAGTTTTTAATCTACAATAGGACATTTCCTCCTATCCCATGACCCTCCAATTTCCTCTGTAGCCTTTCATGAGGAACCTTGTCAAACGCCTTTTGAAAATCCAGATACACAATATCAACCGGCTCCCCTTTGTCCACAAGTTTGTTAACTCCTTCAAAGAATTGAAGTAAATTGGTCAGGCAAGATTTCCCCACACAAAAGCCGTGCTGACTCGGTCTCAGTAATCCATGTCCTTGGATGTGCTCTGTAATTTTGTTTTTAATAATAGGCTCTACCATTTTCCCCGGCACCGACATCAGACTCACCGGTCTATAATTTCCCGGATCTCTTCTGGAACCTTTTTTTACAAATCGGTGTTACATTGGCCACCCTCCAATCTTCAGGTACCACACTCGATTTTAAGGATAAATTGCATATCACTAACAGTAGCTCCGCAGGCTGATTTTTCAGTTCTATCAGTACTCTAGGATGAATACCCCTCTCTGTACTCTCTTGCTCCTTCTTTTGCTCTCCGCTGGGGACATTAATCCCAATCCTGGTCCTCCACATTAGCTCTCATCCTATTTGTACAGGTCACACCATGATATCTCCAATCTAATTTCTGTTCCTTTCCTGTCCCCTTATTCCCTGCCTTTCTCTTGCCCTCTGTGGAATGCCCGCTCTTTCTGTAACAAACTTTCCTACATCCATGACCTCTTTATCTCTCGTACTCTCCATCTGCCTGCCCTAACTGAAACTTGGCTTTACCTTGAAGACTCTGCTTCAGTCGTGGCCCTATGCCATATTCCTCGCCCGGTTGGCCGTGGTGGTGTCAGGCTACTACTTTTTTTTTTTTGTTTTTTTGTTACATGGCAGGCTCAATGCGGCTTACATGGGGCAATGGAGGGTTAAGTGACTTGCCCAGAGTCACAAGGAGCTGCCTGTGCCTGAAGTGGGAATTGAACTCAGTTCCTCAGTTCCCCAGGACCAAAGTCCACCACCCTAACCACTAGGCCACTCCTCCACTGTTGCTACTATTTGAGATTCCACTAGCAACATTCCATGTAGAAGTCGGCCCTTGCAGATCACCAATGTGGCCGCGCAGGCTTCTACATGGAATATTGCTAGTGGAATAGCAACATTCCATGTAGAATCTCAAACAGTAGCAACATTCCATGTAAAATCTCCAATAGTAGCAACATTCCATGTAGAATGTCCAATAGTAGCAACAGAATCTCAATAGTAGCAACACTCCATGTAGAATGTCCAATAGTAGCAACAGAATCTCAATAGTAGCAACATTCCATATAGAATCTCCAATAGTATCTATTTTATTTTTGTTACATTTGTACCCTGCGCTTTCCCACTCATGGCAGGCTCAATGCGGCTTACATGGGGCAATGGAGGGTTAAGTGACTTGCCCTGAGTCACAAGGAGCTGCCTGTGCCTGAAGTGGGAATCGAACTCAGTTCCTCAGTTCCCCAGGACCAAAGTCCACCACCCTAACCACTAGGCCACTCCTCCACTGTTGCTACTATTTGAGATTCCACTAGCAACATTCCATGTAGAAGTCGGCCCTTGCAGATCACCAATGTGGCCGCGCAGGCTTCTGCTTCTGTGAGTCTGACGTCCTGCACAGGACGTCAGACTCACAGAAACAGAAGCCTGCGCAGCCTTCTACATGGAATATTGCTAGTGGAATAGCAACATTCCATGTAGAATCTCAAACAGTAGCAACATTCCATGTAAAATCTCCAATAGTAGCAACACTCCATGTAGAATGTCCAATAGTAGCAACAGAATCTCAATAGTAGCAACATTCCATATAGAATCTCCAATAGTATCTATTTTATTTTTGTTACATTTGTACCCTGCGCTTTCCCACTCATGGCAGGCTCAATGCGGCTTACATGGGGCAATGGAGGGTTAAGTGACTTGCCCTGAGTCACAAGGAGCTGCCTGTGCCTGAAGTGGGAATCGAACTCAGTTCCTCAGTTCCCCAGGACCAAAGTCCACCACCCTAACCACTAGGCCACTCCTCCACTGTTGCTACTATTTGAGATTCCACTAGCAACATTCCATGTAGAAGTCGGCCCTTGCAGATCACCAATGTGGCCGCGCAGGCTTCTGCTTCTGTGAGTCTGACGTCCTGCACGTACGTGCAGGACGTCAGACTCACAGAAACAGAAGCCTGCGCAGCCTTCTACATGGAATATTGCTAGTGGAATAGCAACATTCCATGTAGAATCTCAAACAGTAGCAACATTCCATGTAAAATCTCCAATAGTAGCAACATTCCATGTAGAATCTCCAATAGTAGCAACAGAATCTCAATAGTAGCAACACTCCATGTAGAATGTCCAATAGTAGCAACAGAATCTCAATAGTAGCAACATTCCATATAGAATCTCCAATAGTATCTATTTTATTTTTGTTACATTTGTACCCTGCGCTTTCCCACTCATGGCAGGCTCAATGCGGCTTACATGGGGCAATGGAGGGTTAAGTGACTTGCCCTGAGTCACAAGGAGCTGCCTGTGCCTGAAGTGGGAATCGAACTCAGTTCCTCAGGACCAAAGTCCACCACCCTAACCACTAGGCCACTCCTCCACTCCTCTTTTAGATTTCAACCTCTTCTTCCACCTCAGTCTCACTGTTTTTCTTCCTTCGAAGTCCACTCCATCCGTCTATTTGCTCCTCTGCCTCTCTGAGTAGCAGTCATTTATCAACCCCCTGATAAGTCCCTTTCTTCCTTTCTTACAGACTTTGATGCCTGGCTTTCCTTCTTTCTTGAACCTTCATCTCCTTCCCTCATTCTTGGGGATTTTAACATTCATGCTAATGATCCCTCTTACATAGGTGCCCCATATAAGAGGCTTGGGGAGGCTAGCCCAGCTGTGACCTTCCCCGCCTTTCTCCTCCGGCTCCAAATTGTTAATTGTATCATCCGCCTCCCGCCCCCTGGATGAGCCCACTCCCCAACATACCTTCCATTCCGTTTCAGACACAGCCGCCCTGCGTTTAAAGCTCAGCTGTTATTTTAAGTCTCAGCGGCTGCGGCAGCTCGAGTCCAGTCTCTCCCTTCAGTGTCCCGCCTTCCTCTGATGAGGTATTTCCTGTTTCCGCGAGGGCGGGACATTGAAGGGAAAGGCTGAAGTCGAGCCGCTGCTGCCCTTCCCCACAGAAGTTCGGCAGCCTCCTGACATCTTTAAAACTGGGTGAGTGTCCCAACAGAAGGTACATGGGGGGAAGGAGGTATTAGGAACCCTAAGGACTAAGCTAACCTTCACCCTTGCGCCCCCACTCAGTTTATTTTTAGACCCTTCCCCCCCCCTCCAATATCGAGTAATTGGATGAAAACTTGAAGCTGAATGATTTCTGGGGATCAGACCCAACCTGTTCTCCTTTTCTTTTTCAAAGCATTCTGTATAACAGCTACTTTGGTTTGTTATGTTTTTAATTTAACAGGGTATAGTAACATAGTAACATAGTAGATGACGGCAGAAAAAGACCTGCATGGTCCATCCAGTCTGCCCAAGACAAACTCATATGTGTATTCCTTACCTTGAATTTGTACCTGTCCTTTTCAGGGCACAGACCGTATAAGTCTGCCCAGCAGTATTTCCCGCCTCCCAACCACCAGTCCCGCCTCCCATCACCGGCTCTGGTACAGACCGTATAAGTCTGCCCTCCCCTATCCTCGCCTCCCAACCACCACCCCCTCTTCCCCCCAACTAGGTATAATGTGTATTAATATATCTGTATGCAACTTGCAAATTGCATTGCTCCCATGTCAGTGCAGCTGGGGATCCAAGTGGCCAATAAACTATATTTAAACAGGGAAAAGGACCCCAGAAACCATTAGCCTGCAAATAGGTGGGAAAATGTGGGATACAAATGGCCATTATATGTAAATGTTTAGATCTTTCTCAATTCATTCACTCTACGTGATCTCACCCTAAACATAGCTACTCCCCGCTGTGCTGTTCTCGTTGTGTGCTGTATTTATTTATTTGTTGCATTTGTATCCCACCTTATCCCACCTCTTTGCAGGCTCAAAGTGGCTTACAATACATCATGAATAGTGGAAGAATGTTAGTAATAAACATTTAGTATTGCGTGATCTTGGTCAGCATGATGATAATAAAACAAAGTAATAATATACAAACAGATATTAAGAAACAGTTCTGAATATAAATGGGTGAGTTGTGAGTGGAGGAGTGGCCTAGTGGTTAGGGTGGTGGGGAACTGAGTTTGATTCCCACTTCAGGCACAGGCAGCTCCTTGTGACTTTGGGCAAGTCACTTAACCCTCCGTTGCCCCATGTAAGCCGCATTGAGCCTGCCATGAGTGGGAAAGCGCAGGGTACAAATGTAACAAAAATAAAATAGATACTATTGGAGATTCTACATGGAATGTTGCTATTCCACTAGCAACATTCCATGTAGAAGGCTGCGCAGGCTTCTGTTTCTGTGAGTCTGACGTCCTGCACGTACGTGCAGGACGTCAGACTCACAGAAGCAGAAGCCTGCGCGACCACATTGGTGATCTGCAAGGGCCGATGTTGCTAGTGCAATAGCAACATTCCATGTAGAATCTCAAATAGTAGCAACAGTGGAGGAGTGGCCTAGTGGTTAGGGTGGTGGACTCTGGTCCTGAGGAACTGAGTTTGATTCCCACTTCAGGCACAGGCAGCTCCTTGTGACTCTGGGCAAGTCACTTAACCCTCCATTGCCCCATGTAAGAAGCATTGAGCCTGCCATGAGTGGGAAAGCGCGGGGTACAAATGTAACAAAAATAAAAATATTCACATTGGTTGATCTTTGTGGTAGGCTTTATTAAAGAGATGGGTCTTCAGTAATATGCGGAAGTTCGTTCTTTCGTAGATCGATTTCAAGCTGCGCAGCAGTGCGTTCCATAACTGTGTGCTCAGGTAGGTGAAGTTTGACGCATGCATTAGTTTGTATTTCATTCCTTTCCAACTGGGGAAGTGCAGATCAAGGAATGTGCAGGATGATCTTTTGGCATTCCTAGGTGATAGGTCTATTAGGTCAGACATGTAAGCTGGTGCATCTCCATGGATAATTTTGTGAACTAGTGAACATATTTTGAACGTAATGCATTCCTTAAGTGGGAGCCAGTGTAATTTTTCTCGTAAGGGCTTGGCAGTTTCAAATTTTGGTTTGCCAAATATGAGTCTAGCTGCAGTGTTCTGGGCTGTCTGGAGTTTCTTGATTATTTGTTCTTTGCAACCGGCATATAGTGTGTTGCAATAGTCTAGATGACTGAGCACCATTGATTGTACCAGGTTACAGAAAACACTCCTGGGGAAGAAAGGTCTTATTCTTTTTAATTTCCACATTGAGTGGAACATCTTCTTGGTTGTGTTTTTCGCGTGGTTCTCTAGTGTTAGGTGTCGATCAATGGTGACTCCAAGAATTTTTAGGGTTTCTGAAATAGGAAGGTTTAGAGTTGGTGTGTTGATGGCAGTGTATTCTTTCTTGTTGTGTTGGGAGGTTAGTATTAGGCATTGGGTCTTTTCTGCATTGAGCTTCAACCGAAATGCATGGTTTTGAGACTTTGGTTGATGTCATTGGAAATTTCTTTTAGGTCTTGTTTGAATTGGATGTAGATCGTTACGTCATCCGCATGAATGTATGGGCTGAGGTTTTGATTTGATAGTAATTTTGCCAAGGGTATCATCATTAAGTTGAATAGAGTTGGCGAGAGGGGGGATCCTTGTGGTACTTCGCATTCAGATACCCATGCGGCTGAAATAGTCGAGTTAGATGTTACTTGGTATGACCTTGCGGTTAGGAATCCCTCGAACTACTTGAGGACGTTGCCTCCGATTCCAAAGTATTTAAGGATGTGTAGTATGTGTCTCCGTGTCCATCTCCTGCCACCACCACCACCCCCTCTCTCAGGTTCTAATTAAGACAGATGCACTTTTTTCTAGCTTGCAATTTTCCAGCTAACCTTGATAAATGTTAAAAGCCTGTCAAAACACTCCTCTGATCTCTTAGGATTCACCAAGGTTCTTCACTCAATTTGTGTCTGTGGGAAAAGACCGTGATGAATTGGGTCCTTAGAATTCCCCCCCCCCCAATCCCCCCCCCCCCCCCCCCATTTATATAAAATAAGGAGCCTTCATTCCTCTCTGGTGAATCATGAAATAAACCAGGATTTAAAAAGGGAGATGAATTATTTTTCAAATTCTGTGAGCAAACCAATGATAAAATCAATTTATTATTATGTTCATGGCTTCTGAATTCTTCTCACAGCAAGGTTATCAATAGAAATCAAACAAAATAAAGCATGGAAAAGAAAATAAGATGATACCTTTTTTATTGGACTAACTTAATACATTTCTTGATTAGTTTTCGAAGGTTACCCTTCTTCATCAGATCGGAAATAAGCAAATGTGCTAGCTGATAGTATACATAAGTGAAGCTTCCAAGCATTTCATTGACAGTCTGACAGGGGTGAGGGTGGGTAGGAGGTATGCATGGGGACATCAAAGCATTTCATTGATATTCTAACAGGATGGGTGTAGGTAGGTGAGAGGAGGGTGATAAAGAGAAAAATACAACTTTATGGTTTGTAATGGGCTAGAAAACCCAGATCCTTGTTAAGTCCTGTCTGTTGGGTGTCAAAATACGTTCCTGTATTGTTTTAAAGTTACCTTTCAGGATCCTTACTATGAAATCACTGGTACAGTGTTCTGGTCTCTATTCTTTCCTGGTTTTCTTCTTATCTCTCCCAGCGTACCTTTAGTGTATACTCTAGTGGATCCTCCTCTACTTCTCTCCCACTGTCAGTTGGTGTACCTCAGGGATTTCTCCTGGGACCTCTTCTTTTCTCCATCTATACTTCTTCCCTTGGTACTCTGATCTCATCCCATGGTTTTCAGTATCATCTTTACTCTGATGACTCCCAGATCTACCTCTCCTCACCAGAAATCTCAGCCAAAATCCAGGCCAAAGTATCAGCCTGCTTGTCTGACATTCCTGCCTGGATATCTCGGCGCCATCTGAAACTAAACATGACCAAGACTGAGCTTCTTTTCTTTCCCCCTAAACCAACCTCTCTTCCTCCCCCATTCTCTATTTCTGTGGATAACACTCTCATCCTTCCTGTCTCATCAGTTCATAACCTTGGGGTCATCTTCGACTCCTCCCTCTCCTTCTCTGCACATATTCAGCAGACTGTTAAAACCTGTCGTTTCCTTCTCTATAATATCACCAAAATTCGCCCTTTCCTTTCTGAGCACACTACCAGAACCCTCATTCACACTCTTGTCACCTCTCGCTTAGACTATTGCAAATTGCTTCTCACAAGTCTCCCAGTGTCGTTATGCTCATATTAGCCCTCTCCTCAAGTCACTTCACTGGCTTCCTATCCGTTTCCGCATACAGTTCAAACTCCTCTTATTGACTTATAAGTGCATTCACTCTGCAGCTCCTCAGTACCTCTCCACTCTCATCTCTCCCTACATTCCTCCCCGGGAACTCCGTTCAGTGGGTAAATCTCTCTTATCTGCACCCTTCTCCTCCACTGCTAACTCCAGACTCCGTTTCTTTTATCTTGCTGCACCTTATGCCTGGAATAGACTTCCTGATCCGGTATGTCAAGTTCCATCTCTGGCCGTCTTCAAATCTAAGCTAAAAGCCCACCTTTTAATTCTGCTTTTAACTCCTAACCCTTATTCACTTGTTCAGAACCCTTATTTTATCATCCTCACCTTAATATTCCCTTATCTCTTGTTTGTCCTGTTTGTCCTAATTAGATTGTAAGCTCTGTAGAGCAGGGACTGTCTCTTCATGTTCAAGTGTACAGCGCTGCATATTTCTAGTACCACTTTAGAAATGATAAGTAGTAGTAGTAGTAACTTAGTAACGTAGATGACGGCAGAAAAAGACCTGCACAACTGAGATTACAGGGTGTTTGACTTAGGAGTAACAGAAAAAGTGGGAGAGCGACCAAGGAAGCCAGAGACTGGAGGATGTAAGAACAATGAATAATTTTATTAATAAATTTGGAGACTCGACACAACGTTGTGTTTCGGCCGTCAGGCCTGCATCAGGAGTCTATAAAAACATACATTTATATGAAAAAAAGGAAAACAATAAATAATAGTGCATAAAATATATATATATAACTGAAATAAATTTATGAATAATAAAATACAAGCATAAAAACATACTGTATATGAAATGGTGATATAATGGATTGCAAAAAAGCATGCTTAAAAATGCAAAAAATAGAGCAAATAATAACAAGTAAATATTAAACAAACATATGTATATGTTAAAAAACAGCTAAATTAAAAGGTTTAGACATATTAACATAAAAAACATAAAAACTTTGATGCCATTATATATGCCACATAATACATGACTTACATATTCAGAACTATTCAATATAGAATATATAATGTAATGTCACTTAAGTAACTGGATGCAATAGCGATAGGTGAAGTTGTGAAAAAATGGCAAATTTAGATGTCAGAAGTTGTATAATGGATTGCAAAAAAGCATGCTTAAAAATGCAAAAAATAGAGCAAATAATAACAAGTAAATATTAAACAAACATATGTATATGTTAAAAAACAGCTAAATTAAAAGGTTTAGACATATTAACATAAAAAAACTTTGATGCCATTATATATGCCACATAATACATGACTTACATATTCAGAACTATTCAATATAGAATATATAATGTAATGTCACTTAAGTGACTGGATGCAATAACGATAGGTGAAGTTGTGTAAAAAATGGCAAATTTAGATGTCAGAAGTTGTAGGTAACATGAATGAATTGCAAATAAAACGAAATTATCATTTAAAACAAATTTGCTTATGCTGTACTACGTGGTAAAAAACTATCTGTCAAGGGGAAGGAAACGTGAAAATAAAATTGAAAATAAAAATAAATAACAACTGGTGATTAGATGTAAGAAATATGTGATGTGGTTGAGAGACACTGACCTTTGTGACAAGATATTGTCAAAGACTATCAATGATAGTTGTTCAAACGTAACGTTATAGTCTGTTGGAAAAAAAGATGAAGGGTTATGTGTACACCTAAAAGTACTTGAAAAATAGAAGATGCAGAGGATAAGGGGCTGAGGCAATCAAATTTGTAGGAGAACTGGAAGAGTAACACAAAGCTTCACATAAGATCATATGATGGTACATAAACAAGAAGTGTGTTTGAAAAAGAATGGAAAAATTGACGCTTATACGTGATTTCAATAAGAAAATGCAAAAAGTTAAAGCATTGAGTAATGCCACAAGCTTGCGATCTTAATCTTTAGGGAGTAGCGATACTAACCTTTAAAAAGACTTCGTTAGAAATCAAGTGACCGTCAGGTACACAGCTAGCGCTGTCCGCGATGTGGTTCAGAAAAAAGATGCAGTGAAAAAAGCGAGCATTATAAATGAAAAAAGGCGCCAAAAGACAAAAAACGCCGAAATACACGGAAGCCGATGACTAGTATCGCTACTCCCTAAAGATTAAGATCGCAAGCTTGTGGCATTACTCAATGCTTTAACTTTTTGCATTTTCTTATTGAAATCACGTATAAGCGTCAATTTTTCCATTCTTTTTCAAACACACTTCTTGTTTATGTACCATCATATGATCTTATGTGAAGCTTTGTGTTACTCTTCCAGTTCTCCTACAAATTTGATTGCCTCAGCCCCTTATCCTCTGCATCTTCTATTTTTCAAGTACTTTTAGGTGTACACATAACCCTTCATCTTTTTTTCCAACAGACTATAACGTTACGTTTGAACAACTATCATTGATAGTCTTTGACAATATCTTGTAACAAAGGTCAGTGTCTCTCAACCACATCACATATTTCTTACATCTAATCACCAGTTGTTATTTATTTTTATTTTCAATTTTATTTTCACGTTTCCTTCCCCTTGACAGATAGTTTTTTACCACGTAGTACAGCATAAGCAAATTTGTTTTAAATGATAATTTCGTTTTATTTGCAATTCATTCATGTTACCTACAACTTCTGACATCTAAATTTGCCATTTTTTACACAACTTCACCTATCGTTATTGCATCCAGTCACTTAAGTGACATTACATTATATATTCTATATTGAATAGTTCTGAATATGTAAGTCATGTATTATGTGGCATATATAATGGCATCAAAGTTTTTTTATGTTAATATGTCTAAACCTTTTAATTTAGCTGTTTTTTAACATATACATATGTTTGTTTAATATTTACTTGTTATTATTTGCTCTATTTTTTGCATTTTTAAGCATGCTTTTTTGCAATCCATTATACAACTTCTGACATCTAAATTTGCCATTTTTTCACAACTTCACCTATCGCTATTGCATCCAGTTACTTAAGTGACATTACATTATATATTCTATATTGAATAGTTCTGAATATGTAAGTCATGTATTATGTGGCATATATAATGGCATCAAAGTTTTTATGTTTTTTATGTTAATATGTCTAAACCTTTTAATTTAGCTGTTTTTTAACATATACATATGTTTGTTTAATATTTACTTGTTATTATTTGCTCTATTTTTTGCATTTTTAAGCATGCTTTTTTGCAATCCATTATATCACCATTTCATATACAGTATGTTTTTATGCTTGTATTTTATTATTCATAAATTTATTTCAGTTATATATATATATTTTATGCACTATTATTTATTGTTTTCCTTTTTTTCATATAAATGTATGTTTTTATAGACTCCTGATGCAGGCCTGACGGCCGAAACACAACGTTGTGTCGAGTCTCCAAATTTATTAATAAAATTATTCATTGTTCTTACATCCTCCAGTCTCTGGCTTCCTTGGTCGCTCTCCCACTTTTTCTGTGACTCTGTTTTTTATCGTGGGGTGTTTGAGTTCTCCGCTTTTTTGGCGGATTTTCTCCCACATTTACCCCTGAACTCGACCATGGCTTTCCAGAACTGGAACGATGTACTCACTTATAGCGATGAATATCTCAACAAATTATTACAACATCTGGATAATGATGAAGACTACAATCAACCATCCTCAACATCATTAATGGAACAGTGGCTAGATATTATAGAATTTAAAAAAAATATTGTCAGAAATGATTTACATTTCTGTACAATGCTTAGTTATTGCAGATCCAAACGCATACCCAGAGGCCTTAGAATAAATAAAGCACCAACGATGTTTTTAGATAATCAACTTTTTTTAGACAAGTGGTGCGCAATTCTCAATAAATGTAGTTTAGATCTCATGATTTTAATAGCAGAAACAGCACAATTAAAGAGCAAAGCATTAAAAGAAACTTTAGAACCTAAATTAGTTGCACTACATACTTTAGATCCCAGTTATGACACAATACTGCAAGATGTCAATAATAAGATAGACAAATTCAAAAAAGACATAAAGGAAGTTAAAAATGGCAAATTTAGAAGAGACGAGACAGACTATAAAAGGGGATCCATTTACCCCTTTTCAAAATCAAGACAATATGTTCAAAATAAAAGAATAACGAAACCATTCACTCATACTAAATTTAGGCCCTCCCAAAAGAATACCAATTTTGATCATACAAACACAGAACAGAGACGCAAAAGAGTTAGAAGCGACTCTGGGGACGAATACACTTCTCCCATTGGGAGCCCCATCATGCAACAACAAGCAGCTAGAACATCTAGACATTCCACCGAACGTGATACATCTCTTCTAGCTAGTCAAGAACTCCAAACACATTCTTTTTTAGAAGAACTTTGGAAGAAGGACACGAGATTTCAACCGCAACGCCATCCATACCATCAACAAGATCGCCATATACAAAGAGGAAGAGGCAGGGGAAGAGGAAGAACACAGAACATATATCCACAGAATCATTCATACAGAGGCCACTCTCAACATCCATATCGACAATAGAAGAATCCATACCTATTTTCAATCTTTCTCAACATACACCAACAGAAATTGAGGTCAGTGTCCTCCAGAAAGGCCTATCTTTTGTGCCCACCAGTGGATACAATGCTTTTCAGACAAGAGTAGATCTCTTCAAATTCAATCGCAAGCTGCAGATCATACAAGCCTTTTCCCATAGGCCCTATACAGCACAAGAAGTTTCAGTTGTTAAAAAACCCTCTAATTGGATACCTCCTGGTCCTTCACATCCATTAATTGATGCATTTCATCAATGTGTGAACAGAGATCTTAAAAAGGTCGAGAGAAATACCAAGCCTCGCTATTATAACACCACAATATCAGAACGTAGAGCTATTCAAGATCTTTCCAGCAATACATCTATCGTCATCAAACCAGCGGACAAAGGGGGATCAATAGTTATCATGGATCGAGTGAAATATGTACAAGAAGTTCAGCGACAACTAGACGATCCCAATTTCTATATCCCCTTACAAGATGACCCTACAGGAGGAATCCAGAAAGACATAGATGAACTCATCAACATCTCAGCCAAAATGGGTTTTCTCACTGAAAAAGAGAGACAATTTTTACAAGTTAAATATCCTGTCATTCCAACCATATACATATTACCAAAAATACACAAGTCTATCACCAACCCACCAGGAAGGCCCATTGTTTCCGGAAAAGGTTCCATTTTAGAACCTTTATCCATTTTTGTGGATTTCTTTTTACGGCCTTTTGTACCCATCATTCCGTCATATGTACAAGACACTACTCATATGATCAACATTCTTGAACATTACGATGGACCAATTACAGATACCATTATGGTAACTATGGACATTGAGTCTCTTTACACCAATATTCCTCAACTTGAAGCACTGAACGTAATTGAAGAAACCCTACAAAAAAGGACCACGCATCGCAGAATACCTAATCATTTGATTTTAACGTGCGCAACCATAGCACTTACTAAAAATTATTTTCGATTTAATGATATATATTACCAACAGATCAAAGGCACCGCGATGGGTGCCAGCATGGCACCAGATTTAGCCAACCTGTACGTGGGAAAATTTGAAGAAAAATTTCTCACCAATCATCCTTTTTCACAACATATTAAAATTTATCGACGCTATATAGATGACGTCTTCATTCTCTGGCAAGGAAATGAAGATAGTCTTCATTCTTTCCACCATTGGCTCAACAGACAGGATTCAAATCTCAAGTTTACTTTAGAATACAACAACAATAATATCCACTTTCTCGATATTTCAATTACTAAAACGGACTATTTTTTCAAAACCAATATTTACAGAAAACCTACAGACCGTAATATGTATCTGCACTATTCAAGTTATCACAACCCTAGCTTGAAGAGTAACTTACCTCTCAGTCAATTTCTCCGTCTTCGACGTCTTTGTTCAGATTTTGATGATTTTCATCATCAAGCCAACATTTTGAAAAACAAGTTCACAACCAGGGGCTACCCACAACAACACATCAACAATGGTCTCAACCGAGCCATTGAGAAAGACCGTAAAGAATTACTGGAAACATCGGCAATCAAGAACACACCTGATATAGTGTGCACGTTAAAATACTCCTTTCTAGCCAAACATATTTCACGATCAATCAAGAAACATTGGCACATTTTAGAAGGACTAGAATGTTTTCAAAACAAACAATTGGTTATTGCCTATTCCAGGAACAGAAACCTGAAAGAACATCTCGTGCCCTCTACGTTACCTGATGAGACTATAGATTCAGCACCACTTGGATTTCGGAAATGTGGCCATTGTAGCATTTGTACCCATTGCATTGAAACTACCCATTTTATGCATCCTAAAACTAAGAAATCTTTCAAATTAAACCATACATCAGATTGCAATACTTCTTCTGTCATTTACATTGTCATTTGCCCTTGTCCCATGTTATACGTTGGTAAAACCATTAGAGCAATAAAGACCCGTATTATAGAACACAGGAGCTGCATTAAAAGGAAGATTGAGTCCGCTCCCCTTGTGGAACATTGGTATGCAGCAAATCATTCAATTTCAGATCTCAAATTTCTTGTTTTCAAAACCAAGATTAAGAAATGGAGAGGAGGTGACCTGGATAAACTACTGCTACAGGAAGAACAGAAACTTATTTTTGATTTAAATACCCTGGCACCTGTTGGATTAAACAATGAAATTGACTTCCGGCCATTTTTATGACGACTCACTTCAATACAGTTGTCCACTCAAATGAATACTCACATAATAACAAGTAATTTTTCTCTATAACATTTTCCTCTTTCTTTATTCTTTTATTATTTATTTTTTATTTTTTAGCTCTTCCACTTTTTTGCCCTTCATTATTTTTCACACAGTTTTCATCCTCCTTTTTCTTTTTCACCCTTTTATTAGTTTCCAGTCAATTTTTTTCCCTTTTTTTAAATAAACAATTCAAATGCAACAACTTCATTTATTTTCTTTCATTGTTTCATACTTATTTTTACTTATACATTATTTTGTCATCATATGCGTCATTTCATATTCTTTTTGTATTTTATTTTTTAATCCTTTTTTCATATTATTCTATTTTATTTCTTTATTTTTTACTTTTATTTTCATTTTTCATTTATTATTTATTTATTATTTTTTATTTATTATTTAATTTTTATTATTTTTTATTTTTCATTTTAATCTTCATTTTTATTATTTATTATTTATTTTTTATTGCTTCTCCTGCTTTTCTGTGCCCGTTTTTCGTTTCTCAGCTCTCTTTTCAGTATTTTTCATCTAGTTTTTATTTCCCAGACAGCAGTCTCCGTCATCCTTAAGTTAGATAGTGTTTGTTTTTCACATTTTTTCTTTGCTTACGTCACTTCCGTTTCAGCGTGATTTTCCACATTTTTTCATTACACATTTTTGACGTTTTATTTTTATTTTTTCATTTTGCATAGCTTTTCCGCTTTTTTTGTGCCTGCTTTTCGTTCAACAGCCCTTCTTCAGTATTTTTCATCTAGTTTTTACTTTCCAGACAGTAGTCTCTGTCATCCTCCATTCAGACAACGTTTGTTTTTCACATTTTTTTCATTGCTTACGTCACTTCCGTCCTAGCGTGATTCTTTTCACATTTTTTCATTACACATTTGTGTTGTTTCAATTCCCCCTTTTTTCAGTTCTTTCCACATGATTCTACTTCATTTTTTATTTTTATTTTCATTTTTATTTTCATTTTTCTTCTTAGTATACACGGCACACAACAGTGCGCGTCACTTCCGGGAATCAGTCATCGGCTTCCGTGTATTTCGGCGTTTTTTGTCTTTTGGCGCCTTTTTTCATTTATAATGCTCGCTTTTTTCACTGCATCTTTTTTCTGAACCACATCGCGGACAGCGCTAGCTGTGTACCTGACGGTCACTTGATTTCTAACGAAGTCTTTTTAAAGGTTAGTATCGCTACTCCCTAAAGATTAAGATCGCAAGCTTGTGGCATTACTCAATGCTTTAACTTTTTGCATTTTCTTATTGAAATCACGTATAAGCGTCAATTTTTCCATTCTTTTTCAAACACACTTCTTGTTTATGTACCATCATATGATCTTATGTGAAGCTTTGTGTTACTCTTCCAGTTCTCCTACAAATTTGATTGCCTCAGCCCCTTATCCTCTGCATCTTCTATTTTTCAAGTACTTTTAGGTGTACACATAACCCTTCATCTTTTTTTCCAACAGACTATAACGTTACGTTTGAACAACTATCATTGATAGTCTTTGACAATATCTTGTCACAAAGGTCAGTGTCTCTCAACCACATCACATATTTCTTACATCTAATCACCAGTTGTTATTTATTTTTATTTTCAATTTTATTTTCACGTTTCCTTCCCCTTGACAGATAGTTTTTTACCACGTAGTACAGCATAAGCAAATTTGTTTTAAATGATAATTTCGTTTTATTTGCAATTCATTCATGTTACCTACAACTTCTGACATCTAAATTTGCCATTTTTTACACAACTTCACCTATCGTTATTGCATCCAGTCACTTAAGTGACATTACATTATATATTCTATATTGAATAGTTCTGAATATGTAAGTCATGTATTATGTGGCATATATAATGGCATCAAAGTTTTTTTATGTTAATATGTCTAAACCTTTTAATTTAGCTGTTTTTTAACATATACATATGTTTGTTTAATATTTACTTGTTATTATTTGCTCTATTTTTTGCATTTTTAAGCATGCTTTTTTGCAATCCATTATACAACTTCTGACATCTAAATTTGCCATTTTTTCACAACTTCACCTATCGCTATTGCATCCAGTTACTTAAGTGACATTACATTATATATTCTATATTGAATAGTTCTGAATATGTAAGTCATGTATTATGTGGCATATATAATGGCATCAAAGTTTTTATGTTTTTTATGTTAATATGTCTAAACCTTTTAATTTAGCTGTTTTTTAACATATACATATGTTTGTTTAATATTTACTTGTTATTATTTGCTCTATTTTTTGCATTTTTAAGCATGCTTTTTTGCAATCCATTATATCACCATTTCATATACAGTATGTTTTTATGCTTGTATTTTATTATTCATAAATTTATTTCAGTTATATATATATATTTTATGCACTATTATTTATTGTTTTCCTTTTTTTCATATAAATGTATGTTTTTATAGACTCCTGATGCAGGCCTGACGGCCGAAACACAACGTTGTGTCGAGTCTCCAAATTTATTAATAAAATTATTCATTGTTCTTACATCCTCCAGTCTCTGGCTTCCTTGGTCGCTCTCCCACTTTTTCTGTGACTCTGTTTTTTATCGTGGGGTGTTTGAGTTCTCCGCTTTTTTGGCGGATTTTCTCCCACATTTCTTCCTGACTTAGGAGTAACATCAGGAAGTACTTTTTCACAGTGAGGGTGGCGGAGACTGAAAAATATGGTAATAAACAAACTAAAAAGAGGTGAGTTAGGGTCTCAACAATATCAAGTCAATTATACCCACTCAAAATGTAAATAGTCTTTCAACACTGAGTCATCATTAAGTATTTTTCAGAGTCTGTTTCAAGACTCTTCCCTGATGGAGTCTATCAAAACACTGGCCACTGTCAGAAGTTCATTTGATGCAACTCAACCGCTAAGATAAGTGTTGAAACACAGACACACATGATATAGATATAGATAAAAATTTCTTTGAAACTTTTATGGAAGGTTTTTTTAAAGCCAGTGATTGGAGTATGGAGAACACTGTTTGGTGTCCGGCAAGTATTCTGAGGCTGATTACTTCCTTTTTATCTTGGAGCTATTACATTTTGAGAGGGTATAATTGATTGGAGACAAAAATGGTGACCAGAATTCAAAAATTTCAGTGAGAGGTCGCAGCTGTCAGCTATTCACTGGAAATACAGTCAGATCTCTGTAAAGGCATGATATCAGAGAAAAAATGTTAGGATAAGAAGGAATTATATAGTCAAAACTCAGGATCTTAATTAATTCCTGAACAATTTACTCATCACACCTTTTGAGACTAGAATTAAAAAAAAAAGATAGTGAGACTACTACTACTACTACTACTTAACATTTCTAGAGCGCTACTAGGGTTACGCAGCGCTGTACAAAATAAACAAAGAAGGACGGTCCCTGCTCAAAGGAGCTTACAATCTAAAGAACGAAATGTCAAGTTGGGCAGTCTGGATTTCCTGGGTAGAGGTGTAGAGGTTAGTTGCCGAAAGCGACATTGAAGAGGTGGGCTTTAAGCAGAGATTTGAAGATGGGCAGGGAGGGGGCCTGGCGTATGGGCTCGGGGAGTTTGTTCCACGCGTGGGGTGAGGCGAGGCAGAAAGGGCAGAGCCTGGAGTTGGCGGTGGTGGAGAAGGGTACTGAAAGGAGGGATTTGTCTTGAGAGCGGAGGTTACGGGTAGGAACGTAAGGGGAGATGAGGGTTGAGAGGTAAGGAGGGGCTGCAGATCGAGTACATTTGTAGGTTAGTAGCAGAAGCTTGAATTGAATGTGGTACCTGATCGGAAGCCAATGAAGTGACTTGAGGAGAGGGGTGATATGAGTGTATCGGTTCAGGCGGAAGATAAGACGTGCAGCAGAGTTCTGAACGGACTGAAGGGGGGATAGGTGGCTAAGTGGGAGACCAGTGAGGAGTAGGTTGCAGTAGTCAAGGCGAGAGGTAACGAGAGAGTGGATGAGTGTACGGGTGGTGTGCTCAGAGAGGAAAGGGCGGATTTTGCTAATGTTATAGAGGAAGAAACGACAGGTCTTGGCTATGCTGGATATGCGCAGAGAAGGAGAGGGAGGAGTCGAAGATGACACCGAGGTTGCGGGCAGATGAGACGGGGACAATGAGGGTGTTATCAACCGAAATAGAGAGTGGAGGTAGAGGAGAAGAGAGAGATTAAAAAGGTTGAGTAATAACTTGAAAATATTAAGAATCATTTCTTCAGTTGGAAAGTTAGGGATTATTGATTATATTTATATATAAAATCAGTTATTTATTTATTTATTACATTTGAATCCCACATTTTCCCACCTATTTGCAGGCTCAATGAAGAAAAAAGATGTACAATAGAACAAGAATGGTCTAAGGTTTGACAATTAAAATTCAATGCGAAGAAATGCAAAGTGATGCACTTAGGGAATAGAAATCCACAGGAGACGTATGTGTTAGGCGGGGAGAGTCTGATAGGTACGGACGGGGAGAGGGATCTTGGGGTGATAGTATCCGAGGATCTGAAGCGACGAAACAGTGTGACAGGGCGGTGGGTGTAGCCAGAATGTTGCTGGGCTGTATAGAGAGAGGTATGACCAGCAGAAGAAAAGAGATGTTGATGCCCCTGTACAAGTCGTTGGTGAGGCCCCACCTGGAGTATTCTGTTCTGTTTTGGAGGCCGTATCTTGCTAAGGATGTAAAAAGAATTGAAGCGGTGCAAAGAAAAGCTACGAGAATGGTATGGGATTTGAGTTACAAGGCGTATGAGGAGAGACTTGCTGACCTGAACATGTATACCCTGGAGGAAAGGAGAAACAGGGATGATATGATACAGACGTTCAAATATTTGAAAGGTATTAATCTGCAAATGAACCTTTTCCGGAGATGGGAAGGCAGTAGAACTAGAGGACATGAAATGAGATTGAAGGGAGGCAGACTCAAGAAAAATGTCAGGAAGTATTTTTTCATGGCGAGAGTGGTGGATGCTTGGAATGCCCTCCAGCGGGAGGTGGTGGAGATGAAAACGGTAATGGAATTCAAACATGCATGGGATAAACATTAAGGAATCTTGTTCAGAAGTAATGGATCCTCAGAAGCTTAGCCGAGATTGGGTGGCGGAGCCTGTGGTGCGAGGCGGGGCTGGTGCTGGGCAGACTTCTACGGTCTATGACCTGAAAATGACAGATATAAATCAAGGTAAGGTATACACAAAAAGTAGTACATATGATTTTCTTGTTGGGCAGACTGGATGGACCGTGCAGGTCTTTTTCTGCCATCATCTACTATGTTACTAACCAGCTTATTTTCGAACGAGAAGAGCGACCATCTTCCGGCACAAATCGGGAGATGGCCGCCAATCTCCTAAAACAGGCAAAATCGGTATAATTGACTGCCGATTTTTTTACACACTCACCGGCATTCCGTCGTGGAGGCGGCCAAACTACAAGGGGGCGTGTTGGCAGGGTAACGAAGGCGGGACATGGGCGTGCTTACGAGATGGCCGACTTCAGCTAATAATGGAAAAAAGAAAACCGGCGATGATGAGCATTTTGTCGGCTTCAGTTGGTCCCTTTTTATTCACGACCAATCCTAAAAAGGTGCCCAAACTGACCAGATGACCACCTCCACATACTCCCCCAGTGGTCACCAATCCCCTCCCACCCAAAAAAAAAAAACACCTTTTTTGCCAGCCTCTCTGCCAGCTTGAAATGTGATACCCAGCTCCCTGACAGCAGTATGCAAGTTCCTGGAGCAGTTTTTAATGGGTGCAGTGCACTTCAGGCAGGTGGACCCAGGCCCATCCCCCCTACCTGTTACACTTGTGCTGGTAAATGGGAGCCCTCCAAACCCCCCCAAAACCCACTGTACCCACATGTAGGTGCCCCCCTTCACCCATAAGGGCTATGGTAATGGTGTAGAGTTGTGGAGAGTGGGTTTGGGGGGGGATTTGAGGGGCTCAGCACCCAAGGTAAGGGAGCTATGCACCTGGGAGCTATTTGTGTATTTTTTAAACATTTTTAGAAGTGCCCCCTAGGGTGCCCGGTTGGTGTCCTGGTATGTCAGGGGGACCAGTGCACTACGAATACTGGCTCCTCCCACAACCAAATGCCTTGGATTTGGCCGGGTTTAAGCTGGCCGGTTCCAGTTTCTATTATAGCTGAAAAACGATGCCGGCCATCTCAGACCCGGCCAAATCCAATGCATTTGGCTGGCTGCAACCGTATTATCGAAACTAAAGATGGGTAGCCATCTTTTTCGATAATACGGTTCAAGACCGCTGTTTGCAGCGCCGTCCAAATAGATGGCCGCTCATCTAGATGGCTGGCGCCGTTCGATTATGCCCCTCCAAGTTACTATATAAATAAAAGGATTTTTTATATGATGTAGATAGGCTAGTAGGGGGAGAATAACAGAAGACGACCCTTTCATACTTACCTGAGGAAGAGGAGGATGGGCATCTTTCAACACTGGCCCATGCAAGAAGGATTTTCCTGGAAGACACTGAAAGATAAAAGAGATCAATGAGAAAAATACACAGACACTAGAGTGTGACATAAAGAGAATTTACTTAAATCTGAGAATCTAAGATACATTAATACTTAATAGAGAAACACCCTGAGTGTAATGAGACTTGTTGGAGGAAAAAAATGTAAAAAAAAAAAAAAAACAACTTGTAAAGTATCTTGTTTATACCAGACTGATTTCAAAAGAATTTAAGTGAAAGTTCAAGCAAAGAATACTGAAAACTAAGGGCCCTGTTTACAAAGCCATACTGTAGGTGCGCAAACCATTTAGTGCACGCTAATGCTCAAGACACCCATAGGAATATGATAGAATTAGAGGGATTTGGCTGATAACATCTTATTAGTTTTCTGCTCTTATTCTATAAGGCTTAGGCTTGTCCTGAAATCGTTAAATAAATGACATTAAGTGCACCCCATAGTTGTACCTCTCTCTTGGTGCCAGTTCATAGAATTGCCCCTCAGTGCTTTCATCACATCATAGCTGAGGTAATCCGCTCGGTGAACTGTGACATTATAGTAAGGAGTGATCTGGTGACATTCACTGACTGTTACATGTACATTTCTGCTCATTCAGGGATGGGTCTGTCCTGATGCCTTTTAGCTGAGTTCCAGGATACAGATTTCAATCTGAAATAACTCCTGTGATGTGGAAGCTCATTTTCATCTAATTTAACCATTTATAACCTGTAACTGTTGATTGGTTTTGAGAGCTCCAGGATATAGTTGCGGATTCTGGATCCTCTGGTGTCACAAAGCTCAGCAGAGCTGGTGTTAGGTGAACTCAGTGGTCCTCAGGAAAACGAGACTAGAAAGGTAGAACTTCAGGCTGAAGCAATGTGGCTGACAGAGATCTTTAGCTGGAGATCGTGTATAGCTAGTGGGTGAAGTGAGGGTCCCGTAACCACAGCTTCCTACCACTCCACAGGCATTATGTGATAACATCAAGATGTGCTGGTCTGTGACCACTTACTTTGTTATTTGTTGTTTTGTTTTTTTAGTTTTTCAAAGCTTTATTGAAAATATTGTTAAATTTAACAGTAGTAACCAGAAAACTAAGGGGTCCTTTTACTAAGCTGCGTTGGTGCCTATGTGCACCCAACGCACATCAATTTGGAGTTACCGCCTGGCTACCATGTGGCCCAGGCGGTAATTTCATTTTTTACGCATGTCTGTTATGTGCGCCGGAAAATAACATGTGACACTTTATTGTTAATGGGTGGAAGTAAGGTCTCAGACCCAAAATGAACATGCATCAATTTTTATTTTTCAGCAAAAATAAAAAAGGCCTTTTTTACAGGCTTACTGAAAAATGGATCTGCACATGCCCAAAACTCGCGCCTACACCAGTGCAGGCCATTTTTCGACGCGCCTTGGTAAAAGGGCCCCTAAATCTTAAAGAATCAACACCCCTTCATCCCCTTCCATCAACACCCCTTCGTCCTCTCCCTCCCTCCACCCCCTTCCCCCCAACCGTGACCACTTATTTTGAAAGTGCTCACAGTGCTGTCATTGAAGAGAAGGTAGATCAATGAAGAACCATCACTCAATAAAATGTTCAAAAGGGCAGGACAAGATTGTGGGGTAGGAACGCGAAGGAAGCTGGGGCTAGATACTAGAAGGAGAATGAGAAGAATGAGATGCTAGTGAATACTGAGGAAGGGAGAGAATGGGGAGATGCAGGGGGTAGATGCTGAGGAAAAGAGAAATGGAGGCTGCTTGTAGTAAGGAGTAAGAGCAGGAAAGGAGGGAGACCCCTCTTCTGCTCACTTAGAAACAATATGGGGACAACAGTTCTACCGGGATTGGTACAGTGCACATGAGGAGAGAGGCAGAGGGAGTTGGTGGGCAGGGGATGGAGGAGATTGTGAAAGGGGGATAAGCTTCTGAGTATGGTGAGAGAAGAAGGCTGGGATAAGAGTGGGTGGTAAGAGGAGGAAGGCTGTGCTGGAGTCACCACTGGTAAAGGAGGAAGTGCTGTACCAGAGCCACCATTGATGGGAGGGTAATGGAGCCACTGCAAGTCTGGAATATGGGTTTGAGTGGGAGAAGGTAGAAGTCTCGATTAATCTAGGGTGCTCAGTACACTTGTACTGGCCCTGCTGACAACAAAAGAGATTTCTTGTTGAATGAAGGATCTGAATCTATAGCTCTCTGTGCAACAAAATCACTCTAGTGTTACTGAGAATTATCTCTCCGTGTTTAATCCAGAGTGAGACAGAGAGGAAAAGACAGAAAGTGGAGTCTGAATTTGAGGAGCTACACCAGTTTCTGAATAAGGAGAAGCAGATCATGTTCTCGAAACTGAAGGAGGAAGAGAAGAAGATTCTCCAGAGAATCAGGGAAAATGTGACCCAGCTAGAAAAGCAAAGTTCATCCCTCATGCAGCTGATCACCGAGATAGAGGAGAAGAGTCAGCAGCCGGCCATCGAGTTACTGAAGGTGAGATTAACAAATCTTTTTCTACGGGGGTTACTGATCTTCCAGGAGGAATCAGGGAATTCAAGTAGCAGATCAAAATATCTTACATAAGGGCTGATTTTTCAGCCAGCAGCTGCACTTACCAAATCAGAGCTTTTAAAATAATTTCATGGGGCTTAAATGGCCAAATCCTCCTGCTCTGAAGAAGGTGTAAATTGCTGTATGTGCTCTACACATGTACACGTGGAGGGGCATAATTGAACGAAAACGTCTATCTCCATGGGTGTTTATCTCCGAGAACGGGTCCGTGAAGGGGTGGACCGAACCGTATTTTCGAAAAAAATAGACGTCCATGTTTTATTCGACAATTTGTGAGCTGGGCGTTTTTGTTTTTCAGTGATAATGGAAAATGAATGCGCCCAGCTCAAAAACGAATAAATCCAAGGCATTTGTTCGTGGGAGGGGCCAGGATTCGTAGTGCACTGGTCCCCCTCACATGCCAGGACACCAACCGGGCACCCTAGGGGGCACTTCTAAAAATGTTTAAAAAATAAACAAATAGCTCCCAGGTGCATAGCACCCTTCCCTTGTGTGTTGAGCCCCCCAAATCCCCCTCAAAACCCACTGCCCACAAGTCTACACCATTACTATAGCCCTAAGGGGTGAAGGGGGGCACCTACATGTGGGTACAGTGGGTTTGGGGGGGGTTGGACGACTAATAAGCATTAAGCAGCACAATTGTAACAGGTAGGGGGGGGATGGGACTGGGTCCACCTGCCTGAAGTCCACTGCACCCCCTAACAACTGCTCCAGGGACCTACATACTGCTGCCAGGGAGGTGGGTATTACATTTGAGGGTGAAAATAAAAAGTTGTGAAACATCATGTTTTGTGGTGGGAGGGGGTTAGTGACCACTGGGGGAGTCAGGGGAGGTCATTCCCGATTCCCTGGTAATCTGGTCATTTAGGGCACTTTTTGGGGCCTTATTCGTGAAAAAACAGGGTCCAGGAAAAGTGCCCTAAATTCTAGCTACAAACGCATACTTTTTTTCCATTATCGGCGAAAGGCGCCCATCTCTCCTCGGCCGATAACCACGCCCCAGTTCCACCTTTGCCACGCCTCCGACACGCCCCCGTCAACTTTGTACGCTTCCGCGATGGAGTGCAGTTGAAAACGTCCAAAATCGGCTTTCCATTATACCGATTTATTTGTTTTTGTGAGATAAACGTCTATCTCCCGATTTGGGTCGAAATCTAGGCGTTTTGCTCTTTCAATTATAAGGTGGCTAGGTTATGTGTTTTTAATGATCAATATTTGACTCAGTGAAAAGGTACCAAACATGGGTTACAAATAGCAGAGATAAAGGCTATAAAAGTTTGGAGGGGTAAATTGGGCAATTTCCATTTTTGAAAGTTTTATGTACTATAGGGTCACTAGAAAGGGACTATGCAACTTTTTCACAACGTTGAAGTTTTTCATGCTCTACAGCCTAATAAACTGTGGGTAAACATTTCTCATTTTTTAAAGACGTAGTTAGTCCATTCCTGAGGCTGAAATTTTGAAGGATTATACAGTTGATATCCCTCTGGTAGAAATAAGTCATTTACCCCACTTTTGACACCTTTTCACCCAGATATCACAACTATACCTCTGCCCAAACCAGGCCCTTGAGAGCCTCTACATGCAGATCACGGATCAGAGCCACTAAGGAGGTTTCAGTACTGTGCCCCATCCAAAAGTCTGATTGATTGGCATAAAGGACCTGTGTTTTATCTAAATACTTGAAAAGTTGCCCAAGTATCAATTACAACTTAGGAGATAAATGTTAGGTTTGAAACAGGCTGATACACTGGACATCATGACTTTTGTTTCCATAATGAGTTTGGGTGTTTCTTATAGATTTTTGGATGCTGATCATAGAAATGGCATCAACATTTTGTAGCTGTTAAGTGATTGAGCAGAGCTGTGAGTAGAGTATCCTAATGTATAATGTGTTCTCATAAAGTGTGGAATCTAACTAGAAATATTCTCTGTTTCATTTCCCTTTAGGATGTGAAGGATGCCCTGAGCAGGTACAAATTAGTTTTCTGTCCTTTTCTATGTGGCTGGATGGATTTTGAGTGAGAAAGAAGGGAATTAATTGATTGGTGAAAGCGAAAGGGGTAGCTTAATGGTTAGTGCAGCGGGCTTTGATCGATTCCCACTGCAGCTCCTTGTGACCTTGGGCAAGCCACTTAACCCTCCATTGCCCCAGGTACAAAAAAACTTAGATTGTGAGCCCCCTAGGGACAGAGAAAGTACCTGTATATAATGGGTACAGTGCTGCATATTTATTTATTAGGACTTATTTACCGCCTTTTTGAAGGAATTCACTAAAGGTGATGTACAGTAAGAATAGATCAAACATGAGCAATAGGCAATTAGAGCAGTAAAAATATTGAAAAACAATACAAAGTATGGCATGGTATACTATTTATTATTATTATGTTTTTTTTTAGAAAAAACTATTTTATTCAGGATTTTTTAATTGGAATATGTCAGTTTTTGGAAATGTGCATCTGTGATATTTTTCATGTACGTTTCAATTTTTGTAGTATTGCTGCATGCTGAGTCTGACTTCTTGAGGTAACTTTCCATTTCAGTATTTCGCCTTCATGTGTTTTTCAGGTGTGATCAAGGAAGGTGCAGTATTCTGCTAGCGTATAGTTTGAATCCCTTTTTGTTTGTTTTTTTCCACTAGGTTGTGCACTGGTGTTTTAGAGCCAGGTGTAATTACAGTTGCCTTTCCACGCCACGCATAAGGTTGTCGCTCGTTCTGTCCTTGGAATTAGTGCTGTTTATGGTTTGTTTGGTTTTTTTTTTTTAATATATGTTTTATTGATGACATAAACTTCTACAATAAATCCGAACAATCAAAATGAATTACAACAGTGGTTTACCATGAGTCTTGTTACTATAATCTTGACAGATTCTATGTATCATCGTTACATTTTTTCTTTTCCCCCCCCCCTCATGTTCCACCCCCCCCTTCCCCTTTTCCCCTTTCCCTCACCAGGTTGCTATATGTTATTACTGTATTTAACCATTAAGTACTCTACTTCGAGCTCGAGGTGTTAAAGTGTCCAAGAATGGTAACCAACATTGTAGGTATTTCTCGCCCTTTGGAGTGGCTAAGTCCTGCACTGCCCTGCGTTCTAGGGCACTCAACGAGATCATGTATGCCCTCCATACTTGGGTAGTGGGTTTTTCCTCCTGGAGCCAGAGCTTGAGTATCGTTTTTTTTCCCATCAGCACAGCTCGGCATTGGAAATAGCGGAGTCCTGCTTTAGATGATCCATGAGTCGTGAAGATATTAAACAAAAGTCCCGGGTGTCTGACCCATTGAACCTTCCACATCTTAGAGACCTGTCTGCAGACCATGGCCCAGAATCCCAATATTGGAGGACAGTGCCAGAACATATGGCCCAGGTGTGCCCCTCCCCCTGTGCATTTCGGACAATCATCTGCTGGTCTTAAGGTAGCCCTGTATGCTCTATGGGGGGAGATAAATAGTCTCATCACAAATTTATACTGGGTTTCTCATAATTCCGCACTCCCACACTCTTTATAGCATGTCTGCAGGCATGTCTGTATTACATCTGCCCCAATTGTCAACCCCAATTCCCCTGCCCACGCCTGCGCCAGCCCTTGGAATGGTGCTAGAGGCATAGCGGCTCGAATCTGCGCATGATAGTATTTTAAGGGCACTGCCTGTTTCGCTTCCAAATCTAGAATTTCCATCAACTTTACCCGCACTTCATATTGGAGTGCTGCCCTGGGAAGCGATTGTATATAGTGCTGTATTTGTGCATAGGCTAAGAAATCTTTGATCTCTAACCCCTGGCGCCTCTGCAAAACCTCTCTAGGTTGTAGTGTTCCATCTCTCTTAATAATCTGGAATAAGAAGAAAATCCCTACCTCTCCCCATTGCGTAAAGGTACGCGATGACCTACCCACCGGGAAGTCCACATTTCCTCTGATTGGCAGGAATGGAGAGACCTCTGCATCCAGACCACACAGTCTGCAGATCCACTGCCATGCTCTCTTTAATGGTATAAACAAGAATTGGATATGTTTTGGTGTTTTTACTTTACCTGGTCCCGCATGCAGCCAATAGCTGAAATGTACATTCCTGAGCATCCTACATTCTGTTTCTGGGTAAGTGAAATATCCTGTTCCTCTAAACCAGTCTCCTATATGTCGCATGCACCCTGCTATGGATAGCCATTTGACACTTAGCACCCCTAGCCCTCCCTTATCTTTGGGTAGATATGTTTGTTTTAATGATACCCGGGCCCTTTTCCCATTCCATAAAAATTGTTTTACTATCCTATGTAACGCTAATTCATCCCTGCGGGTCAAAAGAAGTGACAATACCTGGGTGATATATGTCCACTTGGGGACTATTATCATATTATACACTGCTATTCTGCCCCACAGTGATAAGGTCAGCTTCCGCCACATTTGTAGCGTTTCTTTTGTGGATTCCCAGAGTGGTGCCAAATTGGTTTGGTGTAGTTGGTCCAATTTGATAGGGAGGTATATTCCTAGATATTTTATTTTGTCTTCTTTCCACTGCAGAGGGAATGGCCCCTGCCACTGTGACTTTATCCGCGATGTAGTTGGCAGGGCCACTGATTTATGTCTATTTAAAGTGAACCCTGAATGATAGCCAAATTCATCTACCAGCTCTAATAGGTTGTGCAGTGAGTGCTGCGGTTGTGTTAATGTGAGTAGGATATCATTTGCAAAGGCTAGTACCTTAGTGGGCAGACTGGGGATTGCCACTCCCGCTATTTCCGCATTGTTCTCTACCGTTCGTAGGAACGGTTCTATGTATAATAAGAATAGGAGCGGTGACAGTGGGCACCCCTGTCTCGTACCCCTCTGCACTGGGAACGCCTGGGACGCCATTTTGTTTACTAATATACGAGCTTGTGGCTCCGTATATAAAGCTGTGATAGCATGCAGGTACCAGCCCCCCAGACCTACATATTTTAATACTTCAAAAAGGTACCCCCACCGCACTTTATCAAAGGCTTTTTCGGCATCCAGGTTTACCAGCAGAAGAGGGTCTCCTGTCTCTCGGCTATGCGCTAAGGCTAGCAAGGCTCGCCTGACATTAAGACCTGGATGCCGTCCTCGCACAAACCCCACTTGGTGTGCCCCAACCACATGGTGGAGGTGCTTCGCCAATCGGTCTGCTAGTATTCTTGCTAATATTTTGAGGTCTACATTGAGGAGGGAAATTGGTCTATATGCTTCTAGGCTTTCTGGGTCTTTTCCGGGCTTTGGTATCAAGGTTATGAGTGCCTCATTCACTCCTGGGGGAAACCGTTCCTGCTCTACCACTTCATCAAAGTATTTAGCCAGAGGCACACTCACTCTATGGGATAGCAGCTTGTAATATTCTGTTGAGAATCCATCAGTTCCGGGGCTGGTGCCTCCCGAAAGCGACCCAATCACCTTTTGTATTTCCTGTGCATCTAGTGGGGCGTTAAGTTGCTCTCTCATTTCTGGCGTTAAATTTGGGATTCCTGAGTCTTCCAAGTAATCCCGTATTGCTGTGCTCTCAGACTCTTGCTCCGCCCTAAACACCCCGGAGAAGTAATCTCTGAATAGGTTCATTAACTCTAAGGGCCTATGCTTTCTAGTTCCATCTGGAGCTTTTAGCACAGAGATGTGGGAGTTCCCTGTCCATACTTGGACTATCCGCGCCAGCAATTTCCCAGTGCGGTTTCCAAATTTAAAATATTGAAACCGTCTATGAAATAGGTATTTTTGTGTTTTTTCATGGATTAATGTGTTAAGTCCTGCTAGGTTTGCCATCATTTGGTCATAATGGGCCTGGGACGGCTGGTGCTGGTGTTTCTGTTTTGAAATCCTGTATTGGCGCTCTAGTTGCACTATACCCTGTGTCAGCCTTTTATTTCTCGCCGCTACATACAGTGGTGGAAATAAGTATTTGATCCCTTGCTGATTTTGTAAGTTTGCCCACTGACAAAGACATGAGCAGCCCATAATTGAAGGGTAGGTTATTGGTAACAGTGAGAGATAGTACATCACAAATTAAATCCGGAAAATCACATTGTGGAAAGTATATGAATTTATTTGCATTCTGCAGAGGGAAATAAGTATTTGATCCCCCACCAACCAGTAAGAGATCTGGCCCCTACAGACCAGGTAGATGCTCCAAATCAACTCGTTACCTGCATGACAGACAGCTGTCGGCAATGGTCACCTGTATGAAAGACACCTGTCCACAGACTCAGTGAATCAGTCAGACTCTAACCTCTACAAAATGGCCAAGAGCAAGGAGCTGTCTAAGGATGTCAGGGACAAGATCATACACCTGCACAAGGCTGGAATGGGCTACAAAACCATCAGTAAGACGCTGGGCGAGAAGGAGACAACTGTTGGTGCCATAGTAAGAAAATGGAAGAAGTACAAAATGACTGTCAATCGACAAAGATCTGGGGCTCCACGCAAAATCTCACCTCGTGGGGTATCCTTGATCATGAGGAAGGTTAGAAATCAGCCTACAACTACAAGGGGGGAACTTGTCAATGATCTCAAGGCAGCTGGGACCACTGTCACCACGAAAACCATTGGTAACACATTACGACATAACGGATTGCAATCCTGCAGTGCCCGCAAGGTCCCCCTGCTCCGGAAGGCACATGTGACGGCCCGTCTGAAGTTTGCCAGTGAACACCTGGATGATGCCGAGAGTGATTGGGAGAAGGTGCTGTGGTCAGATGAGACAAAAATTGAGCTCTTTGGCATGAACTCAACTCGCCGTGTTTGGAGGAAGAGAAATGCTGCCTATGACCCAAAGAACACCGTCCCCACTGTCAAGCATGGAGGTGGAAATGTTATGTTTTGGGGGTGTTTCTCTGCTAAGGGCACAGGACTACTTCACCGCATCAATGGGAGAATGGATGGGGCCATGTACCGTACAATTCTGAGTGACAACCTCCTTCCCTCCGCCAGGGCCTTAAAAATGGGTCGTTGCTGGGTCTTCCAGCACGACAATGACCCAAAACATACAGCCAAGGCAACAAAGGAGTGGCTCAGGAAGAAGCACATTAGGGTCATGGAGTGGCCTAGCCAGTCACCAGACCTTAATCCCATTGAAAACTTATGGAGGGAGCTGAAGCTGCGAGTTGCCAAGCGACAGCCCAGAACTCTTAATGATTTAGAGATGATCTGCAAAGAGGAGTGGACCAAAATTCCTCCTGACATGTGTGCAAACCTCATCATCAACTACAGAAGACGTCTGACCGCTGTGCTTGCCAACAAGGGTTTTGCCACCAAGTATTAGGTCTTGTTTGCCAGAGGGATTAAATACTTATTTCCCTCTGCAGAATGCAAATAAATTCATATACTTTCCACAATGTGATTTTCCGGATTTAATTTGTGATGTGCTATCTCTCACTGTTACCAATAACCTACCCTTCAATTATGGGCTGCTCATGTCTTTGTCAGTGGGCAAACTTACAAAATCAGCAAGGGATCAAATACTTATTTCCACCACTGTAGCTAATGATTTCTCCTCGCAACACTGCCTTTGAGGCTTCCCAGAATAGCCCAGGTGTGACTTGATGTTGACCATTCATCTCTGCATAGTATTCCCATTTCTGTTCTAGGTAAGTGCGAAAATCTGGGTCTCCTGCTAGATATGTAGGGAATCTCCAGCGCATATGATGTTCCTCTGCTAGTCCCAATTCCATATCCACCCAAATCAGGGTGTGATCGGATATTGCCATTGATCCTACCTCTGCTGTGTGTACAACTTCAAACAAAGTTTTTGTCACTAATATATAGTCTATTCGGGACCACGTATGATGTGCTTTGGATAGGTGCGTGTATTCCCGGTGCGTTGGGTGCAGGAGGCGCCAGGGGTCTACCAATTCCAACATTTTACAGAGATAGTCTAGCCCTGTACCTCTCCTGAGTGCTCCCCAAGCTGTACTGGATGACCTATCAAGATCCGGGTCTAGCACCTGGTTAAAATCTCCCAGTAATATCCAAGGTGCTGAGTCATATTTTGTCCCTAGTTGTACTAGTGAGTGTAAGAATTGCGGGTCTCGCGTGTTGGGCCCATATATCCCACAGATGTAGTATTCCTGCCCTTGGTAACTTAAATGTACCAGCTGTATCTGTTTCTACCATGCACGTTCGGCCCGTCAGGCCCTTTTTTATAAGAATGGCCACCCCTCCCCGGCGGCCCTCCGCCGAGGAAGAGGAGTAGCACTCTCCCACCCATTGCTGTTTTAGTTTCTGGTGTTCCTCCTCAGTAAGTTTTGTTTCTTGCAAACATGCTATAGACACTGAGTTCCGTTTCAGATGGGCTAGTATCTTGGTCCGTTTAATTGGGGAGGTTATCCCCGATACATTCCAAGATGCTAAGCGCAACGGTGGTGGTTTAACCATTGCTTCTCATGTGATAGCTGAATTCAAAATTCTGGCATAGTCTAGGGTTCTGGGTCTCCCAGCCTCGACCCGTCTCCCCCTTAAGTGGTACAAATATGTTCATAGTGTCACCTATCTTGTTCATTGTGTAAGTAACTTGAAAACCTGGTGTAGGGTTAACCCCCCTTCCATTCTCCCTCCCCCTCCCCTCTTCCCCCCTCTACTCCCTCTGCTCCCTCTTTCCCCTTCCAGCTCGCTCATTTTGGCAAGCGGGTCCGTTAAACACATCCAGAGCCCGCCTCCAACCCCCTTAAACATTATTTTGATAGTTTCTTTATCCCCTCAACGCAACACACCATATAACATTTTAACATTGCAAAACTTACAGCCATTGTCTTATAGAGATTTGCCCTTCAGCGTGTGACCTAGTCAATATTGCTTGTCTCCACCTTATCCCTTTTGTGGGAATCCATGTTACTCCGCTCGTGTTTTCACCCAAGTGAAGAGGTTATCCATTCTTGAGCCAAATCTGGCGTTGAAAAGTTCTTCCATCCGCTGCTTGTTTGTATCCTTAGGGTGGCCGGGTATTGCAATACAAATCGTTGTTTCTTTCTACCAGCCGGGTGCAGATTGGTGTAAAGGCCCTTCTCCTTACTGTCAATGATGCTGAATAATCTTGGAATATTCTTATGGGCCCTCCTTCAAATTTGGCCTCTTCTTTATTAGCTTTGTATAATCTGAGGACTGCTGCTTTCTGGGTATAGCGGTGAAACTTTGCTATGATCACTCTGGGCCGATTTTCTCGAGGCGCTTTTTGGCCTATCCTATGTGCCCTGTCCAGGTGTATTTCACCCCCCTCACAGACCTCCGGGAATCGCGCTACCAGCCATGTTTCGAGGGTTGCCTTGATGTGGTTCTCTGCCAGCATTTCTGGAAATCCCACGAACCTTAGATTTTCCCTCCGTGCGCGGTTCTCGAGGTCATCCAGCTTTTCTTGATATTCTTTTGTCAGCTGTTCCAGCCGTTCCATGCTTGTTCCCTGCTCAGCCTGGATATCTTCTACTTCAGAGACTCTTGCTTCCAATTCACCGGTTCGTCGGCCCAACTCTGTTGTGACCGCTGTAATCCCGATGATTTGCTCTGAGAGTTGTGTAAAGCGAGAATCAAGCGCTCGTACCACCGCATCGGTGATTTCCAATACCAGCGATTCACTTGGCGCCTGTGCACGGGGAGCCGGTGGTGTGGCTGGCGCCATTTTGTTTTCGGCTCCGCGGAGCCTGTCGTCCTTTCTTTTTGCTGGTTTTGCTGCCGCTGACATGGTTTGTTGGATTACAAATTTGTCCATACACGCCTACCAGGTGAGTACTACGTCTCCCGGTGTGTTTTCGCCGTCTGGGCTATGTAAAAACTCGGGTTTTAAAGCGGGCTCTGGAGCAGACGATGTATCACGCGTCCACCGTCGCTCACTGCGTCACGTGACCATGGTATACGTAATAGAACATTATAAGTGATAACGAAGGGTAAAGCAATGATGTAATATATAGAAGGATAAGAAAGTAGGAAGAGTTAGAAAGTAAGGTGATTGAGTTAAAGAAAGTTGCACATGGGGTCAGAGAAATGGTTAAATGTTATCTCAGCAAGGGTAGGAGTTGATAAACATGTCCTGCTGCAGTATGTGCAGCCTGAGTCACTCCTTGTGTGTGTCAGTGAGACTAACGAGTTAGTTACTTCTTCCAGTAACTAACTCGTCTATTTGTCTAGTAGTGCTATAGAAATGATTAGTAGTAGACGTGGAATTGAGAAAGGGAGGTGGGATTAAGTGAGGAGTGGGAGAACTAAAGTGTGGAGGAAGTACTGAGAAATGAAGGGGAAGAGATGGAGGAGAGGGGAGGAGAATTACAGACCTACCTTCCCTTCCCCCTGACTCTCTCTTTTTCATCCCTGTACTGCCAGAACTTCTCTCCCACCAACCTCCATGATATCTCCTCTCTTCCTGTCCTCACCTATTTGGCCCTCCATGAATCCTCTCTTCAATCCCCACCAAACTCCATCCTGTGAATCTCCTTTCCATCTCTACCCTGCCAGTGGTGCTGCCCCTCAACCCTAGTGCAGAAGGAGCTGCTGGTGATGATCTCTGCTCTGATGCTGTCCATAAGAGAATAATGCTATAAAAATATGTTTATGTTTCTTTGGATTGTAAATAAACATATGGATAATGGTGAGCCAGTTAACACTGTTTATCTGGATTTTCAGGAGACATTTGATAAAGTTCCCTATGAATTTCTCCTGAGGAAACTAAAAAGTCATAGGATGGGATACAATGTCATATTGTGGATTATAAGAACATAAGAGTAGCCATACTGGGTCAGACCAATGGTCCATCTAGCCCAGTATTCTAGATTCCAAACAGTGGTCAAGCCAGGTCACAAGTACCTGGCAGAAACCCAAATCGTGGCAACACTCCATACTACAAATCCCAGGGCAAGCATTTGCTTCCCATGTCTGTCTCAATAGTAGATTATGGACTTTTCCTCCAGCAATTTGTCCAAACCTTTTTTAAACCCAGATACACTAACCGCTGTTACTACATCTTCCAGCAAAGAGTTCCAGAGCTTAACTATTCGTTGAGTAAAATAATATTTCCTCCTATTTGTTTTAAAAGTATTTCCATGTAGCTTTCTCGAGTGGCCCCTAGTCTTTGTACTTTTGGAATGAGTAAAAAATCGATTTACTTCTACTCATTCTACACCACTCAGGATTTTATAGACCTCAATCATATCTCCCCTCAGCTGTCTCTTTTCCAAGAGCCCTAACCTCTTTAGCCTTTCCTCATACGAGAGGAGTTCCAACCACTTTATCATTTTGGTTGCTCTTCTTTGAACCTTTTCTAATTCCGCTATTGGGCTCATTTTCAAAACAGAAAAACATCTAAAAAGGGGCATAAAGCAGCATTTGGATCTTTTTCTTACAAAAACACCCAAATCAGTATTTTCAAAACCTATTTTTAGACGTTTTTCTATGAAATCCGTCAGACGTGCATCCAAATCTCAAGGGGCGTATTCAGGCTGGGACTTATGCGTTCTTAAGACAGACGTTTTTCAGCCATAATGGAAAAAAACAAATTCTTCCAGGTCTAAAACCTAGAAGTTTTGAGCTAGACCTATTTTTATAATGAATAAGGCACAAAAAGGTGTCCTAAATACCCAGATGACCACTGGAGGGAATCAGAGATGTCCTCCCCTAATTCCCCCAGTGGTCACTAACCCCCTCCCACCCCCCCAAAAATGTGATGAAGAACAGTACTTGTCAGTCTCTATGCCAGCGTCAGATGTTATACTCAGGTCCATTAGAACAGCATGCAGGTCCCTGGAGTAGTCTACTGGTGGGTGCAGTGCACTGCCGACAGGTGGACCCAGGCTCCTACCTCCCCCTACCTGTTACACTTCTGGATGAAACTGTAAGCCCTCCAAATCTCACCAGAAACCCACTGTACCCACATATAGGTGCCTCCTTCACCCGTAAGGGCTATGGTAGTGTTTGTATTGTTACATTTGTACCCCGCGCTTTCCCACTCATGGCAGGCTCAATGCAGCTTACATGGGGCAATGTGGTGTACAGTTGGGGGTTGGGGGTTTTGGGGGGCTCAGCAGACAAGGGAGCAACGGTGAGGTGTGTAACTGGAAGCATTTTATGAAGTCCACTGTTTATGTTTCTTTGAAGGGTTAATAAACATGTGGATAATGGTGAGCCAGTTGATATTGTTTATCTGGCTGTTCAGAAGACATTTGATAAAGTACACCAGCTCACCTTGAATTTCTCATGAAGAAACTAAAAAGTCATGGGATTGGAGAGAGTGTCCTATTGTGGATTAAGAACTGGTTAAAAGAGAGAAAACAGAGTAGGGTTGAATGGTCAATATTCTCAGTTGAGAAGGGTAAGTAATGGGTTTCCTCAGGGTCTGTGCTGGGACCTCTACTTTTTAACTTAGTCACAAATGATTTAGAAATGGGAATAATGAGTGAGGTGATTAAATTTGCTGAGAACATAAAGTTATTCAAAGTTCTTAAAACACAAGAGGATTGTGAAAAATTGCAAGAGGACCTTACATGACTGGGAGACAGAATCCAACTGGCAGATTTATTTATGTATTTATTTATTGCATTTGTATCCCACATTTTCCCACCTATTTGCAGGCTCAATGTGGCTTACAGAAACCTGTTATGGCATCGCCATTCCAGGAGACAGATACAATTGGTGTTACAACATTTAGATCTAGATTCTATAAGTCTAAAACATCTAAGTGGAAAACTCACAAAATCAAGCCATCATGACGTATGTGGGCAGAGCAGTGGGGCAGGGTGCTGCAATTGACTTCATATAAAAGGTCCCCAGGTACATATCTCACTGTTGCCCCATTATCTTGTATGGTAAAACCCCAAAACCCACGAAAAAACAACCTTACACAACTACAATAGCCCTTATGGCTGCAGGTCTCACCTATATGTAGGTACAGTAGGCTTTTGGTAAGTTTTGGAGGGCTGACACTTTCCACCACAAGTGTAACAGAGAGAGTGAGATATGGGCCTGGTCCATATCTCTGACCACTAGGCTACTCTAGGGCCTGATAGGGCTGACCATAACATCTGAGGCTGTCATAGAGGTTGCTATGTACTGTTGTACATATTGTAGCCCTGGACATTTTTGTTTTGTTTCCTTATGGTAGAAATGCATCCAAGTATTAGGAATGCACAAATCCTGCCCCTAACACACCACCTTGTGATCGCGCCTTCTGTCTCGCTGCACCCTACGCCTGGAATAAACTTCCTGAGCCCCTACGTCTTGCCCCATCCTTGGCCACCTTTAAATCTAGACTGAAAGCCCACCTCTTTAACATTGCTTTTGACTCGTAACCACTCGCCTCCACCTACCCTCCTCTCTTCCTCCCCGTTCACATTAATTGATTTGATTTGCTTACTTTATTTATTTTTTGTCTATTAGATTGTAAGCTCTTTGAGCAGGGACTGTCTTTCTTCTATGTTTGTGCAGCGCTGCGTATGCCTTGTAGCGCTATAGAAATGCTAAATAGTAGTAGTAGTAGTAATTGCTGACAAACTTAATAGCAAAATGTTTAAAAAATGGGTTTCAAAAATAAGTCCCATAATCACAGAAAACTGATTGCTTATGGTATATCTAATTCCTTCCACTGTTCACATCTCTATCCCCTGGGTGTGAACATTTCCCAGAATAATCCCAGTGACTCTCTAACCCATAGGTGTCAGAAAATGAAGTTTCCAAAACCGGAGGCTGTTTCTACTGATCTGAAAATGGGTTTCCAATTGAGTTACCCTCAGCAGCTGAAGAAACGGATTACAACATTTGGAGGTGAGGAATTGATCTCTTTTTAATTTGGTTTGGCCTCTTTACAAATGCTCTGGATGATTCCACTAAAAATGCGCACAAATAAAAATATTAATCTGAGAAACAGACATCACAGTAAAATACAGTGTTATACTGTTCACCCCACAGTAGGACACAGTGAGGGGCATAATCGAACGGCGCCGGCCAAATACATGGCCGGCTATGTATTTGGCCGGCACCGCAAATGGCAGGTCCGAACCCTATAATCGAAAAAAATGGCTGGCCATTTTTGCTTTCGATAATACGGTTGGGACCGGCCAAATGCCTTGGATTTGGCCGGGTTTCACATGGCCGGCATCGTTTTTTGGCGATGATGGAAACAGAGAGCGGCCATCTCAAACCCGGCCAAATCCAAGGCATTTGGTATTGGGAGGGGCCAGCATTGGTAGTGCACTGGCCCCCCTCACATGCCAGGACACCAACCGGGCACCCTAGGGGGCACTGCGGTGGACTTCACAAATTGCTCCCAGGTATATAACTCCCTTCCCTTAGGTGCTGAGCCCCCCAACTGCCCCCCCCCAAACCCACTACCCACAAATCTACAACACTACCATAGCTCTTAGGGGTGAAAGGGGCAACTACATATGGGTACAGTGGGTTTTGGAGGGCTCTCAATTACCGCCACAAGTGTTACAAGTAGGGGGGGATGGGCCTGGGTCCGCGTGCCTGAAGTGCACTGCGGTACCCACTAAAAGTGCTCCAGGGACCTGCATAAACGCAGGCCTTTAGGACTTGTTGCTGCTGTATAACCTTGGCACACACGTTGACACCTGAAGACTAATCTCTCCGAAAACGTCCTTTATTGGAATAAGCATGTTTACTCACAGTTAAATGCAGATCAGAGGTTGTGCCCCACTGGCAAAGAGTCTCCCTGGTACTGAGATTAGCAGTAGGTCAGAGCTGGCAGAATGCTGTACAATGCCCTCTTTCAGCCACATTCAAGATAAGAACTAAGTTCTGTAACGTGGCTAACACGTGAAAGGGATCTAAAACTGGCTTACAAAAATGGCCACTACCTCATGGATTACCGGAAACAAAACAGGCCACACTCTGACCCAGTAAGCAGGGGGAAAAGCACCAATGGGAGTAGAGCCTACCAACTACCACCAGTGTGACCACTTAACACAAGCTAGTGGAATCACGTAGCGCAATACCTACACCCACCACAATGCATTGCTGATGTGACTCTGCAGTGCCAGAACAGGTGTCACACTCAGCCCAGAGCCGCTGTCAGAGGATAGAACACATTCTGCTGTCTTGGAGGTGGGTACGGCATTTGAGGCTGGCATACAGGCTGGCAAAAAAGGTTTTTATTTTAAATTTTGTACTGTGGGAGGGGGCTGGTGACCACTGGGGGAGTACGGGGAGGTCATCCCCGATTCCTTCCGGTGGTCATGTGGTCAGTTCGGGTACCTTTTTGAAGCTTGGTCGTGAAAAAAAAAGGGACCAAGTAAAGCCGGTGAAATGCACTTCAAGGCCGGCTTTCTTTTTTTCATTATCGGGCGAATCCGGCCATCTGAAACCACGCCCCTGTGCCGCCTTCTGTACTTCGCCGACATGCCCCCTTGAAGTTTCGCCGGCTTCGCAACGGACTGCAGTTGAAGCCAGCCAAAATCGGCTTTCCATTATGTCGATTTCGCCGGTTTTGAGAGATGGCTGGCCATCTCCCGATTTGTGTCGGAAAATGGCCAGCTTTCTCTTTCGAAAATGAGCTGGAGTGTTACATTTTTCAGCCCCAGGTAAAATACAGTGTTGCACTATTAGGCACACCAAATTTCAGTGGTATTATTGACCCTGAGATTAGAAGTTTAGTGTGGGCAGTGGAAGGATAGACTGCTCAGAAGTGTACCAGAGACCTTCAACCATCATTTTGCAAACCCTGAGAGATTCTTTTGTCTTCCAAAGATCCACCTTCCTTTCCATGAAAAACTATTTTCCAAGTTTGGTTTATGTTTATTAACATATTTTATACCGCTTAACTTTCACGAAACAAAGTAATTTACAATTTCTGAAAAGTAAAGCATACATCATTAACATTAAAAAATAAAAAAGATAAGAACTCATTATTATGATAGAAAGGCCTAAAAAACGTCACTCCAGAGGCCATTTGTAAACATATCATCCCTTTTAGATCATGTGTCCTGGAGAAGGCCTGTACATCCTGTTAATATTTCCTATTCCAAGGTGAAGGGTATCTCGATAGTGAGGTTGCAAAAGAGACCGTAGTAGATCAGGTGTCCTTACATAAAATAAAAATCAGACAAAAGATTGCAAATTAATACTGTCAAACACTGAGCATGATGTAAATAGGAACAACAGACATACTTTGAAATGTCTATATGCGAATGCCAGGAGCCTAAGAAAATAAGATGGGAGAGTTAGAATATATTGCACTAAATGAAAAATTAGATATAATAGGCATCTCTGAGACCTGGTGGAAGGAGGATAACCAGTGGGACACTGTCATACCGGGGTACAAATCATATCGTAGTAATAGGGTGGATTGAATGGGTGGAGGGGTAGCACTGTATGTTAAGGAGAGCCTTGAATTAATTAGATTGAAAATTGTGCAGGAAACAAAACACGTGATAGAATCCCTATTATTGAAATTCTATGTGTAAAGGGGAAAAGGATAGTGATAGGAGTCTACTACCGTCCGCCTGGCCAGGATGAACAGACGGATGCAGAAATGTTAAAGGAAATTAGGGACGCAAACAAACTGGGCAACACAATAATAATGGGTGATTTCAATTACTCCGATATTGACTGGGTAAATGCGTGGGATAAACATAAAGGAATCCTCTTCAGAAGGAATGGATCCTAAGGAGCTTAGCCGAGATTGGGTGGCAGAGCCGGTGGTGGGAGGCAGGACTGGTGGTTGGGAGGCGGGGATAGTGCTAGGTAGACTTATACGGTCTGTGCCAGAGCCGGTGGTGGGAGGCAGGGATAGTGCTGGGCAGATTTATACGGTCTGTGCCCTGAAAAGGACAGGTACAAATCAAGGTAAGGTATACACAAAAAATGGCACATGTGAGTTTATCTTGTTGGGCAGACTGGGTGGACCGTGCAGGTCTTTTTCTGCCGTCATCTACTATGTTACTATGTAAATGTAACATCAGGGAATGCTAGGGAGGTAAAATTCCTTGACGAAATCAAGGACTGCTTTATGGAGCAGCTGGTACAGGAGCCGACGAGAGAAGGAAAAATTCTAGACCTAGTCCTTAGTAAAGCGCATGATCTGGTGCGGGAGGGAAAGGTGCTGGGGTCACTTGATAATAGTGATCATAATATGATCAAATTTGATATTAGCTTTGGAATTCGTTGCCAGAAAATGTGGTAAAAGCGGTTAGCTTACCAGAGTTTTTAAAAGGTTTGGTCGGCTTTCTAAAGGAAAAGTCCATAGACCATTATTAAATTGGACTTGGGGAAAATATTTCTGGGATAAGCAGTATAAAATGTTTTGTACTTTTTGGGATCTTTCCAGGTATTTGTGACCTGGATTGGCCACTGTTGGAAACAGGATGCTGGGCTTGATGGACCTTTGGTCTGTCCCAGTATGGCAACACTTATGTACTATATGATACGGACAGTCAGTGATACTTCAGAATATAGGGGGTGGCATGATCATAGAATCTTCCTCCTTCTAATATCCCATGACCCCCTTGTTCGTGATGTTCTCTCCCAGGGTAGGCCCCCTTTTGCTGGAAATGATAAAAGGAGCCCTTAATGAACAACCAAATCAAACACTATTTGCAGATGGTAACAATGTTAAAAAATCATGGTACAACCAAAATCAGAACACAAACTAGAAGATGTCATAAACCACCAATAATTAAACGCAAAAAAACATCAAATGGTGCCCAATTGACGATACAACACTTACACTAACTCTGTCTGTGAATATTTACATAAAACAGATTGTGAAAGAGACAAACAGCAGACATTGAAGCACCAGAACTATATTATAAAAAATAATAAAATAATAATAAAAAATGTGGACGGCACCAAGGCAGCTGGACAAAAAAAACGTCAAATATGTTTAATGACATGTTGCCAACAACCATCAAACCAAACAAATATAGTGCGTAGCAGGGCATAACTTAAATCACAAGAAGGGGCATAATCGAACGGAAACGTCTATCTCCATGGGCGTTTATCTCCGAGAACGGGTCCGTGAAGGGGCGGACCGAACCGTATTTCCGAAAAACATGGACGTTTATCTTTTTTTGAGCTGGGCGTTTTTGTTTTTCAGCGATAATGGAAACTGAAAGCGCCCAGCTTAAAAACGAATAACTCCAAGACATTTATTCGTGGGAGGGGCCAGGATTCGTAGTGCACTGGTCCCCCTCACATGCCAGGACACCAACCGGGCACCCTAGGGGGCACTTTTACAAAAAAAAGAAAAAAGGTAAAACAGCTTCGAGGTGCATAGCACCCTTCCCTTGGGTGTTGAGCCCCCCAAATCCCCCTCAAAACCCACTGCCCACAAGTCTACACCATTACTATAGCCCTAAGGGGTGAAGGGGGGCACCTACATGTGGGTACAGTGGGTTTGGGGGGCGGTTTGGAGGGCTCCCATTTACCAGCACAAGTGTAACAGGTGGGGGAGGATGGGCCTGGGTCCACCTGCCTGAAGTCCACTGCACCCCCTAATAACTGCTCCAGTGACCTGCATACTGCTGCCAGGGAGGTGGGTATGACATTTGAGGGTGAACATAAAAAGCTGTGAAACGGCATATTCCATATCATCAAGCTGATCAATCCATAGACTGGTGGGTTGTGTCCATCTACCAGCAGGTGGAGATAGAGAGCAAACTTTTGCCTCCCTATATGTGGTCATGTGCTGCCGGAAACTCCCCAGTATGTTCTCTATCTCAGCAGGTGGTGGTCACACACAGCAGCAGCTCTGGCTAGGCCTCCAAGCCTAATCCTTAGGTTTTGTTGAGGCCTGGGGTTGAGGGCTCTTTTGAGCAAGTGCAAACCTGGTGGTGCCAGGTCCCTCCTTTTCTCCCCCCTCCCGCTGGCTCCGTTTAAAAAAAAAAAAAAAAAAAATATTTTTAAACGTCTTTAAAGGCGTTTAATTCGACGTTTCTTTAAACGTTCATTGCAGCTACTCACTGGGACACCAGTTCGTTACAGCTCGGAGCGGCAAGCAGGTAATTTTACCTTTTTATAGCGGGCAGGGGGTTCCCCGATTCTTCTCCTCGTGGCAATGGCGTCTGAGGGCGAGGGCGCAAAGGGTCGCTCCCCGGATCGCTGGAGCGCTTCTAGAGGGGATGCGGGGGTTTTACAACCTGATTCGCCCTTGATGGGTGATAGTTTAGTGACCGATGAATGTCCCGGTCGTTCCTCCGGCGGGGCGGTTTTTTTCCCGCCATAAACGCCCATCCCCCGCTCCTCGCCTCCGCCATCTTGGCCGGCCACGCGGCTCGGACGGCTTCTTCGGGGCCGCCCTTGAGGTTGGAGACATTAATGCCATGAACGCCCTTAATTTGGGCGACGGCACAAAAGCGGCTAAAGTTAAGCGCCGTTCTTCCCGCGCGGCTCCTTCACGGAGTTTCGCGCCGGACGCCATTTTGGATGCGCAGCATGTCTCTCCCCCGCTATTGCGAGCGCCGGTTGAGAGTGCGCCTAGGGCTGTTGCCCAGGCTGCGGAAGTGCACAGTATGGGGGGTTTCTCCCCCGAGTTTGTTTTGCTGCTGCATCAGGCTTTCCTCATGCAAAACGCTGCCCCTGCTCCCTCTTCTGATAAAGAGGTTGAGGTTCCCAGAGGTAAACGCCCTCGGGTTGATTTCCAGGCCTTGGAGGACTTTTGTCTCCTCCGATGTAGATGAGGGCAGCGTGTCTGAGGTCTCCCAACGATCCTTTGCGGATTCCTTGGAGGAGATAGATCCCCGCTCGGATGGAGCGGATGACCCCTCTGCAGCGTGGCTTTTTAGCCCAGAGGATTTGCCCAACCTGTTGTTACAGGCCATGGACACTTTGAAGATTTCCTCTCCGGAGGACGTCTCTCCCTCAGCCCCTGTTGGCTCTGCCATTATGCTGGGGACAAAGCGCCCGCCTAGAACCTTCCACGTGCATGATGCCATGCACACCTTAATTGCGGCTCAATGGGATGTCCCGGAAACGAGCCTTAAAGTGGCTAGGGCTATGTCCCGCCTCTATCCTTTGGCTGTGAGTGAACGTGAGGCCTATCTGTGGCCTACCGTGGATTCTTTAATCACTGCGGTGACTAAGAAAATGGCGTTGCCGGTGGAAGGTGGCACGGCCCTAAAGGACGCCCAAGACAGAAGATTGGAGGCGGCCTTAAGGTCGTCCTTGGAGGCAGCTGCTTTAAGTTTGCAGGCCTCAGTTTGCGGCTCCTATGTGGCCAGGGCGTGCCGGACTATGGTGCAGCGGGCTTCCCCCTCGGATCATTCCTTGAGGGCTGATTGGCCGGCCCTGGAATCGGGCTTAGCCTATTTGGCAGACTTGTTGTATGATGTCTGGAGAGCCTCAGCTAAAGGCATGGCTCAGACAGTCTCTGCGCGGCGGTGGCTTTGGCTGAAACATTGGTCTGCTGACTACGCCTCTAAATCCCGCCTGGCTAGATTGCCTTTTAAAGGCAAGCTGCTCTTTGGGGTCGAGCTGGACAAAATCGTGACCGATCTCGGCACGTCTAAGGCAAGAAATTACCAGAGGTCAGGGCTCGGGTTAGTACTCGTCCCGATACCTCCATACCGCCCGGGCAAGTCGGGTTCCTCTGCCCCCTCTTCCTTCAAGAGGAATTTCTCCCCCAAGCAGCATTCCTTTCGCAGAGACCGCCGTCCCGGAGGTGCTCCCTCCGGTCCTCCCCCAGGGTCTCGTACCCAATGACGGGGCCTTGGTCCACGCCCCAGTGCAGATTGGAGGACGGCTGTCCTTGTTTCTGGGCGAGTGGACCACTATAACTTCAGACGCGTGGGTGCTGGAAGTCATCAGAGACGGCTACAAGCTAGAGTTCTGCCAACCCTTAAGAGACGGGTTTGTACTCTCTCCCTGCAAGTCTCCGGTCAAGCTGTGGTAGTGCAGCAGACCTTGGACAACCTGATCCGCCTGGGTGCGGTCGTTCCGGTGCCAAAAAATCAGATTGGCAAGGGACGTTACTCCATTTACTTTGTGGTTCCAAAGAAAGGAGGTTCTGTCCGGCCTATCCTCGACCTCAAAGGGGTCAATCGGGCCTGGAAAGTGAGGCACTTTCGCATGGAGACTCTCCGCTCTGTTATAGCGGCAGTGAAGGCAGGAGAGTTCTTGGCTTCCTTGGACATCAAGGAAGCGTACCTGCATATTCCCATCTGGCCTCCTCTCCAACGCTTTCTGCGTTTTACAGTCCTGAGACGACACTTCCAGTTCAGAGCCCTCCCTTTCGGGTTGGCTACTGCTCCGCGGACCTTTTCCAAAGTAATGGGGGTCATAGCGGCCTTCCTGCTAAAGGAAGGAGTACAAGTCCATCCTTATCTGGACGACTGGTTGATCCGAGCCCCTCTTATGCAGAGTGCGGCAAAGCTATGGACCGGGTAGTTGCTCTTTTGAGCTCCCTGGGATGGATCATCAACTGGAAGAAGAGCCAGCTGCGCCCGACTCAGTCCCTGGTGTATCTGGGAGTTCGATTCGACACCCAAGTGGGCAGAGTGTTCCTGCCAGACAATCGGATTGTCAAGCTTCAGGCTCAGGTGGACTAGTTCCTAGTAGCCTCTCCTATTCGGGCTTGGGACTACGTGCAGCTGTTGGGCTCTATGACGGCCACGATGGAAGTAGTGCCCTGGGCCAGGGCTCATATGAGACCACTACAGCTATCTCTGCTGCTGCGCTGGACTCCGATGTCGGAGGATTATGCTGTGCGCCTTCCCGTGGTCCCAGCAGTGCGCAAGGCGCTGAGCTGGTGGACGCAGACAGACAAGTTGTCTGCAGGATTGCCTCTGGTGACCCCGGAGTGGATTGTCGTCACGACAGACGCCTCTTTGATGGGCTGGGGAGCCCACTGCTTGGGAAGGACAGCGCAGGGGCTCTAGTCTCCTGCAGAGGCAAGTGGTCTATCAACCTCCTGGAACTCAGAGCCATTCGCTTGGTGTTATTGGAGTTCATCCCGGTACTCGTGTTGAAGCCTGTACGGGTCCTGTCGGACAATGCCACGGCTGTGGCCTATATCAACCGCCAGGGAGGTACCAGAGCGCCCCTCTAGCCAAGGAGGCTATGAGTCTTTGCCAGTGGGCGGAAGCGAACCTGGAGCCGCTTTCAGCGGCCCACATTGCCGGAGTCATGAATGTCAAGGCGGACTTTCTCAGTCGCCATACCTTGGAGCCCGGAGAGTGGCAACTATCTGCTCAGGCGTTCTTGGACATCACGAAGCGCTGGGGCCAGCCGAGCCTAGATCTGATGGCGTCATCGGCCAATGGCCAAGTGCCGCGCTTTTTCAGCAGAGGACGGGACCCTCGATCCCTGGGAGTAGATGCTCTTCTCCAACAGTGGCCGACACAAGAGCTCCTCTATGTGTTCCCGCCCTGGCCCATGTTGGGCAGGGTGCTAGACCGGGTGGCAAAGCATCCCGGCAGGGTAATCCTGGTGGGTCCGGATTGGCCCAGACGTCCCTGGTATGCGGACTTGTTCAGGCTCTCAGTCGACGATCCTCTGCGGCTGTCAGTGGAGCAGGGCCTGTTACATCAGGGTCCCGTGGTGATGGAGGATCCCTCTCCCTTTGGTCTTACGGCCTGGCTATTGAGCGGCAGCGTCTGAGGAAGAAGGGCTTCTCAGACAAGGTCATCGCCACTATGCTGAGAGCGAGGAAGCGCTCTACTTCTACTGCTGACGCCAGGGTTTGGCGTATCTTTGCAGCATGGTGTGAAGCAGGCTCACTTTCTCCCTTCACTGCTCCAATTTCTTCAGTGTTGGCGTTCCTGCAAGAAGGTCTGGAGAAAGGCCTGTCGCTCAGTTCCCTTAAAGTCCAGGTAGCGGCTCTGGCTTGCTTCAGGGGCCGCCTGAAGGGTGCTTCCCTGGCTTCGCAGCCAGATGTGGTGCACTTTCTCAAGGGAGTTAATCACCTGCGCCCTCCTCTGCACTCAGTGGTGCCTGCGTGGAATCTCAACCTGGTGCTAAGAGCATTGCAGAAGCTGCCTTTGGAACCCTTGTCGAGGGCATCTCTGAAAGACCTGACGTTGAAAGCAGTCTTTTTGGTGGCTATCACTTCAGACAGAAGAGTTTCCGAGCTCCAGGCGCTCTCATGTCGAGAGCCTTTTCTGCAGTGCACTGAGGCAGGAG